>NC_057863.1:590899517-591203153 GCF_019393635.1 Dromiciops gliroides | reverse complement strand
AAGGGAATAACATGAAATAAATCTGTAAGGATAGAATGGAGTCAGATTATTGTGGGCTTTAAAGGTCAGGCTATGTTTGGGTTTTATTCTAGTGGTGATAGGAAGCCACTGAAAATTTCCAAAGAGGGAAGCGGAAACATTAGAACTGGCTTTAGGGTGCTCAAACGCCTCTCCTGCCTAGAGCCCTCGCTGGGTCATCTCATCCTAGTCTGTCCTTTCTGGTGATACTCTATGTGCCGTGTCTTTTTTTTTTTTTTTTTTTTTTTTTTTTTTTTAGTGAGGCAATTGGGGTTAAGTGACTTGCCCAGGGTCACACAGCTAGTAAGTGTGTGTTAAGTGTCTGAGGCCGGATTTGAACTCAGGTCCTCCTGACTCCAGGGCTGGTGCTCTATCCACTGCGCCACCTAGCTGCCCCTGTGCCATGTCTTTTTGACCCAACATCCCTCGCCCCATCAGGGCTAACAGGACCATGTATTGCTCCTAGCTAAGCAGACGGACTGACCTGTGCTAATGAAGGTTAGTTAAGGTGCTTTCCCCTCCAAGGTGACTCATTACATTCTAACAAGGGGGACCTCTGAGTAGACCCAGAGGAGGGACTGTGAAGTCATAGGATCACAGATTTAGAGATGGAAGGAATCCTGGGTGCCATTTAGGCCAACCCCCTTTATAGTTGAGGAAACCAAGAGACTTGCCCAAGTTCACACAGGTAGTTAGTGATAGAGAGTCCTCTGTCTCAAAAGCCAATGTTCATTAGTGTAGAAAGAGTGATGTTGAAAGAATTGGGTTTGAATTAGGTACCTGTGGGGGCATCTAGTTGGCACAGTTGGATAAAGCAATGGCCCTGGATTCAGAAGGACCTGAGTTCAAATCTGGCCTCAGACACTTGACACTTAACTAGCTGTGTCACCCTGGGCAAGTCACTTAACTATCATTGCCCCTCCAAAAAAAAATTAGGGACCTGCTAGGTACTACCTATGTGACCTTGGGCAGATCACTTCCCTGTGCCTCAGTTTCTCCGTTTGTAAAATAAGGGAATTAAACTAGATGATTTCTTTTTTTTTTTTGCTCGGCAATGAGGGTTAAGTGATTTGCCCAAGGTCACACAGCTAGTAAGTGTCAAGTGTCCGAGGATGGATTTGAACTCAGGACCTCCTGAATCCAGGGCCGGTGCTTTATCCACTGTGCCACCTGACTGCCCCTAAACTAGATGATTTCTAACATCCCTTCTAGTTCTAAATCATAGGATAACCCATGATTCATGGCAGAAATTTTAAGCCCCAGGAAGATAGACAGAGGAGGTGTATTTTCGTAGGGTCAGGGGGTCTTCTTAATTTCCTCTTTTATCATTCATGTTCTGGTTATCTTATTAATAATAGCTAATAACAATAATAGCTTATTAATAATAGCGATAATATTAATAATAGCTATCATTTATATAGGTCTATAAGTCAAGAATCTGAAGGCCAGACAACAAGTTAGCATCCTCTGACTTATTATCCTGGTGGTCTTTTGCTTCTCAATTTCCTTTGGCTCTTCAAAATCCTGAGGAGTAGGAGCTTCCTAGGATAGTGGATAGAGCCATAAGGACCCTGAGTTTGAATCCTGTCTCTGCTAACTATTAGCTGTGTGACCCTGGCCAAGTCACAATTCTCCTTAGCCTCAGTTTCCTCATCTGTAAAATAAAGATAATAATAATTCATGCCTACCAGTGTTATTGTGAGGATCAGAGAAGTGTTTTGCAGACCTTAAAGTGTTATCTATGAGCATTCTTTAATAGGGACCAATATTTATTATTGTTAAAGTTCTGAGTTTAGCCCACTTGAGTCCAGTAAAGAGAGGTTCTGTGACATCATTCCTGTCCACCCTTGTCCTCACTCCCCCTAATCCAGGCATCTTTTCCCAAGTCTGGAGGCTTGGGGCTTCTGAGTGGGGTTTGAGTCTTCAAGGTCTCCCTTTCCATTACTGAGCTTCAGTCTCAGATGGAAAGTGGGATCAGCTGAGGAGGGGAGGTGGGGGGGACAGGGGTTGCATTGTTTCTCCACTAAAGGCTTTTAGATTTTTTTTCCTGAGGGGGCCAGGCAGAGGCATTCATGTTTATTTTTAAATCCATTTGGGTATTTTGTTCTGACTCGCACTGTTTTTCTTCTTCTCTTCTCTGGCCCTTTCATATCAAAGCTGGATGACAACACGGCAGCCTCGATTGTGTTCACCTAAGTGTGCTGATAAGATCCCAGTGGCAGAGGCACTGAGCCTGAGCTGCCAGAGAAAAATGGAAAATAATAAACAGGTACAAGAGAGCGATAAATAAGGAGGATTAAATCAGAACAAAGGCAGAAACATCTGGGATGCACAAAAGCGTGTTCAGAGAACTTCTTGTGAGAGAGGGGGAAAAAGGAGAGAGAAAAAAAAAAGAACCCACTTCACCTCTCACCCAGTTCTCTGATTTGGCAAGCAGGGAGAACAGAGTTGTCCCCATATAATACCTCAGACAAAACAGAGGTACCATTGGTGATGGTGATGGCCCTGGAGAGGGACAAGCTCTTAGATTCTGCCTTGATGTTGGCCTGACTGCCAATCTCCCAAAAGCCTTAAAGCTGTTGCCTACTACATCAGAGACTAAGGGACCAATCTGGTTGGACCACTGATTTGTTTATAGGAATCTTTTTTCCCTTGTCTGAGAAGCCATCTTCCTTCCATCCCATTGCTCTTGAAATTCCTCTTATTCTAAAACAAAAAAAAAGCCTTCTTAGATTGATCAAAGATGGTGGCCACTTCCAACCTCAATACCAAACCCTGGGTACATGAAATTCCTACTTTTATGACTGAGTTATGTATTTAACTCATACCTAAGTAGAGCCGTATGTTATATTGAATGTAGAATTTCAGAGCTTCTAAAGCTCTGAATCAGAAATCAGAATCTTTTAATGAGAAATCATCTCATCCCAAAACTTCTTTGACAGAGGAATGGATTTAGAGTAAAAGGACCTGTGTGTAATCTTTGCCTCTTTACTACTTGTATAACCTTGGAAAAGTCACTTAATTTCTTTGGGCTTCATATTTCTTATCTGCAGAATAAAAGGGTTAGACTAAATGATCTATATCGTTCTTTCTGGCTCCATATTCCATAAGCCTACAAAATTGAGACTCAAAAGAGAAAATGACTTGACAAAGACCACAAGGGAAGTCATTGACAAAACTGGAACTAGGATTAGGTCTCCTACTTCAGGGCTATTCATTCTCTTGGCTTAATGTTTCCACTGTGCTCTGTCCTGTACATATGGGTTTGGATCCACTGTAAGTCCCCTGAGGGCAGGGACCCAGATCTATGCCATTCTTTCTTTGTAGTGCCTAGTGTGGCACTGAGCACAGCTAGATATCTTTCTAAGAGCTTCCTTATCACCTGTAAAATGATGAGACACAAGAAATATTTTAGGGCTAAAATCATCAGGACTTGATGATTAGGTGTTAAAAGTGGGAGACTGGTCAAAAATGATTCTGAATCTTCACATCTGGGTGAGTAGGAGGACAATGGTCTCTTAGAAACAGAGAAGTCAGAAGGAGGAACAGGTTTATGAGGGGAAAAAGCTGAATTTGGTTTGGACACATTGAGTTTGAAGTAATTATAATGTATCCAGGTAGAGATAAATACCAGGCTTTAGGAAATATCCAAGAGAGGGGTCAAAGCTAGAAATATAGTTTTGTAAGTCATCTTACAAAGCCTTAGTATAATTAACACCATTGGAATGAATGAACTTGCTGAGATTTGGAGTAGGTGCTGGGAATAAAAGAAATAGGGACAGAGCCTTGAATTATGCCTATATTTGGTGATCAGGAAAGAGATAAGGACCTAGCAAGAGGCAGAGGGGAGTCTTTAGAGAGGAAAGAGGGAAATGAAGAAAATTCAACATCATAGAAGCCAAGAAAGAAAAAGTGGTCAACAATGACAAATGATACAGAGGTCAAAGAGGGTGAGGACTTAGAAAAGACAATTGGACTTAGCATTAAAGATATTAGTAACCATAGGAAGAACTGTTTCAACAGAACAACAAAATCCAGATTGCAGGGGCTTGGAGCATGAGGCAATTGGAGGCAGTGTCTTGACAAGTTTTTCAGGGAAAAGGAAGAAAGAGAGCTTGATAACAAGATGGAAGGAAGATTTTTTTTAGACTAGGAGAGACCTGAGCATGTTAGGTATAGGGAAAGGAAGAAGTTGAGAGGGAGAGGGTGAAATTGCATAATCAAAAGACTGATTGGAACAAGATCCTGGAGGAAGCTGGAGGGGATGGAATCAGGGGCACAAGTAGAGGGCTAACTGGAGACAGGAAGGAAAATGCCTCTTCCTCTGAGAAAGGAAGGAAAGGTTGTTGAAGGTAGAGACATTTTGAGACAATCAGAAATGGTATTGAGGGGAATCCATTTCCAAGGCTTTGGTCTTAGTCAATTCTCTACTAATAATGAGGTTTGGGGGATGGCAGAGAGAGGGTTGGCAGGATGAGGGGAATGTAAGAGCTTGAAGCAGCTGCTGTGGGGAATGCTCCAAGGAATCGGGAAATGAACAAAAGGGTTGCCAGAGCAGCAGTGAGGGTCTGAATGACATCCAATAGTATACATCATTAATGGACCCAATCAGTCCAATTTTGATTTTCCCTTGCAAGGAACAGCAAGCCGCCTGGGAGAAGGGATAGAGAAAGTGGACAGTGGGGTCTCCCTAGGGCTGGGGATTGGGAAGGTGCATACAGGGGAAGGTCAGGGAACCAAAGGACTCCAGATTGCCATTGACAATATTGAAATCATGGTTAACCAAACTGAAGTGTGGAGGGAGCAAACCTTGGTGTTAACCTCTACTGATGCTATAAGTTCAAAGGAGGCCGACTCTCTAGTGAAGCCATTTTCCTTCTTTTCAGGGAAATCACAATCTTAAGGTCAGGGGACCTTGGTCCCTAGAGGAGGGGTGCTCATCAGAGAATTGGGGGACAATTCTTTTTCAGCCCCAAGTACTTTCCCCTTTCAGGCAACCCAAGCCCTAGGGAAATATCACAAATCTAGAAGATCATATAAGTCTCTGAGGAAGGTAGGGTTCATTGTCATTATTGTTATGGCTCATCCTTTGTTTTTCTTTTTCTTCTTTTTTTCTTTCTTTTCTTTTCTTTTTTTTTTTTTGCAGGGCAATGAGGGTTAAGTGACTTGCCCAGGGTTACATAGCTAGTAACTGTCAAGTGTCTGAGGTCAGATTTGAACTCACGTCCTCCTGAATCCAGGGCCAATGCTTTGTCCACTGCACCACCTAGCTGCCCTCCATCCTTTGGTTTTGAAAAGGACCAGTGACATCACAGGGTTGGGGTATTGGTGATGTCTTGACTTGAATGTAAGATGGATTTAAGTGAGGCAGAGTTGTGTAGTCATCAGCCTCATTCTCTCTTCAAAAGTCATCCAAGTCCAATGGCAAGGCAAAAGTCAAGAGACTGGTAATGGCCTGGGATGTAATGGATGACCTAGACATCTTTCATGTCTCACCAAGCTCTAAGGGCTCTACAATGCCTGTTTTAGCCACCTTCATGGCCATTGGAACAAATTGTTCTCATCCACCCATTCTGCCAGGGGAAGTCTTCACATGCTTGGGGTAGACATCCACCTGACTTGTGGATAGGTTTGAAACCCTCAACTTGGTTTAGCTAATCTGCTGAGACAGTTTTACTGGAGTGTGGCTGCTGTAACTGCTACATCATCTTGGAGCTACAGGTGAGAGCTAGGGGGAAAGGTGGACACAAAATGGGGATGAATAACCTTGAAAGGGGCTCAGAAAGCCCTCACATCAGAGGTATGAATCTTACCAGAAAGCCCTCACATCAGAGGTATGAATCTTACCTGAACCCCAATACACTTGTAAGCCTCATTAGAGAAGGAAGGAGAATAATCTTTAACTGTTTATGGGTTAGGGTATGAGTCCTTCATGTTTTACATTTTCTGCTGTCTTATATTTGATGCATTGTTGACCTGAGTACTTGCATGGGAATTGAGGACTCTGCCATTTTTGTATTGCGTTAGGTTTTTACTTCTCTTGATGATAACATGAGCCAAAGAGAAAGCTATTTGAGACATGTGTTTCCCCTGCTCCCCCAAGCTTTGGGCATGAGGCTACATAGATTTGGGGATCAACTGTGTAGAGATATTTGAAACAAAAGAAACAGAGGAGATCACTGAGGGATAGACATTAGAGAGAGAAGAGAAGACATCCCAGGAAGGAGTCTTGGGAACATCTATATTAGTAGGACAAGAGAGAGAAAATGATCTAGCAAAGTAGACTAAAGAGTGATCAGAGAACCAGGAAAAATAGTGTTGAAGAAGCCAAGTAGAAAAGTATTGAGAGGACAGAATTGTCAACAGTATCAAAAGAAAGGTCAAGGAGGATGGAGAACTATTGGTCAGGTCCAAATTGGACTATTCAGTTTCCAAGGTCCCTGTCAGTTCTAGACTCTGTGAAACACAAAGTTGAAGTAGTGGGCAGAATGTTCAATGGGAAGTCAGGAAGACCTCAGTTCAAATCCTGCCTCTGACACTAGCTATGTGACCTTGGGCAAGTCACTTAACCTCTGTTTACTTCAGTTTCTTCAACTATAAAATGAAAACAATAACAGCACCCACTTCTCAGGGATATTGTGAGGATCATGTGAAAATATATCTGTAAAGTCTATTGAAAATGTTAAAAGCACCATATTGTCAATTATTTTTAATTGTCAACAAATGTTTATTAAGCATTTCCTTATCTCAAGAAAATAATCTCTAAGGGAAAGTGTTGGCAGCAGGAAAGACTGAGAAAGGCCTGCAAAAGGTGGGATTTAAGTTGAGTTGTGAAGAGAGCTAGAGAAGTCAGGAGGCAGAGGTGAGAAGGGAAAGCATTGCAGGTATAGGGGGCAGTCCCATGGAGTTCGGAGATTGAATGTTGTGTTTGAGTAACAGGAAAAAGGCCAATGTTCCTGAATCATGGAAAGACGTCAAGTGGAAGATTCCTGGAAAGATAGGAAAGAGTCATATTGTGAAGGACTTTTAAAGCTAGGTATGTTTTCCTGGAGGTGACAGGGAACCACTGAAGTTTTTTGAGCAGAGGAGTGATGATATCAAACCTGTAGTTTAGGCATCTGAGTGGAGGATGGAATGGAATGGAATGGAATGGGGAGAGATGAGTCAGAACACTAACTAGAAGGTGACTGCAATAGTTTAGGTATGATGTGATCAGAGCCTGCCCTAAGGTAGAGGCTGGGAGTTGAGAGGAGACTTTTCCAAGAGATATTATGAAGTTAGAAATTATGATATCTGAGAACAGACTGGATCCATAAGGTAAGGTGAGTGAGGAGTCAAGGATGACACCAGAGTGGTAGCCTGGGTGTCTGGGAGGATGACAGTAGCCTTGGCAGTAAGAGAAGGTGGAAAAAGGGGAGAGTTTGGGGGGAATAATGAGTTGTATTTTGGACATGGTGATTTTGAGTAGCCTCAGAACAATCAGGTCTTCAAGATGTCTAAAAGGAATCTTCCTTTGGATATGGAACTCAGGTCTAGGCAAAATGCCATGTGAAATTAGAGGAGGAAGACTTCATTGTCACTTGAAGAAGTCAGAAAAATTCTCTCCTTTTAAATTTTTTTTTTGGGCAGGACAATGAGGGTTAAGTGACTTGCCCAGGGTCACACAGCTAGTAAATGTAAAGTGTCTGAGGCTGGATTTGAATTCAGGTCCTCCTGAATCCAGGGCCAATGCTCTATCCACTGCACCACCTAGCTGCCCCCTAGAAAAATTCTCACCAATAAAGGTGACATTGGATTTGGGTCTTGAGGGGAGTGACTTTATAATAAATTGTTACAGTATTGGTAGGTAGTAAAAATATCCCCTCACCCATTTTGGCTCCAATCTATGTTTCCACACTGATCACATGTTATTCCCCCTTATATACTCTACTTGCCATCCTGCCTCCCAGTTGAGGAAGTCCCCAATGCCTCAAGTACATTACCTTCTTACCTTGGCTTCTTAAAGTCCCTAAGAGATCCCATCAAGGATCAGTTCAAATGTCACTTCCTACAGGCATCCCCCATCTCCCTGCTGCCTCAGTGGTTAGTGCTGTCTCCTTCCCTTCAAATGCTTTGTATACATCTTGTATTGACTTAGCTGTTTTTATATTGTTCCCTTCAGGAGAATACAAGCATAGGGAAAGGATTCATTTTTGTGTGTGTATCTCTAGCTCTTAGAATAGTGCCTTCCACATAGTAGGTCCTTAATAATTAATGCAGTGAAGGTCATTGGAGAAATAGCACACTAGAATTATTTATATCAGCACACAAGTCAACCCACTTATCAAATCCTCTCCACCACTAAATCTTCTCTCTAGTCTCAGAGGGAAAAAAGGGTGACTTTCTTCTTTAACAATGTTAAACACTCCACATGAACTCTCAATTTTCTTTCTTTCACTTTCTCTTACTTTGAAGAACAACCCCCCCCCCCAAACTCTACTAGATTTCTTTATCCTCTTCCACTCATCACTAAACCTTTATTGAATATCTACTATGGGTAGCTACCATGTCTTGAATTCATCTGGTCCTCACCTTTCTTAGTGCTCAGAGCAGACAGTCTATTCTTTAGACTTTCTGCATAATCTTTCAGAACAGCCTGAAGTGACCCTTCTTATTGTACTGGTCTGAAGCAACTCCTAGAATATACTGAAGTAGCCCTTCTTTTTGGACGCCCTATCTCCTCTCTGGTCTTCCTTCTGGATCAAATCCCTTCATCAGAAGTGCTTAGCTGCTTTTTATGGAGGAGACACCCTGTCTAAATTCAACTGCATTGGTTAACTTCCTTATGCTTTTTTCTGCGAGATGGTTCAGAAACCTGACTTTTTCTTAAAAGGAGACACATAATTATTACACAATTAACACATGTGAAACACAGCCCAGCTGTGGAACCCCAAAGTGGGAAGCATAGTATTTAGAGCTGGAAGATATCTGAGAGGTCATCTAGTCTTTTCTCATCTTACAGAAGAAGAAGCTGAGGCCCTGAGTATAAGTAATAATAAGTGCTACTACTACTGCTAATAGCACTTATATAGCCCTTTACTTTTGTTGTTGTTGTTGTGTCCAACTCTTCATTAGCCTATTAAAGGTTTTCTTGGCAAAGATACTGGAGTGGTTTGCCATTTCCTACTCCAGCCCATTGTACAGATGAAAAAACTGAGGCAAAAAGGGTAAAGTGACTTACCCAGGGTCACACAACTGGTAAGTGTGTGAAGCTGGATTTGAACTCAGGTTTTCCTGACTCCGGGGTCAGTGCTCTATCCACTGTGATACCTAGCTGCCCCTCACCTCTGACAATTAATAGTGTGAAGCTGGGCAAGTTATTCCCCTCTTCAGAACAATAGTTTCCTTCTCTATAGACTGGGGATAAGTATGACTCATAGGGAAGGCATGTGACTTAAATTAAAGAATGCCCATAATGGAAGATTTATAGCAGCATTTTGATATATACATATATGCATATGTGTATATATATATCTATACACACACATACATATATACACACATAGGTATGTATATATGTCTGTTGTATTTGTTTTGTATGTTCTATATTTGGATTTGTTTTATTTTTATTGTAGCTTATTTACAGGAATATTTATAGCAGCATTTTTGGTTTTAGGAAAGAACTGGAACTAAAGTGAGTGCCCATCAATTGAAGAATGGCTGAACAAATTGTCTTTGATCAAATGGGTAGTAATGGAATATCACCGTACCATAAGAAATGACAAATGTGATGGAGTCAGAAAAATCTGGGGAGATGTGTATGAATTGATGCAGAATGAAATGAGTAGAATCAGGAGAGAAATGTCCCCAATGATGTGAGGGAAAGGAGAAGGATAGGGGCTGATGCTGGGATTTCCTGAATGAGCCAACTCCCTCTACCAATGTTGCTTAGTTTCTTCTCTGCAAATGATAGTCTTAGGTAGTTTCCTAAGGCACTGAGTGGCTGAGTGACTTTTTCAGGATCACACAGGACATATGTATGCTCTTGTGTGTTCTTGTGTATAAAGGAAAACATTGAAAGACTTCAGAAATCTGATAAATGAATGACCATGACTCCAGTAGACCACTGATGGAGCCTGGCTTCTATCTCTTGGCAGAAAGGTGGTAGACTAGAGGTACAGAACAAGCCATAGGTTTTCAAACATGGACAAAATGTTGACTTGTTTTGTGAGGCTATCCTTATTTTTTATAAGGAAGGTCTTCTGTTTGGGAGCTGGGTGCTTGTGAGTTAGTGGAAAGTAACAGAAATACAAAAAATAAAAGAAAAAGAAAGGAAGAAAGAAATAATATCAACTAAATGTCAAAAAAAGAGAAGCAAAACCAAAACAAAAGAAAAGAAAAAGCACCAAACCCAACAGTTCAGAAGGAGGCACAAATATAACAATTTTGCTTCTTTACTGTTAAATTTCACATACGATCTTCATTTGTGTCCTTTGTATATTGAAATGTTCAAGTTTGTTGATTAAGTTTATAATAAAAATTTTAAAAGAATATATGTAAAATATTTATAAACATTAAAGCACCATTTGGTGTCAGTTCTTCTCATTTCCACTACCCTATGGGGTCTCAAATATACCATGCTATCTCTCCCAGAATACATGGTAAGTTTTGCACACATAGACTTCTTCACAATGGTTATAAATTCAGTTAACAAGCATTTATCTAGTGCTTACGAGGCATCCAAAATCATATGAAGTTCCTCTATGACAATGGTCACAGAGGAAGTACAATTTCTTGATCCATTCTTCAGTGGCCATAGGGTTATGTGTCTTCTTTGGGGCCAAGGTGACACTGTCAATGCTAAGAAAATCTGATAGCATCTGAGGGATGAGGTTAGTCTAGCCTGGATGAGAGAAGATTAAGGAGAAACCTATCTCTGAAAGTTTATTTTTATTGGGAGGCTGTGAGTTTGTTGTTGTTCAGTTCTTTAGTGTTGCCTGATTCTTTGTGACCCCATGTGGGATTTTCTTGGCAAATATAATGGAATGGTTTGCCATTTTCTTCCCCCAGTGCATTGAAGCAAATAGAGGTTAAGTGACTGGACCAGGATCATACAGCTAGGGACTATCTGAGGCCAGAGTCAGGTCTTCCTGATTCCAGTCCCAATACTCAACTGAACCTCTAGACTGTGAGTAGCTCTTCTCTATTTCCATAGAAAAGGTGGTAGTTGGTTACATAATCTCTTTCCCTCTATTCCTATCCAGTATGTAGCATGGTATGAGCTAAATAAAAAATTGCTGAATGCAGTTCTGGGGAATAATACCTTATATGTGTGTATATGTACACATACATACATGTGCAGAGCATGTCCTAAAAGTCTTGGTGCAGTTTTAAGGCTTAATAACTTAAAACTTCACCAAGACTTTTGGGACACCCTGTGTGTATTTGGACTTATTTGCATTCAAAGGTATGCAAAGTTATTTAATACATTATTTTATTCACTCCTCAAAGCATATGTACATATACAATAATAGTTCATATATGTATATATACCCCACCCCAATTTTAAACCTCTTCACATATATAAATATGCATATAGATACCATATATACATATATATACAGACACACACATATGTATATATGAGCCATTATTATTCCCAGGTACCTCATTATATATGCTTATATGTACAAGGTGTCCCAAAAGTTTTAGTACAGTTTTAAGCTATTAAACCTTAAAACTGCCATAAGGTATACAAACATGTGCTTCACATTTATTGTTTCATTTCATCCTCACAACTACTCTTTGAAGTAGATACTGTTATCAACCCCCTTAATTCCTTTCAGATCCCCAAGTCATTCTTCTTTCTTTAGCAAAGAGATCAGCACCTGGCTCAATGTTTTCCTCTCTTCACTAATCCTGTTTGCCTCAGTTTCCTCATCTGTAAAAACAAGCTGGAGAAGGAAATGGCAAACACCAACTTTAAAAATTGTTTCCCAGCTTTTTGCTTTCCTTCTAATTTTTGTTGCATTGATTTTGTTTGTGCAAACCCTTTTTGATTTAATGTAATCAAATTATCCATTTTACATTTCATAATGTTCTCTATCTCTTGTTTGGTCAAAAATTCTTCACCTCTCCATAGAACTTACAGGTTAACTATCCCTTGTTCTCCTAATTTGCTTATAGTATGTCTAAATCATGTAACTCATTCTTACCTTATCTTGGTATGTGGTGCTTTGTGCAAATTCTCCCTCAAGCACCCCTCCCTCCCACTTCACTGACATCCTCAATCCCTCATGACCTTCTCCACATGAGCCATATTCAGGGATGGCCATACTTTTGATCTTACCACCACTTGTGAGTGTTATATATCTAATATCAAGACCCATGAAATTCCTCTATTCCAAAGCTTCTTAAACTGTGGATTGTGACTCCACATAGGGTCTTGTAATTGAATCTGGGGACTGCAAAAAATTTGGCGACAGTAAAAGGTTAGGTATACCTATTTTATATACCTATATACCTGGGGTCACATAAAAATTTCTAAGGCAAAAAGGGGTCATGAGTGGAAAAAGTTTAAGAAGCCCTGCTCTATTCAACCATCTCCTGTATTGTATCTCTGCCTATGCCTTATTCATCCTAAATCCGTTCTCCATTTTCACCTGTGAAATCATCCTTGACTCCCAATTTTCAATTCCTGTTTATTGACTGACTCTTTTCTGCTGCTGATAAACATGTCCATACTACAACAGCAGCAGCAGCAGCGATGACAACAACAACAATGATAACCTTTACTTGTCTGTACCATCCCCTTAGGTCATGTGTTCTGATATCTCTCCTACTTTTCACAGCCAAACTCCTTTAAAAAAAAGCTTATACTCATTGTCTCCATTTCTTTCACCCCACTCCACAACCTCCTGCTATCTGGCTTCTACTCCTCATTCTTCAGCTGAAACTGCTCACTCTGAAGTTACCAGTGAAATCTCTTAATTGCCCTATCCAATGGCCTGCTCCTAATCTTGTCCTTCTTGATGGCTTTGTAACATTTGATAGCACTGGACATTCTTTCCTCCTGCTTCTTCTCTCCTCTCTGAGATTTTGTGAAACTGCTTTCTCTCTTCATTCTCTTCATATTTGTCTGGCTGATCTTTCACAGTTTATCCATCCATCCATCTATCCATCTATCCATCCATCCATCCATCCATCCATCCATCCATCCATCCATCCATCCATCCATCTACTTATCTATCTCCAGGCTTTCTCTTAACTTTCAGTTCTGTAGCACAAAATGTTTATTAAACACTTCTACCCAGATGTTCTGCCATTATGTGTAGAAATTCAGCTCTGAATGAGGCCCCTTGTCAAATGGAACAATGACTTCTGAGGAAATTACTATGGCACTGGAGATGATTGACTTCTCAGAATGAGAAATTGCTCAGTTTGAAACCCAGGTATCTCAAATTCAATTATATCCAAAAACAGAATTCAGTATATGTCCTCCAAAGGCTACCCTTCCCCTTAATATCTTGATTTCTATTGAGGGTACCACCATCTTTCTAGTCACCTAAGTTCAAAATTTCATTCAACCTTAACTTCCAGCAACCATTTGCCAAATCTTGTTGATTTTCCCTCTACACTCTATCTTTTGTCCCCTTCTCTCCACTCCTGTGGCTACTGTCTTATTCCAGACCATCTTCATCTCTCACCTGGTCTATTGGAGCAGTCTTCTAATGAGTATTCCTAGGGACTTCATGTCTCTCTCCTTTCTAATCCATCCTTTATATGATCACCAAATTGACATTCCTAAAGCACAGGTGAAATGTTGGTAATCCCCTGCTCAAGAAGCTCTAGTGGCTCCCTATTACCACTAGGGTCAAATATAAACTTCATTATTTGACATTTAAGATGGCTCATGGTCAAGCTCCAGCCTCCTAAGCTTATTATACATTACTGCCCTTTCATACAACTCCATTTTCCAGAAAAACAGTTATTTTGCTGCACCTCACTCATGACAAATACTTTTCTAACTCTATGGATTGTACCAATGCCTTGTAATGATCGACTTTCTAATTTTTAAGGCTCCATAGCTGTCTCCAAAGTTGGGTTTAAATACTGCTCCTAAGGGCTTTTCTGATTCCCATATTTGGTGGCACCTCAACTCATTATTTTGTAATTATTTACATAGCAAAAGATAGTAGATGTCATCTAATATCCTTGTTTTACAGATAAGGAAACTGAACCCCAGGAAGGTTAAATGACTTGGCCCAGGGTTACAAAGAAAGCAAGCAACAGTGGTGGAATTTGAACCCAGGTCCTCCAATTCTAGAGGCAGTATTCCTTCTATTATATGTCCCCCACCCCCCAGACTTGAAGTTTCTTAAGATCAGGGACTGTTTTGCTCTTGTATCTATAATCCATAGAAAGCACTTAATAAATCTTATTTAATTTTATCAGTTAGGAAATTGAAACTCAGTGGGATTGTAATTTGTCCAGCATTACAAAGTTGACAAATGTCTGAGTTCAGAGTCAAACTCAGGTTTTCTTAATTCCAAGTCTAGCATTCTGATCTCATTATCCACACTGTCTGGATCATGGCACAATCCCCAGTGGGACAGCTAGATAGAACAGTGAATGGAGTAATGGCCCTGAAACTGAGAGGACCTGAGTTCAATTCTCACCTCAGACACTTACTAGCTGCATGACCCTGGGCACATCACTTAACCCCAATCATCTTACACATCCAGGGCCATCTCCAGTCATCCTGATGTTTATCTTGCCACTGGACCCAGCTGGCTCTGGAGGAGAGACTTATGTTGGTGACCTTGAACAGCCCTCCTTCCCTTAAATCCAATTCAGTGCAAGTCATGACCACTCCAATGTCATGGTCCTCTTTGAAAATGAAGGACAAACAACAACAACAACAACAACAACAAGATGTACTCCCCAATGCTTGAGTGGGCTTGGAATGTCGAAACTAATGCTCACACAGGTCCTTAAGATGAGTTAGGTTTGACCTGACCTGGAGGCAGAGGGATGCTGAGGTGACCCTCTGGAGAAGAGAGACTCAGATTCATTTCCCTTGTTACCTTTTAATGATGGTCAGGTGACAGTGAAGGGAGGGTAGTGGAAAGGTGCCCTGCAAGACTTGGTGATGGAGTGATGGGGGGGTGGGGGGAAGGTGTTGGGAGGGGAGGGAAGAAATGAACCAGTCTGCCATTATGTGTAGAAATTCAGCTCTGAATGAGGCCCCTTGTTAAGTGGAACAATGACTTCTGAGGAAGTTACTATGACGCTGGAAATGATTGACTTCTCAGAATGAGACATTGCTCAGTTTGAAACCCAGTTTAAAAAAAGAGAAAAAATCAATGTTTCTCTTTCAGGAGTGTTTGGTTAAAGAAAGAGAAATAGTTGCAGCTTGTTCCTTTAATAGAGAGAAAGAGAGTCCCATCAATTATCCCATAGACAAGGGCAGGCTCTTGGGGGGCTATTGTTCCTGCCCTGACCAAAACATTAAACAATTAAGATGCACAAACCCTCCACGTGGTAACGAGACAGCAACTTCTGGGCTCTATTTGGTAATTGAGGGAACTGGGGATATGAGGTTGTTGGTGATTTTCCCCTAAACTGGGATACATTAAGCCTTCTTGTCTCCCAGTTAGGACCAGGCTGGAGGTCCAGGCTAGAGGCATCTATCCTGACTGTCCTCAGCACCTCACAACCTCTTCCATCTTCAGAAATTGTTCACATGCTCCTTCCCACCCACCTCCAATGAAGGGCTGGGAATGATGAGATGCACCCCCTCCCTCTCCAGGTCCTATTTTGTGTAGAGTAGTAGATAGATCACTAGACTTGGAATGGGGAAGACATGGGTTCTAATCCCACCTCCATCTGTGTAAGTGTGGGAAAGTAATTTAATCTCTCTGATTCTCATAGGCTGGCTATTTGACTCACATGAGAGGATGTATATAATGTACCTTGCAAATCTTAAAATGTTATATACAAAGTATCAGTTATTGTTAATGTCATTATTCTTATATTCTCACTTTGGAAAAATATAGTGGGAATAATTCTGATTTCTGGAGTTCTCAATCTTATTTTGCATTGTGGACACCTTTGCCAGTCAATAAAGCCTTTGGACCCTTTTTCAGAAGAATATTTATAAATACATGAAATACAAAACACATTGATTACAATTCAATCATATTGAAATATAGTTTATCAAAATATTTTAAAACCCAAGTTCACAGGGGCAGCTAGGTGGTGCAGTGGATAGAACACCAGCTCTGGATTCAGGAGGACCTAAGTTCAAATCCGGCCTCAGACACTTAGCAATTACTAGCTGTGTGACCCTAGGCAAGTCATTTAACCCCAATTGCCTCACCCAAAACAAAACAAAACAAAACAAAAACAAAACTCAAGTTTACAGATCCCAGGTAAAGAACCACATTTTATTACAACAGACCAGGTTCTTCCCTTCCCTATCTCCATATTTCTACCTGGATTTCCTCCATGTCCACAATTACCCATTCCATCAAGACCAGTCAGAGGTGAGAGAAACAGTAGAACCCCACTTTGGAGATTAAAATTGGAGTTATTCCTTGTTTCTCAAATGAGATTCCTTTTTCATAATGTACCTTGCTCAAGAATCAATAATGGCTCCCCTTTACTTATTTGTTTTAGTGAGGCAATGGGGTTAAATGACTTGCCCAGGGTCACACAGCTAGTAAGTGTTAAGTGTCTGAGGCCGGATTTGAACCCAGGTACTCCTGACTCCAGGGCCGGTGCTCTATCCACTTCACTACCTAGCTGCCCCTCCCCTTTACTTATTAAACCACCTCTAAACTATTTATCCTGGCATTCAAGATTGTCTATAATGTATCTCTGGTTACTTTTGGTAGGGAGGGGTTAGAGGGGGACGTGATTGAGGCATGGACCCATGATTTTATTAGTAAATGGACTCCTAGTTCCATTACCTTCACTGATACATATTACCAGCTTGTTTCTAACTTTAAGAGAGTTGCCTGGGGAACTGGGAATTGTTTTTAAGAGCTTCAATTAAGTGCCAGAGGCAAGACCTGAACCTAGCTCTTCCTTTCTTCAGGGCCCTTCACTATACAGGTTGCCTTTCTATATACCCATCCAGTGTCATTCTTTACTGCTTCCCAACACATACTTTCTATTTCAAGTAATCCTTTCTCCTTACTGTTGTCCCTCTATCTATCTATCTATCTATCTATCTATCTATCTATCTATCTATCTATCTATCTATCTATCTATCTATCCATCCATTCATCCATCCAATGATCCATCCATCCATTCATCTATCCATTCATCCATTCACCCAGCCACCCACCAACCCACCCATCCATCCATCTTTCCACACATCCTTCCATCCATCCATCCATCCATCCATCCATCCATCCATCCATCCATCCATCCATCCATCCATCCTTCCCTTAGAATCATCATCCCTCTGTCTTGGGGAGGGGGGAGGGAGAAAAATTTTGAAACTAGAAATCTTATAAAAACAAATGTTGAAAACTCTCTCTAAATGTAACTGGCAAATAATAAAATATTTATATGGAAAAAAGAATCAGCATCCCATAGAATCCCATAATGCCTGCATGATAAAGAGGTCTTGGAAATCATCTAGTTGATGAGCAGGAATCCAACACCTCTTTTACTAACACCAGGTAGTCAACAAGCCTCCAGTGATGGGCATCTACCAATATAGTAAGTGTTTAATAAATCACTGACTCACCTTATTACCCTCTGGGGCAGCTTGTTCTGGACAACTTGGATTCTAATAGAGTTCTTCATTATAATGAGTCCAAATCAATCTCTCTGGAACTTCTGCCCTTTAGCCCTTGTTTTATCCCCTTGGAAGAAGAGCTCCACCCTTCTATATGACAAACTTTCAAACACTTGATGGCTAAGATCCTATTTCCCATAAACCTCCTCTTCTCCAGGCTGAATATCCCCAGTTTCTTCAACATAGTCACATGATGTGTTTTTCAATCCACGCTCCATCCTAATCACCCTTCTCTGGACATACTCTAACTCTTCAATATCTTTCATAAAACATTCTGGTGTCCCGAACACAATATAGGTTTCCAGGTGTGGTCTGGCCAGGGCAGAGGACAGAAGGATTTTCATTTCCCTCATTTCTGTAATGTTTCTGTAACCATATTCATTTCTGCTTCCAGGTATTTGCTCACGGGCTGCCCCTTGTTTGTAATGCAATTTAGTTAAACAATTCTTCAAGCACTTATTAAAAATCTACTCTGTGCAAACCTCTGTGTCAGGCAGGAGGGATACAGAGACCAAAAGGAAGTATTCCCTGCTCTCAAGGAACTTCTATTATGCTGGGGACTTACTACAGGTAAAGGCGATTTGAGGAGGTAGAGTATACTAAAACTGAGATGGGGAGGAGTGGAGAAATCAGTGGTATCAGGGCTGAGATAAAGATTCTGACTGGCAAAGATGAGGAAGGAGGGTGTTCCAGGCACAAGGCGCAGATAGTGAGGGTGCCTAGAGACAGGAGACAGAGTGTGGCATTCAGGAAACAGCTAATAGTCCAGTTTGACTGTCACAGAAAATTTGTGAAGCTGAGTAGTAGGAAATAAGACTGGTAAGGTAGGTAGTATCCAGATTGTATGAGGCCCTGAAGGCAAGACTAATTCATTTTTATTTTGACCTAGACATAATAGAGAGCCGGTAAAGATTTTTGAATAGAGGGGTAACATGATCAGATATATGCCTTGTGGAGGTTGGATTAGAAAGAGGAAATGGGAGGGATAAATTAGGAGATGCTTGTCATAGTTTGGGTGAGAGGTAATGAGTGACTGAATTAGGGTGAAGGCTGTGTTATTGGAGAGAAGGAGGTCTATATGAAAGATGAGGATCAAATGTGGTAACATGTAAAACACTTTGAAAACCTTAAAATGCTATATAACTGCAGGGAAGCTAGGTGGCACAGTGGATAAAGCACCAGCTCTGGATTCAGGAGTACCTGAGTTCAAATCTGACCTCAGACACTTGACACTAACTAGCTGGGTGACCCTGGGCAAGTCACTTAACTCTCATTGCCCCCCCCCAAATGCTATATAATTGTTAGCAATGATGATGGGGGTGGTGGTGGTGGTAGTGATGCTGCTGCTGCTGCCGGGGAGGCACAATTCACAAAATTGGTGACTACTAAGGGTGGTGTAGTGGAATGAGTCCCAGATCTGGGTTCAGAGGACTTGGGTTCAAATCCCCCCCAATGACAATTACTAGCTCTGTCATGTTGGCCAAGCCACTTAACCTCCCTGGGCATCAGCTTTTCCATATGTCAAATGTTCAGGTTATACTAGATGGTGTCTGAGGTCCCCTCCAGCTCTAGACCCCATAATCCCATGATTGATTGTGGTGGGCGATTAAGGAGGGAGAAAAGTCAAAGATGATTTGGAGTGATTGAGAGTATTCAGAACGCTCTATTTTTGAAGAGTAAAATTTAGGAGAGGGGTAGTTTTTTTGCAGGAAGGATGCAATTCTTCCATCTGTTCCCTGCTAATCCAAATCTTACATGTCATTTATCCAGGATAGGAAGGGGAGTATGGGATGAACATTGTTGTGTGGAGGCATCTGGAGATGATGGGGGCAACAGGAGACAGGGAAGAAGGGCCATGGAGAGGGTACAGGGAGTGGGGTATCCACACAGTGAAGAACACTTGGGCCTCCAGGGGGGAATTTGGAGCCAGGACCATCTAGAGTGAAGTCACTAGGTAAGCTATATTCCATCTGGTCACAGAGCAAGGCTGTGATTTAGAGCTCAGTAATGAGTGAATAGCCCTGAGCAGTGACTGAGCAGGCTTTTTAACCCTCTACTCCCTTTCTCCCTTTAAGAAAAGCTGCCAGTACACAAACCACTGGCTTAGACATTAATCTCCTGCCCAGCAAATTCAAATTCAGGCACATGGAAATGACCACTAGCTAGCGACAGAGCATTCTTTAGCCTGTGCATGGGGAAAGAGGCACAGTGAGGCTTCAGCACAAACACCCTCTCTAAAGCCCAAGTTGTGGTAGTTGTGGTTGTTCAGTCATGTCTGACCCTGTGGACCACAGTGCACCAATGCTGTCCATGGAGTTTTCTTGGCAAAGATACTGGAGAGGTTCGCCATTTCCTTCTCCAGTGGCTCAAGACAAACAGATGTTAAGTGACTTGTCCAGGTTCACAGAGCTAGTAAGCGTCTGAGATTAGATTTGAACTCAGGTCCTCCTGACTGCAGAGCCATCTACCTGCTTCCCAAATTCTAGTAGGGATAGAGAAAATTGGGAGTCTCTGCTGCCTCCTCCCAAATAAAGGGGAAGTGGGAAACCAGTTCATTTTGGAGAAGAGTCTGTAAATTGAGATTGCAGATTGACAATCTACCGGTGGGTTCATTAATACAAGACCAGGGGAACCCAAAACAGGACCCTTCCCTTCCGGGGACAACCACATCTATCCTGAGCCAGTAAGCTAGAAGGCAGGGCACGCTTAAATGCTTTGTGTTCTATGGACTTGACCATTGCATTGTGTATGTAGTTCACAACCAGGGCTTGCACTCTGGGTACTTCAATGAGCTGAAGTAGTCAGATACATAGAGACATAAGCAGCAAGGGGGAGGACCTATGTGCTGGTCTTCAGAGCTCTTGTGAACAGGTAGAAATGGTTCTGGTGGACTTTGCTGAGAAGTGGTGACCCCATCTCCTTAGCTCTGGGGTTAGTCAGTCACTCCTGCCGTCAGAGGAGCCATGAACACTGGGCTTGAACACACCAAGTCAGGTGGATTCCCAGCAGGCGTGTGCCTGACACCTTAAATAATAATGGGCTATTGAACTAGTGCAGCAGGACTCAGCAGTTTCTCAACTTTTAGTTCATAAAATGAATGAGATGAGACGAGAGAGACAGAGAGAGAAACACACACAGAGAAAGAAAGAGACACAGAGAGACACAGAGACACAAAGACAGAGACACAGAGACACAGAGAGAGACAGAGACAGAGAAACAAAGAGAGAGACAGAGACAGAGACAGAGATGGAGAGAGAGAAGGGGACAGAAAGACAAAGAGAGAGAGAGGAGAGAGAAAGGAGAGACAGAGAAAAGGGAGAGACAAAGGGATGAGAGACAAAGTACTGAGGAGGACAGGTCAAAACATGTCACCTCCCTAGCTCATTAAACTCTAATAGCTCCCTATTACCTTCTGGCATTTAGAGCTCTTTACACCTCTTTACAACCCTGCTCCTTCTTAGCTTTCATGTCTTCTCACACTTTAGCCCGCTCCACATACTGTGACACCAGTCTCCTTGTTATTCCTTGAATGAGGAGACACTTTATATCCTCATAGAGCATTTGCCCTGGCTATTCTGTTCCTGGAATGCTCTCCCTATCACCTCTACCTCCTGGCTTCCCTAGCTACTTTCAAGACTCAGCCCAAATCCCATCTGCTGTGAGAGGCCTCCCTGACCTTCCACCCCCCCCCCCCCCCCCCCGCAGTGCCTCCCCTCTGGGTTAGCTTCCATCTACACTCTACACATCTTTTGTGTACCTAGTTATCTGCATGTCATTTCCTCTCTAGAGTAAGCTCCTTGAGGGCAGGGGCTGTGTTTGTCTTTCTTTGTATCCCCCAGGTTTAGCATTGTAATTGGCATGTAGTAAAGGCCTAACAAGTGGTGACAAAGTAGCAGCATTAGTTGTCTTCTGCCCCAGATTCTAGGATCTTCCCTTTACCTCTGAGTAAAGCAGAATCACAATTTAAGGATAAATTTTGCCAGAGACTGTGACTTTCATTGCTCTAGTCCTAGACCTCAAGTTCCCTGAACCTCCTGATACAGAGACTGAGTCCTTAGGATAGGTAGCACTGCTCATAGATAAGAGTTCATTGCTTGGCCTGGACCTCCCTAAGATGGATTGCAGGGCCAGAAGCTTTGCTTCCAGAGACCCTGAAGCTAAGCATCTCCATAAAGGAGAAATCAGACCCTTTTGCCTATTGGGGCTCTTGAGGAGGGGAGCAGCGAATGTAGTGGGGGGTAAAGAGGCTGGGGAGGGGAGGAAGAAATCATGGTTCTCTCTTTAAAAAATGGATAAAAACAAGACCAGCAGATGCTGCCTTTGGCGGAGAGCCTTCCTCTCTGGTGCCCTGGGCCTGCCGCTGCCCTCATCTCCATGGCAACCCGCCTGTGTGGCCTGAATGGTGGAATTAGAGTGAGGAGCTGAGGGGGGCTGCGGGTTGTTCCTTAGGGACCTTCCCCTCTCAAGTCCTCCTAAGCTCTGTCCCTGCCAGTTGCATGTTTAAATCCAGGGCCTCTCAAGCTAGAATTGGCCAAGCCTCTCTCCCATTCACCTCTCATCTATATTGCCCTAATTGGAAGTGCATTCCACATTGGAGTCCTATGGAGAGACCCCAGGGGCTGCAAGGAACAATTGGGCTCTGTGGAACAGGGGCCAGGAGGAAAAGGGTTAGTTTGGGAGAAATCTCGCATCCATATATTCCTCCTTCCCCAGTCAGCTGTCTTTGTTAGCAGGGGGCTTCCAAATGAGAATCCTTCAGGATTGGTTCAGAGAAGGGAGAAAGGGATATATAAAATCAGCTGATGCTGATCCAGTGAGTCCTTCCTTCTTTGCTCATGGGTCAGTCCTGGTGACTCAGTTCTTGATACCCACTTGGTCTCACCCATACTCTTACTGATATTGCTCACATTTCTTTATTCAATTGAGTTAAATTTTTTTTCTTTGTCTAGAACATGGCCTATTTTTTTTTTGTGGGGTAATGAGGGTTAAGTGACTTGCCCAGGGTCACACAGTTAGTAAGTGTCAAGTGTCTGAGGCTTGATTTTAACTCAGCTCCTCCTGAATCCAGGGCCTGAATCCACTCCCACATTTCTTTATTCAATTCAATTTAACATAAAGTGTATTTAGTACTCTCCATGTGCCAGGCTCTGTGTTAACTACTAGGGATGCAAGAACAAAAATGAAAACCCACCCTGCCTTCAAGGAGCTGACTTGGGCACAACTTGGGTTGTGGAAAGGCAAGGGCAGAGAAGCAACATGTTTACAGATAAGTAAACGCAAAATATATACATAGTGGATAGAAAGTAATTTGGAAGTAGATGCAAAAAAACTGGCAGATCAGGAAAGACCTCAAGCATGAGGTGGCCCTTGAGTTGAGTCTTAAATAAAGCTAGGGGATCCAAGGGATATAGAAAAGAGGGAGGATGTTGCAGACATATGGAATGGCCTGGGCAAAGGCACGGAGGGAGGACATGAAGTAGAAGGAATAGGGATCGGCAAATACTGTAAGCCATTTTCACTGGCATGTGGAGTATGTAAGGGAGAGTAAAATCAAATTAGGCTGGAAAGGCAGGCTGAAGCCAGACCAAGAAGGGCTTTAAACAAGTATACTGAGTGCTTTTCCTAAAACCCTGTGGAGTCAGGGATTTAAGTATAGGATTGATGGGACATTGATTGAGAGGTAGAAGGAACCATGCAGTCTTAGGTCATAGATCCCAAACCTTTCATCTTCCAATTGAGGAGACTGGTCTGTAGAAGTTCCTTGCTCATGATCACACAGTATAAAAGGGCAGGATATGGACCCAGGACCTCAGACTTCTGGCCTAGAATTTTCTCTCCACCCCATCATTTGTTATTGTTCAGTCACTTCAGTCATGTCTGACTCTTTGTGACCCCATTTGGGATTTTCTTGGCAAAGATACTGGAGTGGTTTGCCATGTCCTTCTCCAGCTCATTTTACAGATGAGGAAACTGAGACAAATAGGGTTAAGTGACTTGTCCAGCTCAGATCCCATGATCTCAGAACTGGTCAGAGTGAAGAGACAGAGAAGAGGAAGGAGCACCCATTTGTTTCACTCCATTGTGTCCCCAACCCTCTTTGCACCAAGGGACTTATCCAGCGGAGTAGGGGAATGTGAATGACTGGGAACTTCTATGGACTCCATTTCACAGATGAGAAAACCAAGGCTCAGAGAGGCTAAGGAACTTATTTGTCCAAAGTCACCCACCTAGTAAATGTCAGAGTAGGGAGTTCTGAAGAAATCTGGTGTCCCTGGTTTCCAGACTCCAAGTCTAATGGTATTTGTCCTGAAGCTTGCTGACTCCCATCTTCTAGGTATTGAATTTGCATAGACTTTGCCTATTCCATTTGTCTTGGACCTCTTGAATGTATGTCTCTCTGACTATACAATTTCCAATCCTAAATGGTTCAGTGGAAAGAAAGCTGGTTTTGTAGCCAAAAGACCTGGTTTCAAAGCCCATCTGTGATGCTGACTACCTTTGTGAATTTGGGCAGGTCACTAAATGTCCCTGGGGCTCAATGTTTTCATCTGTAAATGAGGAGGTCGGATCAAATGCTTTCTGAGGTCTCTTCCAACTCTACCTATGACACTAGAAATCATCAAAGATGGAGATTCTGATGAGGAGGAGATGGGAGACATTCTTCCAGGACCCTTGACTCAGGGTCCTCCTCCAACGTGTCCCTATAGAACAAGAGCTCTTGGTTGTTGTTTTTAAATATCATGGACCGCCCCCCTTGGCAATCTGACAAAATTTATGGACCCTTTCTTTTTTAAATTCAATTTTATTTTATTTTATTCTTAGTTCCAAATTTTCTCCTTCCTCTTACCCTTTCCCACCCACTGGGAAGGCAGGAAAAACAAAACCCATTATAAATATGCATAGAAATGAAAAACAAATTTCTGCATTAGTTGTGGCCATAAAAGAAGAAAGAAAAAGAAAGAAAGAGAGGAAAATATGCTTAGTCCACACTCTGAGCCCATCACTTTTCTATCTGGACGTGGATAGCATGTTTCATCATGAGTTTATGATCTCTTTCTCAGAATAAAAATTTTAAATACATAAAATAAAATGCACAGGATGACAAATAAACCAAAGAAAAGTGAAAAGAGAGGTTATTTCTTCCATCTATGTTTTTGGACCCCATGACATCTCTTCAGAGATTCCCCAAGGGTATCCTTGATTAAGAAGTTGTATCCTCAGGAGACGCAGACTCTACAGTGAAGCCTTAACTGTCCCCAAAGGATGTAGCTCTCCTGATAAGTGTTGATGGCTTCTAAGTGAAAGAGAAAGCCCCCTTACCCCTCCACCCCTACCTCAAAGCCAAAAGGAACATGGGGCAGATGGGGCTCTGTTCCTGGCTCTTGTAGGAGGGAGATCAACTTTCAATCCTGGTGTGGACTTTGTCTCCCTCTACCTTCCCTCCTGCCCCCATGAAAGCAATAGCAGCCCCCCAAACCCACTCCCTCACCCCCACCCCTGGGAAACCATCATTTTTCTCCAAGGTCCCACTCATCCACTTGGCTATATTGCTGAACTTCCCTCCACCCCACATATACCTATTCTGGGGGTCTGGAGCACTCAAACAGGAGCACTGGAATTCGTTCAGAATGTAGTGGGAAGTAGAGGAAAGGAAGAAAGGGAATCAGCAATGTAGTACATCAGCTGTTGCCCTGTCTTCCATGAAAAACACATCCAGAATCATTGGGGAAGACAGTAGATACAAACAACTGCACACTCCCACCTGACCTTGCAAACTCAGTCCTGACCTTTTCCAGTCCCTAGCCAACTCCACTCTTCGTTCTCTAAAATTCTCTTCAATGAACAAACTCCTTCATCCCAGATCCATTTCCCTTACATTCCTTTCTGCTTCTACTGCTCAACTTTAAGTGTAGCCTTCTCCCAAATACCCCCTTCTTTTGGCACCCTCTAAAAGGGTACAGGCTGTATGCTCCTCCTCTCATGCTCCCCAGAAGGAGGGACAGGGAATAATCCTTGCTCCCATTGTCACTTTCAGACCCCTGCCTTCCACCATCACTTGACAATCACTTCTCCCCCCTATAAAGCTCTTTCCATCCTTCCATATCTTGTTTGATGTCTCATCTATGGACATACAGATCAGTATGCCTCTTTGTTAAATTCCATACTTAGCTTTCTATCTTCTCTGCCTCAATCAGGGACTCCCTGATCTCACAGTCCTTCAGTGTCCTCATCTTCCATGACCTATGTTCTCAGTTGATTTCAAGTGCATACAGAGGTGCTCAGAATTTAGTCTTACTCCCATCTTCTACTGAATTTTCTTGAAATGCTGGAGTTTTATCATATATAGTGTGTCCCCAAAGTCTTAGTGCACTTTTAAGCTATTGAGGCTTAGACTTTGGGGACTCTTTGAACATCCCTGAAATATATGTAGAATGATTTGCACTAACTCAGACCCTGTCAGCTCTGAAGGCTTTCCTTAGATGCCCTGAGACTCAGACTCTGTGTGTGCCTGAAATGTTGCTTTATTTTTTAAAAAATATATTTATTTAGAATTTTCCCCAAGTTACATGTAAAAAAACCCAATTTTTTCATATTGATTTTTTAAAACTTTGTATCCTAGATGTTCTTCCTCCCTCCCTCTTCAACCCTCCCTATGAAATCAAGCAATTCAATATAAGTCATACATGTGAAGTAATGCAAAGCATCTTCACATTTGTCAGGTTGTGAAAGAAAATAGACAAAATAACTTAAGAAAGAGGAACTAACAAATAAAATTATACTTTAATCTGTATTCAGATACCATCAGTTCTTCCTCTGTTGATGGTTTGCATTTTTCATACATCCTTCTGATATCATCCTGCTCATCATTTCTTTCACAGTTATTATTGCTAACTGTATTACCCTCCCTCCTATTCCCTCCCCTTGATATTTACTCTATTCTCTATATTCTTTCACCCTATCTCTCCTCAAAAGTGTTTTGCTTTTTACTGCCCCTTCCCCCAATCTTTCCTCCCCTCCTTCGCCTCTCCCCCCCCCACATTCCCTTCTCCTCCCACTTTCCCTCAGGGCAAAATATATTACTATATCCACTTGACTATGTATGTTATTCCTTTTTTGAGCCAATTCTGAGGAGAGTAAGGTTCACTCATTCCCCTCCTCGTTCCCCATCTTCCCCTCCACTCTATAAGCTTTTTCTTGTTTCTTTTATGTGAGCTACTTTACCCCAGTCCACCTCTCCCTTTCTCTTTCTTCCAGTGTATTCCTCTTACCCCTTAACTTTATTTTAAAGGTGTCATCATGGGTTAGATAGGTGGCACAGTGGACAAAGCATCAGCCCTGTATCCAGGAGGCCCTGAGCTCAAATCTGGCCCCAGACATAAGCCACCCCACCCTGCCTGCCTCACAAAAAACAAAGATAGACAAAAAATAAATGCTTTACAGATATCATCCCTTCATATTCAATTCATACCTGTGCCCTCTGTCTAAGGATATTTCTTTCAGCTGCCCTAATACTGGGAAAGTTCTTATGAGTTAGAAATATTATTTTCCCATGTAGGAATGTCAACAGTTTAACCTTTTAATACACCTCATGGTTTCTTTTTCCTGTTTACCTTTTTATGCTTCTCTAGGGTGTTGTATTTAAAAGTCAAATTTTCTATTCAGTTCAGGTCTTTTTATCACAAATCCCTGAAAGTTCTCTTTTTCATTGAAGTCCCATTTTTCCCCCTGAAAGATTGTACACAGTTTTGCTGGGTAAGTGATTTTTGGTTTGTAGTCCCAGTTCCTATGCCCTCTGATCCTTTAATGTGGATGCTGCTAGATCTTGTGTTATCAAATACTGTAGCTCCACAGTATTTGAATTACTTTTTTCTAGCTGCTTGCAATATTTTCTCCTTGGCCTGGGATCTCTGGAATTTGGCTATAATATTCCTTCAAGTTCAAGTTTTCCTTTTGGGATCTCTTTCAGGAGGTGATTGGTGGATTCTTTCAATTTCTATTTTACCTTCTACTTCTAGAATATCAAGGCAATTTCTCCTGACAATTTCTTGAAAGATGATGCCTAGACTCTTATTTTGATCATGGTTTTCAGGTAGTTCAATGTTTTTCAAATGATCTCTCCTGGATCTATTTTCCAGGTCAACTGTTTTTCCAAGGAGATATTTCATATTGCCCTCCTTTTTGTATTCATTTGGATTTGCTTTACTCTGTCTTGGTTTCTCATAAAGTCACTAGCTTCCATTTGTTCAGTCCTAATTCTTTTTTTTTTTTTTTGATGAGGCAATTGGGGTTAAGTGAATTGCCTAGGGTCACACAACTAGTAAGTGTCAAGGGTCTGAGGCTGGATTTGAACTCAGGTCCTCCTGAATCCAGGGCCGGTACTCTATCCACTGCACCACTTAGCTACCCCTCAGTCCTAATTCTTACATAATTATTTTCTTCAGAGAGCTTTTCCATTTGGCTTTTCAAGCTGTTGACTTTTTTCATAACTTTCCTGTATTGCTCTCATTTCTCTTTCCATTTTTTCCTCTACCTCTCTAAATCTTCCTTCTATCTCTCTTACTTTCTCTTCAAAATCCTTTTTGAGCACTTCCATGGCCTGAGACCAATTCATTTTTTTCTTGGAAGCTTTGGATGTTGGAGTTGTGACTTTGTTATTATCTTTTTTTTTTCCTGAGGGTGTATTCTGATCTACCTTTTCCCCAAAGAAGCTTTCCATGGTCTGCTGCTTTCTCTGTCTACTCATCTTGACCTGGAAGCAGATGTCTGATTGAAATCTGATTCTCTATGCTTGGAAGCTTGGTGTGCCGGTGCCCCTCCCCCACTGGACCACTGCCACTCGAGTCAGCTTACTGGTTCAGCATATGGGCACTCTGCCTTAACTACAGTAGAGACCGCAGCTATTTCACCCTGGCCAACTATTGAACCCCCTCACTGGTCTGTGAGTGAGTTTCAGAAGAAGCTGCTGGCACTGAAGATTTTGAGGCTCTGGAAGCATGGTCTGTGCCTCATGCTGAGCTCTTCTCTCAGCCCAAACAGCAGGTGATCTGGAAAATAGTCTTACTCTGTTCTTTTGTGGGTTAGGCTGCTCCAGGAGTTGTCTTATGGCCTTATTTTTGGAGTGTGTGGATGGGTTTGTTGGGAGCTTGGGGGAGTCACAGTCTTTTCTCCCCCATCTTGGCTCTGCCCCTGCAATGTTGCTTTATGAAAGGCAATGGAGTATACTTCTATATGTGTAAGGAATCTCTACATTCTACTTCATTGTTGACAGCATCAGGAAAGAGATGATTGTCAGTTGGAAGAGGTATGGATCCACCTGTGATCATTTCACCAGTAAGCCTTTTTCCATTCAATGTGTTTACCCTGGCAATGACTGTAGCAAGTGAGGGGCTCTTCACATATACATCACCTAGAACTGAATCTTTGTCAACACAAATATGGGATGACTCCATGTTTGTTACATTCTCCACTTACATCATCTTTAATTTCTGTATACCAGCCAAGTTCATCTTCTGTTTGAAGATTAGCTAGGTCCTCTAGTAGTTTAAATAATGAATGCTATAAAATGTTTGTACTATTTGAATTCCCATTTCCACTGGGCTATAATCAATAAGGAGGTAGTCAAGGGGCACAGTGGATAGAGTGCTGGGCCTTAAAAAAGGAAAATTCATCTTCCTGGCTTCAAATACAGCCTCAGACACTAACTAGCTATATGACCCTGCACAAGTCACTTCACCCTGTTTGCCTCAGTTTCCTTATCTGTCAAATGAACTGGAGAAAGAAATAGCAAACCACTATGGTACCTCTACCAAGAAAACCCCAAATGGGGTCACAAAGGGTTGGACATCACTGAAACTACTGAACAACAAAAAGAATCAAAGACCATATTTTACATAAATATAACTTTGAATGGTGTGAATTAGAATATGTGACCACTTAGCAGAAGTCAATATTTGCACTAATAGGGACATATTTGTAGTGGTATAGTGCTGGTATCACATGGACCCTGGAATAGAAAAGACCTGGGTTCAAATCCTGACTCTGATTATTCCTAGCTAGGTGACCATAAGCAAGGCAGTCAACCTCTCCTAGCCCCAGCCTTCTGAGTGAAATGGAGATAAAAATACCTATAGTTCCTACCTTACAAGGTTGTTGTGAACTCAAAGGAGAACCAGAATATAAAGCATTTTGTATGGCTTAAAGCTCACTGTAGCCTCACACACATAAAGCTCACTGTAAATATCAGCCATTATGATGACAATCAAAATAACAATAACTGACATTTGCATAGTGCTTTAAGGTTCTCAAAGCACCTTCCACATATTATCTCCTTCAAGTCCCACAAACAGCACTATGAGGGATAGCAGTGGTGCTAATGTTATTATCTCAGCAAAGGCTGCCTGGGTCTGATTACCTTAGGCAGAAATGACTTCTTAATGCCTGGGAACAGCAGCCAAGCAGTTTGCCAAATAGCACATTCTTTCCCTATAGAGCAGAAAAACAAGTGATCCATTCTCCAGGTGTACCATGTGTGAGTGTGTGTTTGTGTGTGCGTGTGTAAATGTGTGTAGGTACATGAACCTGGTACTTAGCACAGTGCCTGGCACATACTAAGTACTTAATAAATGTTTGTTGACTGAGATGCTCAGGCAAGTTGGAAAATCATAATCATGTGGGGCAAAAAGGTACCCATTGTCCAGCTGCTCAGGTGAGATGGGATATGTATATGTATATATTCACCTTATGAGAGGAAAATGACTCCTGCTTAATAATTCTCTTGAACTTGATGGCAATGCGTCAAAGGCTCGTTTATTTTCATTCTCACCAGAATGGACATTTATAGATAAGTGCTCCATCCAGCAAGTGTAAAGCATAGGGCTGTAGGCCCCGTTTTAATCCCTAGTCCCTAATGTGAAATGGACCCTGCCCTTGTTCATCATTGACTGATTACTTAAGGGTTACGATCTAAGCATGAAGGCTAGCTAACCTGAACACAGTATTCCTAACCCCAATTTCTATAATTATTCTTTGAGTTCTTAGGTAATGGGGAGGTGATGCAGAGACGTTCCTTTATATCGGCACAGCCCAGAAAGAGGACTTCATTGAGACCAGCTCAGGGCTATTTGAACCACATGATCTGTCTGCCAGAGGGAAGGGGAATTGAGACCTGAATCCTCAAAACAGGTCCAGAGGAGTGTAATTTGAATGGTGCTGGCTATGTCCTAGTGAGAGGAGACCATTGCTCCTTTCCTCACACATTGTTTGTCTTTTCTTATAGTGCAGGAATATTCCATTACATTTGTGGAACACAATTTGTTTAGCCATCCTCCAATCCATGGACAGCAACTTTGTTTCCACTTTTTTTTGCATAGAAAGTGGGTTAGAGAGATGCCAAGATAGACTAATGTGCATCTGTGTGTCTGTGTGTGTTTAATGGGGATGCTTGGGCAGGCTTGTGTGTGCGGGTACGGGGATAGATAACCACAGACATGTTAATGATGTTGGCATGTGCATTCATGTACTGTGCTATACCTCAGATTCTTCTGACTTTAACACCAAGTACCATCTACTGGCTCACCCTGGAATATCTCTCTCCACCCCTATAGTCCCCTTCTCCCATTGGTAAGTTCCTTCCAGGGTCTCCATTTTGAGGAGGGACTCAGATGGGCTGGCCATCATTCCTTCATGGCTATGCTTCTAACTCTAGATTTTGCCACCATTTTTGCACCTAGGTGCCTTCTCCCCCTCCGTTGTCCCCATCCCTCCATTTTAACTCTTTTTTATGTGTTGTTCTCTCCCAATAGAATGTAAGATCCTTAAAGGCAGAGACTCTTTTTCTTTTTGCTTATATTTGTATCCCTAGAATTTAGCACACTGCTTGGCACATGGTAAACATTAACAAATGCTTATTGCCTTTCCTGTGTGTACAAGCTTGTTAGCATAGATATGTTTAGGAGTGTGTGTGTGTGTGTGTGTGTGTTTGTGAACACAAGTGTATTTATATGCATGCTTGTAAGCAGAAGGATACCCAGAGAAATGTATGTGTGTTGGGAGGAGGGGGGCATGTCAATCCCCAAATAGGCTGGTGTGTCTGCCTAGGGATTCTCAGACAGACTGCTTGCTGTGTGTGCATGTGTGCAAAGAGATGCCTAGACAGACTGGCATCTATTCATGCATGTTTGGGAAGAGAAATGCCCAAGCAGCCTGGGGTATGTGTGTGTATATTTGGGCTCAGGGATGCCCTGACAGGCTGGTGTGCCTGGAAAACATTCTTCTCTGTGACACACAGATGGGCTGCACTGAGCAGAGTCTTGTTCCATGGAATCCTTTCGAGGAAATGGCTCCTCATCAATCTATGTATGCCTAGGGAACACTTGAGCTATGACTGACAGTGGGCTGCAAGCACATACTATGGCCCTCTCTGCACTAATATGGGCTATAAAGAAGCCATAGAGTGATCTGTACCAGACAGGTCATGGTGATAGTCCTCACTGGAACCATGGAGGCCCAGGGCACTGAACAGGAGTTTTATTTTTCCTGAAAAGATTCAAAGTTTTAAGCACAATAATAAAATAATAGCTAACGTTCAATTTAATTCAAATAGTATTTGTTAAAATGGCATGTTATGTTCCAGGCATTGTACTAGGTGCTTAAGACACAAAGAGAAACAAGAAGTCTCTGTCAAGGAGCTTACATTCTATTGGTAGTAAGTCATCTGAGTACAAAGATAAATTCAAGAGATATACAAATATAAAGTCATTGTTTGGGGGTGGGGAGTGCTAATCAGTAGGGAAGGGCTTTATAGCTTGGGATCTGTGAGCTTGATCTAAGACAACCCCAAAGGACTAATGATGAAACACCCTATCCACCTCCAAAGAAAGAAATGATATCGATGGAACACAAACTGACACATGGTATTTTTCACTTTCTTTCATTTTTTTTTCCTTTTATTCAAGTTTTCTTGACAAAATGACTAATGTGGTAATGTTGTACATAATTGTACATGTATAACCCATATCTGATAGCTCACTGCTTCAGAGATGGGAGTGGAGGGAGGGAAGGAGGAATAAAATGTGGAATTCAAAACTATAAATTAAAATGTTAATTATTAAAAAAATAAATTTAGACATCCAGAAAATATAAAAAATAAAAATAAATTAATATCTTTGGAAAATAAAAATTTTAAGATCCAATAAAATGTATTTTCAAAATAAAAATATTTTGAAAACTATTTCAATATAATTAGTTTAGTTTGTAGCCCTGTGCATAGTATTTTATTCATTGAAAAATCTAATTCTAAGAAGGGATCCATAGGCTTCACCAAATTGTCCAGTAAGTCTAGAACATACACACAAAAAGATTAAAAAACTCTAAACTAGAACAGGATGGGCATGATATAGGAGACTGTTATTGTTGGTCCTTCATTCTCAAAGAAGACCATGACTGATGTCATGACTTGCAATGAATAAGATTTAAGTGAAGAAGGGGCTGTGCAAAATCTCTAGCCGCACTTTCTCTTCCAGAGCCATCTGAGTTCAGTGGCAAGATATGCCATCAGGAAGACTGGAGATGGCTCTGGATGTTTGAGGCAATTGGGGTTAAGTGACTTTCCTAGGGGTCACACAGCTAGTAAGTGTCAGAGGTGAGATTTGAACTCAGGCCCCCTTGACTCCAGATCTAGTGCTTTATCCACTACACCACCTAGCTGCTCTTATATAGGAGGAAGAACTTAGTACATACTAGCCAATATTTATATAACAGTAATACCTGGCACTGTTCTAAGTATAGTTACTATCTCATTTGATCCTCACAGAAACCCTAGGAGGCAGGTGCTGTTACTATCTTCATTTTATACATGAGGAAACAGAGAATGAATGACTTGTCCATGGTCACATACTAAGTAAGTGTCTGAGTCACATTTGAACTTGGGTTTTCCTGACTCTAGGCCCAGCACACCTAGCTGCACATTTATATAGACTTTAAAATTTGTAAAATGCTTTATATATATTAAATGATCTGACCCTTACAACAACTCTGTGAGGTAGGTACTATTATTATTATTATTCCCATTTTACACATGAGGAAATTGAAGCTCAAAGGAGTTAAGTGACTTGATAGAATGTAAGGTCCTTCCAGCAGGGACTATTTCATTTTTATCTTTTGGTTTTTGTTGTTTTTGTTTGTTTGCTTGTTTGTTTGTTTTTTGCAGGGCAATGAGAGTTAAGTGACTTGCCCAGTGTCACACAGCTAGTGTCAAGTGTCTGAGGGTGGATTTGAACTCAGGTCCTCGTGAATCCAGGGCCAGTGCTTTATCCACTGCGCCATCTAGCTGCCCCCATTTTAATCTTTTGTATCTGAGCACCTTAAACACTGTAAGTACTCAATAAACCTTTGGTAATTTTTTGATTTGCCCAGGGTAACACAAAACTAGTACATATCAGAGGCTGGATACTAGGCTACTTGTCTGTAGGTGGCTACCCTATGCATAGAGGTACTAACTCCTCCAAGTTTTCATTGAAGGTCTTCATCAGTTACTGTGGGGAAAAAAGCCCATCCCCATGTAACCCCTGGTTGTCTCTCTTCTCTCCCATCCATGCTCCCACTCAGTTTCCAAGATGATCTCTTTTAAATTTTTTTTCTATTTAGAATTTTATTTTCCAAAATATATGTAAAAAAAATTTGACATCAATTTTTTAAAACTTTGTGTTCCAACTTCTCTTCCTCCCTTCCCACTCCCCACCCCCAAGAACTCAAGCAATTCAATATAAGTTATACATGAGTAGTCATGGAAATCATCTCCACATTAGCCAGGTTGTGAGAGAAAATGGATAAAAACAAAACTTCAGATAAAGAAACTGCCAAAAATATATATGCTTCGGGGGGCAGCTGGATGGCGCAGTGGATAGAGCACCGGCCCTGGAGTTAGGAGTACCTGAGTTCAAATCCGGCCTCAGACACTTAACACTTACTGGCTGTGTGACCCTGGGCAAGTAAGTCACTTAACCCCAATTGCCTCATCAAAATATATATATATATATATAGATAGATAGATAGATAGATAGATAGATAGATAGATAGATAGATATTATATATATATATATATATATATGCTTCAATCTGTTTTCAGATACCAACAGTTCTTTCTCTGTAGATGGATTGCAATTTTCATAAGTCCTTCAGAGTTATATTGGATCATCGCATTACTGAAAATAACCACATGCTTCCCAGCATATTATCTTACACTATTGCTGTTATTTTGTATATGGCACATTTCACTCTGCTTCAGTTCATGTAGGTCTTTCCAGGCTTTTCTGATAGCATCCTGTTCATCATGCCAAGATGATCTTTTTTTTTTTTTTCAGGGCATTGAGGGTTAAGTGACTTGCCCAGGGTCACTCAGCTAGTTAAGTGTCAAGTGTCTGAGGCCAGATTTGAGCTCAGGTACTCCTGAATCCAGGGCCATTGATTTATCCACTATGCCACCTAACTGCCCCCAATGCCAAGATGATCTTAAAGCACTGCCTGACCATGTCATTCTATTCAATAAACTCCAGTGGCTATTACCTCTGGTATCAACTATAAAATCTGTTGGACTTTGAAGGCCTTTTACAACCTGGCACCTTCCCACCTTTCCAGTATCCTTAAACTTACTCTTACTTATGGGTAGCTAGGTGGGTCAGTGGATGAACTGCTGGGCCTGGAGTGAGGAAGACTTGTCTTCCTGAGTTCATCAAATCTAGCCTCAGGTACTTGCTATCTGTGTGACCCTGGGTAGCATTTAACCCTGTTTGTCTCAGTTTCCTCATCTGTAAAAGGAGAGAAGGAAATGGCAAACGACTCCAGTATGTTTGCCAAGAAAACCTTAAGTGGGGTCACAGAGAGTGGGGCACAACTGAAAAATGACTAACAGCACTCTTACTTATACCTTACTCTTACTCTGCCCCAATGACACTGGCCCTCCTCTCACATGACATGCATTTTATTTGGCTCTTCCCATGACTGGATTTCTGACCCCTCCTCAATCTCTGTGTCCTGCCTTGCCTGGCTTCCTTCATATCCTAGCTAAAATCCACTTTCTGGAGGCTCGTCCTGATCCCCCAAATGTTGGCTGTATTCTTCTTTGTGATTCTCTCCTATGAGTGCTGTCTATATCTTCTTTGTATATAACTGTTTACATGTTGTCTCCTCTAAGAGACTGTGAGCATTTTGATACCTGAAACTGGAGTTTTTCCCTTTCTTTGTATTCCCAGGACTTAGCACAGTGTCTGGCATATAGGGGGTTCTACCTGACTCAGCTATACCTCTGGGGATGAGCTTTTGTGCTATTAGCTAGACTGGTCCTTGGGTGATCTGCAGGAAGCATGTTTTCAATCTTAAAACCTTTTCTGTTTGGAAGAACTCTCTAGAGCTTCTATCTTGTTGGCACAGCCTTCTAGTATCCAGGGCCACCTCTTTGCTATAGTGGAAGTATCAACAAAGGATACTAAGGGATATGAAATAATACACACTCACAAGGATTATCACCTGTAAGGAGTGACCTCAGACCTCATCTAGTTCAAACCTCTTGTGTTGTAGATGAGGAAATTACAGCTCAGAGAGGTTGTGATCAGCCCAAGTTCATAGACATGGTAAGTAGCACAGTCCATCTGTGCCCAGTCCCTTTGACTCCAAAGCCTGTGCTTCCCACTCTACTGTTTTGCCTAGTGTACTACTGTACTTTACAACATAGGGCAATGGTTACTGATGTAAAATGTGTTTTTAATATGAATGAATGAAAAAAAGCATAGATTAATTGCTTACTATGTACCAAATACTGTGCTAAGTACTTGAGGTACAAATACAAACTTAGGACAGTCCCTGCCCTCAAGGAGCTTACAATCTAATGGAGGAGACAAGTCAAATAGAGGAGAAGCAGCTGAGAAATCAGGGAAGGGAATTATGGCCTGGGAAGTCACAACAATGGTGAATGTAACATTATGGCAGTCCATTGGCATGACTTGTCCAGAGGTAGTGAGAGTATTGATATGATTGCAGTTCTCAGAGCAAGATATAGAAAGTAAGGGAGAGTTGGGGAGAAAGTACCTCCCCAAGGGTGAAGATGAGGCTGCAAGGTCCCTAGGCATGCAGAGCCATGGCTTAATTCCTCCCAGGCATGGTCTTTGATGTTTGGGTTTAGAGAGTGTGACGGCTAAGCAGCAGGTTGGAAAATGAGAAATGTACTTAACTAACTGATCAAAGTGGACCTCCACGCCTTTTAAGTCTCTCTGTGTCCCTCTCTACTTCCCATGCTACCACCATTCCCCCTCCCTTTTCTAATGGTAGCACCATGAAGGTTAAATGTTCTGCCTGGGAGGATGCCAGGCTATGGCATATAGAGAATAGATGGCATCCTGGGGCAGGATACTGTCCCTTATTCAAACAACAAGCATTATTTTTAAAAATAGTATATACTATGAATGGAGTACGAGACAGTTATTTTATTTCTATTCACAAAAAGGAATGCTAAGTATAAAATAATCACACTGCAATTAATAGAATGGTTATTCTGAACTTAACAAATCATACAAAAAAGGGGTATTTTCATATTCGTAGTAGCACAACAAAAAGAAATTGCACATGAAACTGGGGATCTGTTATGCGCTGATGGCTTTTCTTTTAAAATATATAATAAATTCAAGATTTAAATTTCAGAGTTGCCCTGCTTGTCTATCATTCTTTCTAGCCTTCCTTCTGTTTTCTTCTATGTATTAAAAATGCTTGGGGGGCAGCTAGGTGGCACAGTGGATAAAGCACCAGCCCTGGATTCAGGAGTACCTGAGTTTAAATCCGACCTCGACATGTACTAGCTGTGTGACCCTGGGCAAGTCACTTAACCCTCATGGCCCTGCAAAAAAAATGCTTGGGGGCAGCTAGGTGGTGCAGTGGATAGAGCACACACTCTGGATTCAGGAGGACTTGAGTTCCAATCTGGATTCAGACACTTGACACACACTTACTAGCTGTGTGACCCTGGGCAAGTTACTTGACCCTCATTGTCCTGCCAAAAAAAAAAAAAAAAGCTTTAGTGACTCTCTTTTCCTTCCTTCCTTCCTTTCTTCCTTCCTTTCCTCCTTCCTTCCTTCCTCCTTTCCTTCCTTTATCTTTCTTCCCTTCCTTCCTCCTTCCCATTCTCTATCTTTTCTCTCCCTTCCTCCTTTCCTTCTTTCCTTCCTTCCTTCCTTCCATCCATCACCCCCACAGAAGAACAGAAAGAAGAAAAATCCAAATCCCTTAACAAATATGAATAGTCAAGCAAAATAAATTTCCACATTGACCATATCTTACTCTGCATCTTGAGTCCATCATCTCCTTGTCAGAATGTGGTATCATACTTCACCATCAGTTCTTTGAAATTGTGGTTGCTCATTGCATTGGTCAGAGTTATTTGGTCTTTCAAAGTTGTTTTCCTTTATTTTTTTGGTTTTGTTTTTTTGTTTTTGCAGGGCAATGAGGGTTAAGTGACTTGCCCAGGTTCACACAGCTAGTTAAGTGTCTGAGTCTGGATTTGAACTCAGGTCCTCCTGAATTCAAGGCCAGTGCTTTATCCACTGTGCCACCTAGCTGCCCCCCTGTTTTCCTTTATAATTTTGTATATAAATTGTTTTGGTTCTGTTCATTTCATTCTGCATCAGTTTATATAAGTCCTGTCAGGTTTCTCTGAAACTATGTTTTTTGACAATTCTTACAGCACAATAATGTTCCGTGACATTTATATCTAAATTGTTCAGCCATTCACCAAATAATGGGTAGTTTCTAGTTCTTCGCTTTTATGAAAAGAAGTGCTCTTAGTATATTTGTACAATGAGTATTTCCCCTCTTTCTTTGATATCTTTGAGTGTGTATAAGCCTGATAGTAGTATCATTGAGTCAAAAAGTATACACAAATTTAATTGCTTTTTTGGGCATAGTTCCATATTGCTTTCCAGAATAGCTAGACCAAGTCATAGCTCAGTGTGTCTGTTTGTCCACAGACTTTCTGACAATTTTGATTTTCACCAATAGGTGAAAGTGGAACCTCAGAGTAGCCTTCATTTGCATTTTTCTAACTATTAGTGATTTGGAGCATTTTTTTGTATGGCTCTTGATAGCTTGGATTTTTTCTTTTGGAAACTACCTGTAGGAAGAGCTTACTTTGTGTTAGGAAATAGGGACATAGATACTGCCACACAAGTGCCCACATCTAACAACTGCATTGAGACTTATAGGGGCTGCTGCTGGGCACGTGTGCCTCTTTGTCCCATACCCAGTCATGCAATGTTATTTGGCTCAGTACTGTGGGAGCCTGACTCCACTGAAAGGACTCTTCTTCTTTATACTCATTATCTTGTTCACAATTCTTCCTCCCAACCCCCAACACACACACACACACACACACACACACACACACACACACACACTGCCTACCCAGTGACATAATGAAATAGATCATGGCACATGAGTCTATGACTCCCTTCTAAAATGGGGTAACTAACAAAGGGATTCAGTGTGTGCTGTGAATCAGGTATTGGATGGTTAATGTATTTCTACTTGCAAAAAGGAATTCTAAAAATAAAAGAACCACAGTAAGCATTAATAGAATTATGAGAACAAAATTCTGTAACTTATCACTACTTGTACAATTGGCCAGGAGGCTAATATTGAATACTTATCATTATGTAAAGTAGTTTTTCAATATGGCTACTTAGGCTTTTTACATTTCACCTGGGCTTTTCACTGTCTAAATACTCTGCTAGTGAAAAGGTTAGGTTTGGGCCACCCTCTCTGGTGTGGAAGCTTCTCTTATCACTGGCTCCTGCTGCTATCACAACTACAACCAAATATTTCAGTGAACCCTATTGCCACTGGACCAGTTGTTAGATGCAGTCACTGACACAATCATAGACTTCTGGACCTTTCAAACTCACTAGATCACTTCCAAGACTGGTTATGTCTACCACAGGATACTCATTTGCTTAAGACCAGGAAATAGCAAATACAGGGGAGATAGAAGAAGCTATGTGTTCACAGCTATGGACCAGGTAGAAGACTGGGAAATCTCCCCTTTACCACCTGACCCTTGGGATATAGCTTCAAGCAGTTCTGAGTCTGAGACAATGTGGCATTCAGAGTTCGCATTTGTATATCTCTGAATCATCAACTCATCCTGCACAGCAGCCACCCTTGAGAGTCTTCATCATCTCCCACTGCAAGCCCCTCAGTGATGAGTCAAACGCAGCACCTCCACCAAGCTTCTTCCTGTTTACCTGGAATCAGGAATGCAATTGAGTATGCTCAAAGCTGGGGTTTGGCAGGGGGGAGGGGAAGAGCTTTCGCTATAATGTAACGAGACTGTAAAGACTGAGTGGAGCCAGGTTTTGAAGAACTTTCTTTTTTTGTTTTGTTTTGGTGAGGCAACTGGGGTTAAGTGACTTGCCCAGGGTAGTAAGTGTCAAGTGTCTGAGAATGGATTTGAACTCAGGTCCTCCTGACTCCAGGGCCGGTGCTCTATCCACTGCTCCACCTAGCTGCCCCAAGAACTTTCAATACCAGGCATGAGAGGAGCTTGTATTTGATCCTTGAGGCAAGAAAAAGCCCCTGGCATAGGGGAGAGATATGGTCAGAGTTGGGCTTTGGATATATTACTTTGGAAGCTGTTTGGAAGATGTATTGGAGAAGGGGAGAGATGAGGCAAGGAGATGGATTAAGAAACTATTGAAAAAGTCCAGGTGAGTAGCTAATGTCTATGCTTATTATATGCCAGGTCCTGTGCTAAGTACTTTACAATTATTACTTCATTTGGTCCTCATGACTACTCTGAGAGGTAGCTGCTATTACTATCCTGGTTTTACAGATGAGGAAACTGAAGCAAACAGAAATTAAGTGTCTTGCCCAGGATCACAGAGTTAGTAAGTGTCTGAGGCTAGATTTGAACTCAAGTCTCCTGACTCTAGGCCTAATGCTCTCTCTCCACTGTGCCACCTTAGATACCTCTGGAGAGATGATGAAGACCTGGACTATAGGGGTGACTGTTAGTGGGAAGGACATTGATGCAATAGATGGTGTGGGGATAGAAATGACAAGACTCTGAAATGATTAGAAATGTGGGTCAAGGAAGAGTAAGGAATCAAGGATGACTAAGGTTATAAATCTCTGTGACTCCTCAATGACAATAAGGGATCAATTTATAGTCTGCCAGGAGACTCTGAAACTGGGGATTCCTTAGTGTATCAGTCCTTTTTCCCCCATTATTTTAATTACTATTTGGTGCCAGCTTGCCAATCCCAGGTTCCAGTCCCTCTAGCACCCTGTAATTGGTTTGGAGTAGGGACAAGATAATCTGCCAGGCCCATCCATGAAATATTAACCATTTGGGTGAGGGAAGTTACATGAATACTTTACTCAGGAATATTATTGGGGTGGTGAGGAAGGCACAAGTGAAGAAAAGAAGGAAAAATACCTGAGTGAGGTGGGACTTCAGGCTGAGACACCACAGTCCTATCACCAAGCTCCAGACACTAGAGCAAAGGGGTCCATTGGAAAGAGTTGTTTTAGGGCATAAAAAAGGATGAGTTGCGGGGGCAGCTAGGTGGCACAGTGGATAAAGCACCGGCCCTGGATTCAGGAGTACCTGAGTTCAAACCTTGCTTCAGACACTTGACACTTACTAGCTGTGTGACCCTGGGAAAGTCACTTAACCCCTATTGCCCTGCAAAAAAAAAAAAAGGATGAGTTACTTTGTCCAAGTTTATATAAAATTTCTCTGCAATCTGTGGTTTAAAACCAAACCACTTGTAGTATGAAGAAAGTTTCCAGCTTTGGGGGTGTCTCAATAATCATAGTCTTTGGATTCCTACCCAAAGTCTCCATTGAGAACAGCACAATTTGGCTCATGCCTAGGTCTCTACGGAAAAGGGAAAGGGTTCTCAGCTCCCGTGAAAGTATTCAGGCAAAAAAACTACTGAGTATAGGACAGGTTTTATTCAATTCCACAAAAACTATAAAAAGTCAAGAAAGGTTTCTTACTTGGGCCTATGAACAGTCTAAATAATTTTCCTCTCCAATAGACGTCTACTTTTCTCAAGGAATTGTAGAATCCACTAGGCCATCCTAGGATAGGTCTCTACTCTATCTCCCCCAAATAGGTAAGAACTCATTATCACTAAGGAGTTAACTCCTTTCACCTGAACTTGTACACATTACTCACAGTACCAGTGCAGGGCAAATTTGCTTCTCCATATCTTGGCTTAATCCTTCTCTGTTGTTCCTAGCTTTACCTCCTGCTTGGTCTAAGAACTTGACATTGTCCCCAAATTCCCCCTTTGTGTCTGAGATGCTTGCTTCAGGAATTCCTCTGGTTGGTTGGTAATTCTTCTCACACTGCTCTTGTCACACCACTTCTTCCAGATTATATTGCTGCATCTCCAAGTTTGGCCCAGGAACTCCTTCCTGTCCCATCATCACCGCTATCTTCTGCCATCTTTGGAGATGTGCAATGAGCTCCTCTTTAGGGGCCACACCATTCCTTTTTACACACGGTTCATTGGACTGGAGTCAGAAGACAAAATCACAGAATAGTGAAAAGGAACTTTAGAGGCCATCTAGTATATCTTGGTCAACCCGTCCCTGATGGAGAATTCCCTCTACATCATTCACACAAATAGTTGTCCAGCCCTCATTTGAAGACCTGAAGGACAGATCATCCCACGAGAAAGTCTTTTTGGCTTTTCAATAGCTCTCATTATCAGGAAGTTTTTCTTCATTATGCTTAAATTTGCCCCTCTGTAGCTTTCACCTAATATTCCCAGTTCTGCCCTCTGGGGCCGAGTGTTGTTGCTATTCAGGCATTTCAGCGGTGTCCAACTCTCTGTGACCCCATTTGGGGTTTTCTTAGCAAAGATACTGGAGTGTTTTGTCATTTCCTTCTCCAGCTCATTTTATAGATGAGGAAAATGAGGCAAACATGGTGAAATGACTTGCCCAGGATCACACAGTAAGTATCTGAGACTGGGTTTGAACTCAGGGCTTCCTGACTCCAGGCCCACCACTTTATCTACTATGCCATCTAGCTATCTTGTGGGGCAAAATCCCTTCTTCTTCATAATAGCCTTCAAAGATTTTTGGTCAAATTACAGCTCAGCTAATTATTCTTCTTATGAAATGAAGTGAAATACTTTCCCCCTCATTTTTCACATCTACAAAAAAAGCAACTTGAATTAGAGGATAACTAAGATCTCCTTCTTGTCTAGATTTTGTGATTCTATGATTTTGCACAGTCTTTGGTCTTGGTGGGGAGATAGGTGGTGCTAATCAGGGGGAATAATGGGTAGAAGAACTGGACCCTACTCTAAGTGTAAGGATACTATTCATCCCTCCTTGCCTTAGGTAGCCATTCATTCAGTGCTTTTCATACAGTTAGCACTTAAATGCTTAGTTGCTGAATTGGATTTAGAAAACATCTCCTGATCGCCTCCCTTGTGGCCTTATTCATCTAGAAAGGAATAAGATAAGGTACCAGGTAGGCAGTGACTCTGGATGGAAGGGTAGGAGACAGAGACATGGTTTGATAACTTTGAAAATTCTAGGTAAAACAAGTTTCCGTTCAAGTTCATATGATCATAGGGTCTAAAGCTGAAACGGACCTCAAAATCCATCTAGTCTTTTACTCTCACATTCTACTGAGAACACTGAGGCCCAGAGAGGTTAGGTGACTTGTTCAGGGTCACACAGGTAGTAGTAGTGAAAAGATTTCAACTCAGGTCCCTTGACTCTGAACTCAGAAATCTTTCCATCAAGCCACGCTGTTTTCCTTATCCTTTGAGGAGATGTCACATGAACTCTGTGAAGCTAGTGTTCGGCTGCTCAGTTTACCCATTTGGGGAAGCCATATTACTTGGAACAATCAGGCTATTATATTGTGACTCCCTTGAGGACAGCAGCTGTCTTTTGCCTCTTTTTGTATCCCTAACATTTAGCACTGTGCCTGGCACACAGTAAGTGCCTAATAAATGTTTTTTGATTGATTAGTTGAATTGAATCCTGGCAGGTCCATCTAACTTAATTCTTCAAGATGCTGCTGCTGCTGAAGGATAAGAACAGCTGACCTTCATGTATCACTTTCAGGCTTATAAAGCATTTTACATAGATTATCTCATTTGGTTCTCACAACCTGGGGAAGTAGACTATGAGGGTGTTATTATGCTCATGTTAGAGAAGGTGAAACTGATGAGTTCACTGTCACACTGCTAGTAAGTGCCAGAGACAGGATTTGACCCCACACCTCTTCTGACTATACATTGATTACTCTTTCTATTATACCTCAAAGCTTTTCAGTAGAGGTGATGATCAGTATTGGGACAGGAATAGAGATAGTGATGGCACAGTGGATAGAGTGCCGGGCCTGGAGTCAGGAAGACTCATCTTCCTGAGTTCAAATCTGGCCTCTGACACTTACTAGCTGTGTGACCCTGGGCAAGTCACTTAGGCCTGTTTGCCTCAGTTTCCTCATCTGTAAAATGAGCTGAAGAAGGAATTGCAAATCACTATCAATGCCAAGAAACCCCCAAATGGGCTACTATCAGTAGAGCTGGATCCAGGGGAAGACAATTTCAGGGAGTGTGGGTAGATTCCTCTCCTCCCCCAGAGTCTGGTGCTTCTTTCCCTGGGGTTGTTGGTATGTGGGTCTTTCCTTCTGGCCCAGTGCCTTGGGGAGTCCGAGGGAGCTAGGTCTGGCTTTGTGTTCTTAGGGGAGTGGAGCATTCTGAGGTGCCAGTATGCCTGCATCAGGGGAGCAGAAGGATTCAGGAGCAGGTTTGGATTTGGTCAAGTTTGGGGATAGAGAAGGATACTGCTTCTGAGAACTGACCTCAGCTTCTTCCAGGCAGACTCATCAGTGAGTAAGAGCCTGCAGCCCCACTTGGGTCTAATGAGAGAAGGGACTGCTGGGAAAGAGAAGAGCATCTCACTGGGCTCAGGCCAACCCTGTTGCTGTGTCCAGTTTGGGGGAGTTCTCCTCCTTCCCAGCACCACCCTTTCCTCCAGGGTCCAGGGATAGGACGGCTCTGGGAGGGTACTTCTCAGCAGGTGGTTCTTGGTGGTAACTGCTAACCCCAGCAGCTTCAGGAAGCATTAAGACAGGCATTTGGAGAGGAAATGTGACACCTGGATATTGCACAGTATAATGGAACCAGCCAAGTGGGAAATGTAGCTTTTAAATAGGTTTTGTGTTCCCCATTAACTTCTCTGATGTTGATTAGCCCTGACAGGGGAGAAGAAGGGGCTGGTCAGCAACTTTCCCCTCCCCTGCCAAGGCCTTTCCTGTTCACCTGGGCCCTCTGTGAGTGCTTATAATTACATTGAGCCATGATGGTGAAAGACCCTATGCAGATTGTGGTTTATGGTATGTCTGGTAGGCTCAGATAGCAGGCAAATTCATTCATTCATTCATTCATTCATTCATTCATCCATTCATTCATTTATCCATCTATCCACACACCCATCCATCCACCCACCCACCTATCCATCCATCCATCCACACACCAACACTGGTGACACACTGAGATTTTAAATAAATTGCTCTAAAGGCTTGGTGGGTGGGATGGAGAACAATATGAGATACAGTGGGAAGAAGGACAGACTAGATGTCAAAAGGCATTGAATCCTAGCTCTGATATTGAATACATGTGTGATCCTGCCCAAGTGACAGCTTCATTGGGCCTTGCTTTTCTCACCTGTAAAAGGAGAGGGTTAGAACAGAGGACCTCCAATGTGATCTCCAGTTCTAAAGCTGTAAACATGCAAAGCAATATATAGGCTGCTGGGTGGTGTGGTTGTTTGAACATTGGACCTTAAATAAGAAAGTTCTTGTTCAGTCATTTTCAGTTGTGTCTCTTTATGATCCCGTTTGAAGTATTCTTGGCAAACATACTGGAGTGGTTTGCCATTTCTTTCCCTAGCTCATTTCATAGGTGAGGAAACTGAGCCACACAAGGTTAAGTGACTTTCCCAGGATCACAGAGCTAATAAGTATCTGAAGCCACATTTGAACTCTGATCTTTCTGACTCCAGACCCATAGCTCTATACACTGAACCATCTGGCTTCCCCAAAGTAACTAAGAAAGACCCAAGTTCAAGTCCAACCTCATGTGACCCCTGGGCAAGTCTGTTTGTCTGATTTTCCTCAATTGCAACATAGGGATGGGGGCAGTTAAGTAGTGCAGTGGATAGAGAGCTGGGCCTGGAATCAGGAAGACCTAAATTCAAATCTAGCCTCAAAGACTTACTAGTTGTGTGACCCTGGGCAACTAACTTAACTTTCTTTGCCTCAGTTTCTTCACCTGTAAAAGGAGCTGGAGAAGAAAATGGCAAACCACTCCAGTATCTTTGCCAAGAAAACCCCAAACAGGGTCACAAAGAGTGGGACATAACTGAAAACAACTGAAAAACAACTAAAATGGGGGTAATAACAGCACCTGTCTTGTAGAGTTGTTGTGAAGAATGAAATAAGATAATATTTGTAGAGCAATTTGGCACAGGGCCTGGCATGTAGTAGGTGATATAGAAATGATTGTTCCCTTTTCTTCCCAATATAAAATAAATGCAAAGTCATTTCTGGGGATGGGGAAGCACTAATAACAGGGGTGGGGAGGTCAAGTCAGGAAAGGTCTATAGTAGGATGTGGGATTTCAGATGAATCTTGAACGGATTTAAGCATTTAAGAGCCTAGATGAGGAAGGGGTGGATCCCAGGCCTGAGGGAGAGGCTGTGGTAAGGTCTAAGGAGAGGAGATGGATGCCAAAGACAGAATTGTGATAAGGCTGGCTTGGCTGCAGCATGAAATCAGCCCAGGAAGATTGAATGCAACAAGATCGTGAAATACTTGAAATGTCCAAGAGAGGAGTTTGTGTTTTACCATGGAAGCAATCGAGCAAGGGTCACAGGAGCATCAAGTCAGAGGTGGAAGGACCTCAGAAGTCAGTCAGTGCAACCCCCTTATTTTACAGGTAAAGAAATAGAAGTAGAGGGAGGGCTTGGTGGAAAGAGCCCTGGGTCTGGGGCCAAACCATCTGGATTTAATTCTAGCCTCTGTCATGTCCTTCCTCTGTGAACTTGGGAAAGCCATTGAACTTCTCTGAGCCTCATTTTCCTCATCTGTAAAAACCAAGGAGTCGGGCTAGATGACCTTGCAGGTCCATTCCATGCTTTGACTCAGAACCAAGGATCTTAGGTGACCCGGACAGACCTGTGCTTCAAGACTATCAGCTTGGCAGCTCCAAGGAGGATGACTTTGCTGGAGGGGTGAGGGGAGATTGGAGACAGAGGGACCAATTAGGCACTTATTTTAGTTAGTCTAATAGAGAGATAATGAATGAGTAAGTTCTTGAACTAGGGGAATAGAGGGAAGGGGATGGAATGGAAAATTCATTAGGGAGATCAAACTGATCAGGCTTGTCAAGCTGATTGGATGCTGCTGCCCCCCACAACCCTTTCTGAGCAAGGTCAGAGGTAGCCAAGGATCTCTAAGTCTTTGCCCAAATGTACATGAAGTCACTAGGCCAAAGGATTCAGCTAAAAGAAAGCATTTACCCACCAAATGCTTCCTACATTATTTAGATGACCTTGGGCAAGACTTTCTGACTATAATGAGTATGTTCTGGTCCCCACTCTCTCAGGGACAGGTTGGCTACATTTACCCCTCAAGCTTCCCTGGTGCCCAGAGGGTTTAGGAGTGTCTCTTCCCTTTTGTCATCACTTTGAGCCCCTACCGGTCATGTTCCTCCTATTGTTAGGACCTCTGACTGGGGCCCCAGTTCTATTTAACCACATGACATCAGGTAGCTTTTACAAAATGTTATTTCCTTCAAAGCTGTAATGAGAAAAATAACCTCCCCAATACCACCTTGGTCTCTTGAGGAGAGAGGGATGGAGTAGTGGTGGTGGAAATTAGCTTCATACTTCATCACAGTTCCTACATAGCATTGGTCCCACCAAGTTCATGTACCCAACTGGCATTGTTCCTAGATATATCTTCATCTCAGCTCTTGTTGGCACAGGTCCAAAAGATTGTTTCCAAAGATTTTTCCTTGATCCTCAGGGCATCAATGCTAGGCTAGCTGTAACACCCAACCTGGAACCTTAGGTGCAAAAGCAATCAAGGGGAGTCCTCATGGTAAGGATAAGACAGAAGCTGCCATGCTAAAAAAATGAGCCAGGAATCATTCCTAATCTCATCAAAGAATCAGGAGTTGCTTCTAGAGGACTGACCAATCAGAACCGAAGGTCCAGTATACCCTTGGAACAGTTCAAGACCCATACTTAGGCAAGGGAGCAGATAGATGATGAAGAAGGTTAGCAAGGTTTCCTGGGAAGAAGGTATCATGAAGTAGCAGAAAGAGATCTGAGTTTGAATTCTGCTGCTGCTACTTACTACCTGTCTAACCTTAAGCAAATTCATTTCCCTCTTTGTACCTCAGCGTCTTCCTTGGTCCAATGGGCAAGTTGGACTAGTTGGCCCCTCAAGTCCTTTCCAGCTCAAGGTCTGATGACCCTTTGAGAGGAGTTGGAGGGAACTTTTTGACAAGGGATGCAGGAAGTGTTTTGTAAAGGTCAGTGCAGGCTTCCTGAAGCCAGGTGAGTATACTAAAGACCCGACCAGAGAGAGAATCTTCTTTTCTGGGGACAGAAGCCAGGAGGAAGAGGAAGATAGGAGTAGAAGAGGATCTATAAAATCTCTGTTCACCTGACCTCAATGCATCGGATATCCTTTGCATTTTTGAATCCCTATACATCCTTTAAAGCCCAAATCAAGTGCTACTTCCTCCATGAAGCCTTCCATGATCTTCTTGTCATCCAATACTTTTCCCTCCCTTCTTCCCAATCTCACATATTACCTTGTTTATTTCTCTCTAGGAAGCTGAGTGACACAGGGTTAGCTAGTGGTTCATGGAATAGAGTGCTGGACATGAAGTCTGAAAAACCCAAGCTCAAATCTGGCCTCAGACATTTAATAGCTATGTGACCCTGGGCAAGTCCCTCTCTCAGCCTTACCTTCCTCACCTGTAAAATGGGGATAATAATAGTCCCTACCTCACAAGGTTATCAAAATCAAATGAGATAATGTATAAAGTGCTTTGCAAACAGTGAAATGCTACATTAATGGTAGCTGTTCTACTAATGCCACATTTTGTAGTTACCCATATTTATATCTTATCCCTCCTACTGAGCAATAAACTCCTTTTAGGCAGAGATAGATTCCTTTTTTCAGGTTTCCAACTAGGAAATTTATTTAAACAGATGAACACAACACGGACTTCCTCATCTCTGCACCTAGAAGGTGTGGGGCCTCTTGGTAGCGAAGCGTGGCTTGTGCTGGTGCCGCAGGACTCTGTGGGGCAGCAGGAACTTGATTTTAGAGTTGTGAAACTGCTTGACTGCAGACTGGCGACATTTTCCGGCAGGAATTTCTTCCACTTTCATAATCTGGATGGAGTGGGCCTGGGCACAGTGACAAGCCCTCACATCTCAGTAGCACTGAATGACAGCACCAGCAGTGGTCAGGTCCCGGTACTCCCTGTACATGTTGTGGATTCCATTCCTGGACTCATAGTACAGCCAGATGCCAAAGTTTTTCACCAGAAGAGGAGTATTTTCAAAGACCTGCCCATAGTACCCAATTTCTCCAGAAGACTTCTTCATCTTTTTCAGCTGGGAAACAAAGTACCAAAATCGGGACTTTGCTACAACATGATTAGGAGCAAAGATCTGCATCTGATAAAGAGGTGGCACTGGACTCTTGGGAGTAGGCAGGCAACGTCCAACTACCTTATACTCTCTCAGGGTGCCTGAGGCCTTCATGGTGCTGCTGCCTTACTCCCCGCCAACCCACAAAAGGGCAGAGGTAGATTATTTGCCAATTTTTGTATTGCCCCCAGTGCTTGGCTTGGTATTCTGTAAATGATAGGTATTCGATAAATACTATTTTATACAGCCTAGTTTCCCTCTTTTAGAGAGACAGGAACCAATGTCCAGAGGGGGGAAATTACTTGCCCAAGGTCACACAGAGATTTAGGGAGTAGATCTCCAGCCTTTTGACTCCCTACCCAGAACTCCAGCTACTCTGCCACCTTGTTTCTTCCTGGTCTATCCTCACTGCAGTTGATAGAGGAAGCAATGTGGCTGGGTAAGTATGGATGCCCACAGCCCTTTTTCTCCCAGATCAGTCCTCCGGCAAGGATACGCAGGATACAGAGTTTGGTTGTTTAACAGGATTCTCTTCAGAAGAAAAAAGAATGCTTGGTTTGTTTGGAAGAAAACAGCAAGGAAAGCCTGCAGGCAGCAAAAGCATCATCTAAGCTGATCTGGTCCCTCCCTGGGTCCCGGCTGCTTTGACAAGGCTGAGGATTTTGAAAGAAGCATCAAACCTGGGTGACTTGACAACCTCCTCCCCTCTCAGAACTATAATGGGCATTTGTTGCCTCCTCAGCAGCCTGGAGATCTCCCTACTTGATGGCCAGATCAGAAAGAGTGTTTGGCTGAAAAGCCAGAAACAGTCATTTAAAGGGCAAGTTGGCTGCCGGCCTTGATTTGTGTGTGACATCCTTCCTGGGCTAAAGGACGGCTTTGACCTGCGGGACCCCAGACAGCAAGAGCCCTTCCCTCAGTGTTTTTCCTTATGTGTTAGTCACTGCTGTGATTAAGCAGTCTGCAGAGGTGAGAGAGAATTGTGGAACATTGAAAGAGACCCTGGACTTAGTCAAAAGACAAAGGATCCAGCCCCAGTCCCACCATATGCTAGTCAAACAAATACTTCCCTTTCTCTGAAACCCTCCCCCCTGCCCCACCTCTGTAAAATGTAAATAATCCTGGCATCATCTGCCTCTGATCAACGAGAATATACTGGCAAGCACTATAAAAAGGGAAACAAAAAAATTAGTAAAGCACAGATCTGGCCATTTCTCTCTTCAAGAATCTTCAGTGGCTCCCTACTGCCTCTGGAATAAAATACAAACTGATCAGTTTTTCTTGTTAAACCCTTCACAGTCTGATTCTAGCCTGTTTCTAGATATGAAAACATGACTTTTTATGTCAGTTTCACGTGGCTCTCATTCACCCATCTTCTGTTCCTGAGCAGGTAAAATTGCCCTACTTGTTGTTCCCCCATCTACTGTTTTTTTTTTTTATGCCTTTCTACAAGCTTGCATACCTGTAATTCTTTCATCCTTCATTTTTGCATAGAATTCCTATTTTTCTTTATTTCTTTTTCTTTTTTTTTGGTGGGGCAATGCAATGAGGGTTAAGTGACTTGCCCAGGATCACACAGCTAATAAGTGTCTAGTGTCGGAGGCTAGATTTGAACTCAGGTCCTCCTGAATCCAGAGCCCATGCTTTATCCACTGTGCCACCTAGCTGCCCCACCCCCGTTTTCTTTAACACTCAGCTTGGATCTACCTCTTTAGGGAAGCCTTTCTAGGCACTCCCCGGAAGTGGACAGAGACTTTATAGATCTCTTCTACTCCTATCCTTCTTCAATTACATAGTATTTATTTGTCCGTTCACATACTGTATCTCCCCAGTAGAATGGAAGCTCCTAGAAGGCAGAGGCTGTTTTTGTTTTGTCTTTGAATTCTCAGTGCTTTGTAAATAGTAGGCACTTAATAAATGCTTCTTGAGCTATTATCATCATTATCATTAATCATCATTAATTACAAGTCACTGGAAATGGTGAGGCTGGTGCTGACACTGATAGGAAAATTACAATGCTGGCCTCAGTTCCTATACAATGACAGGATGAGATTATGGGATCATAGGATATAGAGTTTAAAAATCACCTAGTCTAATGCCCTCATTTATGTGTGTGTGTGTGTGTGTGTGTGTGTTGTGCAGGGCAATGAGGGTTAAGTGACTTGCCCAGGGTCACACAGCTAATAAGTGTCAAATGTCTGAGGTCAGATTTGAACTCAGGTCTTCCTGAATACAGGGCTGGTGCTTTATCCACCGTGCCACCTAGCTGCCCCCCCCAATGCTCTCAATTTTAAAAGAAGTGGTCTGTGCTCTCACATGCAGAAAAAAAAAAAAAAGAACTCTGGAATCTGGATGCAGATTGAACCATACGGTTTCTACTTTTTTTGTTTTTTGAAGTTTTTCCCTTTTGTTCTGATTCTTCTTTCACAATACAACTAATGGAGAAATATGTTTAATGTGATTGTACATATATAACCTTTATCAGATTGCTTTCTGACTTGGGGAAAAGGCAGGGAAGGGAGGGGGGAAGGAGAAAAATTTGAAACTAAAAATCTTATAAAAACAAATGTTGGGGGCAGCTAGGTGGCGTAGTGGATAGAGCACCGGCCCTGGAGTCAGAAGGAACTCAGTTCAAATCTGGCCTCAGACACTTAACATTTACCGGCTGTGTGACCCTGGGTAAGTCACTTAACCCCAATTGCCTCACAAAAAATAAAAAATAAAAACAAAAAACAAATGTTGAAAATTATCTTTACATGTAACTGGAAAATAATAAAATACTTTTATGATAAAAAATAAAATAAAAGAAGTGATCTGTAGAGGTTATGGGATGAGGCTTCTACTTGGGCATGCTTAGCCTGGAGCAGAGAAGACTAGGGGCTGGGGTTGGGGGGGGAGCATGATGGCTGTATCCAGGTATTTACATGACTGTCATGTGAAGGAGGGATTGCACTTGTTCTTTTTGGTTCCAGAGGGTAGAATCAGAAATGGAGTGGAAGTTATAAGGATAGTTTAGGATAGAAGTCAGGCAGAACCTTCCTAATAATAACTGCACCAAAGTGGAATGGGGCATTTAGAGTGGGGACTAAGAAATCTTCAAGCAGAGACTTAGTGACCCCTTGTTGGGTCCATTATCATGGGGATGCTTTCCCTGTATGGCTTCCTGACTTCTAAGGTCCCTTCCTTACTCTCAGATTCTGTGATTATCTCCTGGTGAGATGTAAGTGCTTGATTTGTGCCATGCATAGGTTCAGATTCATAAGATGAATAGGGAAAAGAGGGTCTCTGATTGAACCCCTAGCTTCTCTAAGCAAGTTAACTTTCTAACCCCTACAGTGATTCTCATAGGATCCAGGGACCATCTCCTGACTGTGCATCATTCAGGATGGGTAACTGTCCATGATTTAGGGAAAGTGATTCTAAAACCTCTCTCTCCACCTGACTTCTTAGGGTTTTGTCCCTGATGGTCAATATTTTCTGGATGTGCAACTGCAATCTCTCTTCTGTGATTCATACTTCTACATTACTCTGCAGATATGAACAATAATGGATATCACAGACTCACAGAATGTAAGAACTGGAAAGAGCCTTGGCAATTAGCCTGACTACTTTGTTTTTAAAGAGGAGGGCAAGGGACTTACCTAAGGTCACCTAAATAGAGAGGAACTGAGCAGAAATTAGACCTCCAGTCTTTCACTGTCCTAACCAGACCCTTTCTACATGATTTTTTCTCTTCCTCCACAGAAGAATTTCAGATCATGCATCTCAGAGAGTCTGGAGCCAGCCTAAGATGTGAGCCTCACAGGCACCCCATTCCAGGATTAGCAGGTGAGCCAGTTACTTGAAAGTCAGAGATGACACATAGTCTAGAGTTTGTTGCCAATTATGCTCTTGAAAACATTTCCAAAGCCTTTTACATTTTCCTGGAAATAGCCAAATGTCTCCAAAGCTCAGCCCTTGTAATGGGGCCCAAGGCCAGTGCCAATATCAATCTTCCATTTTTCTCTTTTCTTGTCCCAGGTGTTTTTTTTCCATTTGGCCTTCACAGAATGAACTCTTCCCTTCATCCCCTCATTCCCTTCAGTGTCACTCACATCTATCTCTTTCTAGCCTCTTCCATGTGGCTCTGTGTGTGTGTGTGTGTGTGTGTGTTTGTGTGGAGAGTTTGGGTCCCTGCAGATGCTAGGAAAGAAGGCTCAGATGAGACGCACATTCCTTCCATATTGGTTCCAGATGACTCACCACCTGTCTTAGTTTTCCTCTTCCCATCATTACATAATCTTGACTCCAAGATTAAAAATACTCCGGCTGAGTACCCCGGTCCATCTGTCACCTTCTACAGATACGAAAATAAGTCTTATTTTTAAAATATTCTGAAAAGATCGTTTCTATCATCAATATCATCCATGGGGATGTTTTTCTCAGCAAGCACTGGCTTAGCCCCAAGTCTCAATCCAAAAAAGCAAGATCCTCTCAAATCATGAGAAATGAAGTCAAATTGACATCTTCCTTTTCTGGAGGGTTTCCTTCCTCCTAAAGAACATTTCCTTCTTCGAAGCTGCTCAGTGGCTGTTAGCACTTTTCTAGTTAGCTGGACCCAGTTCTCCTAAAGATGAATTGTTCCCACAGACTGGATTTCTAGTCTCCTGCAGCATTTCCCCCAGGAATCAGGCACCATATCCCTGGTTGAAGAACTCATGTAGGCTCCCGGGCCACTGGTCTTCCTTCTCTTTGAGGAGCAAGAGCTCCTGATCATCTCCTTCATTCATACTATGGGAGTTTCTCCAATGTTCTTCTATTACCTGCCCCTTCTGAGGAGTCCTGCTTATTCACTCCCTCGACTGAGAGAATGTGAGGGTGAAAGGGTTGATCTCTTTTGTGCTTCAAGTTGGTTTGGGACTTGATTACCACATTTTAGGGAGGACAACGACAAACTAAAATGATTCACAGGAGAACAGTCAGGATGATGATGACATTTTTACAAGTCTATACATTACTCCTATACACACACTCTACTATCCAGCCATACTGGTTTACCTCCTGTTCCTCATATGTGATGCTCCATGTTCATTCTTTGAGTTGTTCCTCTCTCCTTCCCCCTCTTCTTGCCAGCAGCTTTCTCATTTTTTTAGCAGCTTTCTCATCTTAGCGATACCTCCAGGTACCCAGGTCATGTACCCATTACTCTTATTTTCACACTCTGGAATTGGTCTCATTCCTATATGTCTTATTTCCTATATCCCTTCCCCACTTCAACTTCCCTTTCTGTGTGGTCTTTTGCCATTAGAATGTAAACTCCTTGAGTGTAAGGACTATCTTATTTGATTGTATTTGTATCCGAAGCATTGAACACAGTGCTTGGTATATGGGAAGAACTTAATAAATGTTCTATCTATCTATCTATCTATCTATCTATCTATCTATCTATCTATCTATCTATCTATCTATCTATCATCTATCCATCCATCCACCTGCCTACCTACCTACCTACCAACCTACCTACCTAATTACCTATCATTGTGTCCCATATCTGGAAAGTACTCCTTTCTCATCTCCACCTCTTGGAATCCCTGGTTTTCTTTAATTTTCAATGTACAAGTCACTTTCTACAAGAAACTTGATCCTCCTGGGTTTCTAATACTTTCTCTCCCAAGACCACCTTGTATTAATTTCATATATATTCTGTATTTATATGTATATGTTCTTTCTCCCATTAGAATATGTTCCTTGAGTGTTTGCTTCACTTTTCTCCATCTCTTCAGACTTAGCACCATGCCTGAAACATTGTAGATGTGAATCGATACTTGTCCATTGGTTAATTGATTGGTTAGGGTTAGACCATAGTTGAAGATTGAAGAAAATAAAATTTTTTGAGCTGTAGAATGGAAGATTTGGACAAGGAAGGTACAGTAGAAAGCTTCCTAGACTGGAAGTCCAGCACTCTTGGTTCTTATCTTGTTTCTACCATCATTTCACTGTGGGACCACAGGGAAGCCAATTTTCCTCTGGGACTCTGTTTTCTTCCTCTCTGGGTCTGTGTTTCTCTCATCTGAAAAATGAGATGGTTGGACTAGATGCCTTCCAAGATCTCTTCCACCTTTTTGTTCCTATGACTCTTTGAAAAAAAAAATGATGATGCCATCATCATTACTGGCTTTGAGAGCTGACTGGATTAGGATCAGGTTACCTCAAGGTTTCCCCCTCTCAGAGGTATACTTCGGTTTGGAGACAGGGGAATGGACTAGATCCTAGCATTTTGTTTCATAGCTTTCTTCCTATATTGAAGAGCTCTTGTGTGGAAGAGGCAGTAGAATTTTCCATTCGATTTAACAAACATTTATCAACTACTCTGTGCAAGACACTAGACTAGGCAGATTTGTTCTGCTTGTCTGTAATGGGGACAGAACTGAGAGGAATGGGGAATGGACAGGTTTGGGAAGAAGAGTCAAGTATAATCAAGAAACATTGATTAAGAGGGGCAGCTAGGTGGCACAGTGGATAGAGCACCGGCCCTGGATTCAGGAGGACCTGAGTTCAAATCCAACCTTAGACACTTAACACTTAAAAGCTGTGTGACCCTAGGCAAGTCACTTAACCCCGATTGCCTCACCAAAAAAAAAAAAAGAAAAGAAAAGAAACATTGATTAAGTGACTACTGTGTGCCAGGAACTGTGTTAAGTGCTAGGAGTACAAAAATACTTAGAAGAGAGAGTAGAGATAATCTAAGAGGGAAGACATTAGATCTAAGGAGGTCAGAAAAAGGCTTCTTGCAGATGATGGGATTTGAGCTGGAACTGGAAGAAAGCCAGGGAAATTAGAAGGTGGAGATGAGGAGGAAGAGGATTCCAAGCATTGAGAATAACCAGCAGAAACAGCCAGAATTGGGAAATACAGTGTCATGTTTGAGAATCTTAAAGGAGGCCAGCATCACTGGATTGAAGAGTACACAGAGAGAAGTACTTACAAGTGTAAGAAGACTGGAAATGTAGGAAGGCACAAGGTTGACTTACTTGCCCAGGGTCACACAGCTAGCAAGTGTTAAGTGTCTGAGGCCGGATTTGAACTCAGGTACTCCTGACTCCAGAGCCGGTTCTCTATCCACTGCGCCACCTAGCTGCCCCTACATTTGATTTTGAAGGTAAATGGGAGCCACTAGAGTTTATTGAATAGTGGCTAGAACTTTAGGAAGTACACTTTAGGAAGATCACTTTGGCCACTGAGTGGTGTATGGACTAGAATGGGGAAAGACTTGAGTCAGGTAGATGAAGTGGGAAGACTATTGCAATAGTACAGGCATAAGGCAATGAAAACCCATATCAAGAGGGTAGCAGTGTCAGAGGAGAGGAAGAAGCACCTACAAGAGATGTTGGAAAGATAGAAAGAACAGGATTTAGTCACAGATTGAATAAGGGGGAGGGATGAGAGAGTGAGGATTTGAGGATGACACTTAGGATGTGAACCTGGGTAACCAGGGAAATGATGTTGTTCTCTAAAATAATATGGAAGTTAGGAGGAGGGGAGGGTTTGAGGAGGAAGATAATGAGTTCAGTTTTGGACATGAGTTTAAGATGTCCTATGGGATATCCTATTCAAGATGCCTAATAGGCAGCTGGAGATTAGAGATTGGAGGTCAGGAGAAAGGTTAGGGTTGGATAAATAGATCTGTTCATCACCTGCATAGAGATGATAATTGAATTCACCGGAGCTGATGAAATCACCAAGTGAAATTGTATAGAGGAAGAAAAGAAGAGACACAAGCTTTGGAGGCCTCTCATATTTATTGAATGCAACCTGGATAAAGATCCAGCAAAGACTGAAGAGAGTTCAGACAGGTAGGAGGAAAACCAGGAAACAGCGATGTCTTGAAAACCTCGAGAGAAGAGAGTGTCATGGAGAAGAGGTTTATCGACAGTTCCAAAGGCTTCAGAAAGGTCCAGAGAGATGAGGATTGAGAAAAGGCCATTAGGTTGAGCAATTCATTTTGGAGAGAGCAGTTTCAAGTGAATGACAAAGTTGGAAGCTAGAATGCAGAGAGTGAAGAAGAGAATGAGAGGAAAGGAAGTGGAGGCATCAATTGGAGACAGCCTTCTCAAGGAGTTTAGTCAGAGTGAAGGAGAGATATCAAATGAAAGCTAGAGGAGAATGATAGATCAAATGAGGATTCTTTTGAGAATGGGGGAGACTGACTGGATTAGGCAGCAGGAAAGCAGACGGTAGATAGGGAGAGATTAAAGAACAGTGAGAGAGCAGGGATGACAAAAGGGACATTCTGCTGGAGATGGTGAATAGGAATGGGAGAGGCAGAGCTTGGCTCAGTATGAGTTTCCTCTAATAATCAGATCTGTTCTAAAGCAGAATGGGCTTGCCCCAGGAAATAGGAGTTTCCATATCACCAGAGCTCTTCCTGTGTAGCTTGAAAGGCTACTTGTTGGGGGACATGTGAGCTCTTTGAGGGCTGGAATTTTTAGTCTCTGCATTTGTATATACAGCTCTTAGCACAGTGCTTGGCACAGAGTAGATGCTTAACACTAATTGATTGATTGATATCATAGAAAAGTCTTAGACTAAACTTCTAAGGGCCCTTTTGGTACTTTTATCCTGTAGACTATTTAACAGCAGAGAATATCTTGGTATAGTGGAAACAACAAGGGAACCTGAGTTAGGTTATTGACATTCTAATCCTTAAAGCCCCTAATTATGTGGCCTTAAGTGTAGTATTTCCCTTCTCTGAGCCTCAGTTTCCAAATGTATAAATTAGGGGACTAGGTTAGATGATTTCTGAGATTCCTTTAAATTATACTATTCTGTAAGCCTCTAGGACTCCTTTCAGCTATGATTCTATATAATTTTCCACCCTTTGGAATACTCATGTGAATATGTCCCTAGAGCTGTAGGGGATAAGCCCCTTGGCCAAGTGTCATAGATGTTTGCCCTTAAGTCCCAAGATTGAACTGGTAAGTTTCTTACTTAATAGACTCAGTGGTTTGAGAATTGGACCACTGAACAGTCTGAATTCGTGTAGGGATGTTGAGGGTGGGTTGATGGGAGAGTGGGTGTTACCAGCACCTTATGAATCCTCTTCTGTAGCCTTGGCTGAAGTTCAGGGTGTGACATGGATACCTTCTAAATATTTTCTTGTTGGAAATATTAAGAGTGGCAAGAAAGGTTCAGTAGTGGGGGAGGGGAATGGAAGGTGGGTAAAGTTGACTCTGTGGACCAGGGAAACAGAGAGAAGGAAGCAAAGGGAAGAGGTTGCGGAGGAAGATGAGACTGATCCAGGAAGGGCAGAGAGGAGCCTGGGAGGTTAGCCAGTGATTTTATGCAGATATTATTGAACTGCTCCCAATCCATATGTCCTCGCTCCCTTTGCCCCCTTTTCCTGCTATGGGTCATGGACTATGGATAGAAGGAGCTCAGGTGGAAACACAGGTCATTAGGAGGAGAGATGCAAAAAGGTAGGTATGCAATGAACAGATTGCCAATCTGGGAGTCCAGAGACCTGGGTCCTTGTTCCAGCTCAGCCACTGATTTTACTGTATGACCTTGCTGAAGTTGCTTTCTCTCTTTGCACCTCAGTTTTCTTCTCTATAAAATGATAGGATTAGACTGAATAGTCTCTAGGGGCCCTTGAAGCTTGAGCCTGGGAACCTGGGTTCTAGTTCCAACTCTGCCACTATTTAGCTGTGTGACCATAGGTAAGCCATATTCCTTCTCTGGATCTCAGTTTTACCTAGCAGTAAAAATAAGAAGGTTGAATTACATGTCCTCTAAGGTCTCTTTCTTTAATGGGTTTCTTTGATGACAGAACAAGTGATACAAATGACTTTGAGGGGGGCAGCTAGGTGGCACAGTGGATCTAGCACTGGCCCTGGAGTCAGGAGCACCTGGGTTCAAATCCGGCCTCAGACACTTAACACTTACTAGGTGTGTGACCCTGGGCAAGTCACTTAACCCCAATTGCCTCACTAAAAAACAAAAAATAAATAAAACAAATGACTTTGAGGGACAGATTTAATTAGGACTGCAACATCTTCAGAAAGGGTTATAAGCGTCCAAGGTCCAAGTCAGTTTGGGGGTAGCACTTTCATCATGAATAACCCTGGAGGCAGGTTTCAGGAGAATTATAGTCCTGTTGGGCTGTCTATGTTAGGAGAGTGGGGGAACCCACTGATGAAGTCATGGATTCCTCTTTTTTTTGCAGGGCAATGAGGGTTAAGTGACTTGTCCAGGGTCACACAGCTAGTGAGTGTCAAGTGTCTGAGGCCAGATTTGAACTCAGGTCCTCCTGAATCCTGTGCCACCTAACTGCCCCTGGATTCCTCTTAAAGATAAGGGAACTGAGGCTCAAAGAGTTGACTTGCCAGTAGTTGGTAGGTGACTGAGTTGGATTTGAACCTATGTCTTCTTGTTGCAAGTCCAGGGCACTTTTCATTGTGGTGTTAGAAAGATCTGGATATGACCTTAGAGGTGTCTTCCAACTATATAACTTCTCTATTATAAGCACAGTTCTTTGAATACAGCAGGTGCTTAATAAGTGCCTTTACTGTCACCGATATTTACTTTTCAAAATATATTTGCATGTAATTATCTAAGTATGTTGTCTCCCCTGATAAACTGTAAGCTTCTTGAGGCCAGATGCTTTCATTTTTGTTTTTGCATCCTTGGTGACTAGCCACCAGCACAGGGCTTGGTACACGGGTACACAGTCAGTACTTAGTAGATGTTTATTGACTAATTGATTTTAAAATTAAATTTCAACCTAGGAACACCATTGGAGGCCCCAGATTTCATGTTACCCTATAAACCAGAGAAGACAATTTTGGTCTCAATACTATTGTGGTAATTGGGAGGAATGGTGAAAACATCCAGATCTCTTTTGATTATATGTTCCCTATCTCTCCCTCCCATCCTGGTAGCCAAGGAATAGGTGAAAGCTTTTTTTTTTCAGCCCTTTCTTGCAGTAAGGGGAAGGGAGGGATCTTTTAAAGGTACTAGTTTTTCTCCTGTAGTTTCATAGTGCATGAGTTCCCTGGAAGCCTTCCTTTGGGTATAGGTTGATGGAGGAAAAGATCAATAAATGGTCAAAAGATATGAGCAAACAATTCTCAAAAGAACTGCAAAATATTCACAACCACATGAAAATTCTCCTAATCATTTATTATCAGAGACATGCAAATCAAAACAACTGTAAGGTTTTACCTCACACATTGAAAATGGTCAAAAATGACCAAAAAAAATGGCAAGAGTCATCGTTAGAGGGGTTGTGGGATAATACACACTAATACATTGTTGGTGGAACTATGAAATGGTACCACTATTTTGGGAAGCAACTTTCCCTAGTGCAAGATGATATTAGAATGAATTAGGTGCCTAGACAGGAAGAGGCACATCCAAATCAATTATTTGTACCCAGATTTAGATAATTTGGGTTCACAAGATTACCCCATCTCCTAGGAATTCAGTATTCTCTCCATATCCTGTTCTTGGCTCATATATGTATGGGTGTAGGAAGGCACTAACCTGCATCTTGAGAGGTAGTGTGGTGTAGAAGGATGAGTACTAGATTTAGACTTAGAGGTCCTGTGTTAAAATCCTGCCTCTAATACTTACTAAATGTATGACCTTTAACAAATCACTTGACTTTTCTGAGTCTCAGTTTCCTCACCTTCAAATTGAGGAGTTTAGATAGAAAGATCTGAGATCTTGAGTCCCTTTTAGCTCTAGAATTATCAACCCATGATCGCTAATCATCCTGGTTGCTCTCTGGATGGGTTCTTCCTTGTTCATGTCCCTCCTAAAATAGAGTGCTCAGAATACTTCAGATGAAATATGACTAAAACACAAGATGGCAAGTGTCATCTCCCTTAGTGTGAATTTTAGACTTTTAAATGTCTCTTGATATAGTAGAAAGAATACTAGATTTTGGGGGAAGGGTTCAAATTCTGTTCCAGCTCCTTCCTGCCTTTGTGACCTTGGGTCAATCCTTTCCCCTGTCTGTCTCAGTTTTCTCATCTATGAGACAAGGCGGTTTTCCAGATGACCTTGAAGGTCCCTTTCAGATTAAAATCCTCTGGACTTCTCTGTGAAGCCCAAGATGGCGTCAGTTTTTCTGGTATCAGACAGAGACTCACATGTCTGCACTCGGGCTCTTGCCTCTGCGACAGGAATGGTCAGATCACGGGGCGGTCACCAAACGGTGACATCCAGCAGGAAAATCAGAGGCAAGAGAAGAAGAAAATTGCTTTCTCAATGCCTAAATGAAGGTGCCTGGAGGTTGTTATATAATCAATAAAATATCAGAGCAGCGGCAGCAGCAACAGCAGCACAGTGGCAGTGGTGGGGCTCAGGGGCTCTGGATCTGGGGCCAGGGATTGCTCAGGCCCTGAACTCCATCCCCCAGAATGCTGTGGGATAATTATTCTGTTAGATGGGGCGCCTTTCAGGATGGTTTGGCAGTGGAAGGCAGCCAGCTCTCCTGCTCTGCTCCCCCAACCCTGTCTTTCACTTTACCTTTTTTCTTCTCTTTCCAACAGCCTCTCTATCCCCTCATATCACCTGCTCCATGGTCCCCAGACATCAACAGGGCCCTTTGAAGGCCAGATTTGTTTATTCCACTTGGCCCTGGGGGAAGGTGGGAGGAGAATGGCCATATCTGATGGAAAACCCACCACTGTGTCCCCTTTTCACCCTCCCCACTCCCATCCCAGTCTCTCTCTCTCTCTCTCTCTCTCTCTCTCTCTCTCTCTCTCTCTCTCTCTCTCTCTCTCACACACACACACACTGTCATGCATTCCTCTATCTCATAGGTACTCTGGCTTACAAATAAATATGCACACGTGCATACAGGTATGCACACACGAACACAGACACACACTTTCTCTTTCTCATAAATACACATCCTCTCTCTGTCTCTCTGTCTCTGTATCTCTGACTCTCTTTCTCTGTCTCTCTTTCTCACACAAACATACACACACTGTCTCACACACACATTCTGAATCTCACACACGCAAATTCTTTTCCCCTTCGCTCCATACTCTGTATCACACAGATACACACTGTCTCTCAAATATACATATCTGTCTTACAGACCCATTTCTCTATCACATACTCTATCATTGTTACAGGCATATGTTTTGTCTGTCACACGCAGTATCTTTCACATACATACACACGCACTAACATACCCTCTGTCTCCCAAATATAAATACTGTCTCAACAGTCATACCTCCGCCTTTGTCTGGTAGACACAAATACATTATTACTCTCTCTTACAGACACCTTGTCTCTGTCTTACAAACATATATGTCCTCTCCATTCCACAATGCACTGCTGTTTCTATCTTCTGCATCCTCGCTGGGTCTCTCACACACTCTGTGTCTTACAAGCACTATCTGTGTCACATCCACATATACTCTGTTTTTCTCATGGTTCCACATGTAGTCTCTGCCACATCCATGATCTCTTTATCTCGTGTATAATCTTTTTTCTTCTTCTGTCACAAATGTGTACTTGAGCAAACACACACACACATAACCTGCAGTGCTGAGAGAAGGGGGAAGAGAGAGGAAGAGAGAGATGAAGAGAGAGAGAAGGAGGGAAGGAGAGAGATGAAGAGGGAGAGGGAGAGGGAGAGGGAGAGAGGGAGGGAGGGAGGGAGGAAGGGAGAGGGAGAGGGAGAGGGAGAGGGAGAGGGAGAGAGAGAGGGAGAGAGAGAGAGAGAAAGAGAGAGAGAAAGAGAAAGAGAGAGAGAGAGAGAGAGAGAGAGAGAGAGAGAGAGAGAGAGAGAGAGAGAGAGAGAGAGAGAGAGAGAGAGAATATCAAAGTGATCTTGTCTGCAGTCACCCATTGCTGAGCCAGAGGCTTGTGGAATATACTCTAATGTCAGGAAACTATAAGAAGTCCAGTCTCTTTTATTAGGGAGTAGGAGGGGTACAGAACAGGGAAACTTGGAAAGGCTTCTAGAAAGTGGGATTTGAACTGAATCTTAAAGAAAGCCAGGTAAGCTAAGAGGTGGGAAGATAAGGCTGTAAAAAAAGACCTGGAATCTGGAGCTGGAGTGTTATGTATTCGTTGTGGTTTTTTTTTTTGTTTTTGTTTTTGTTTTTTAGTGAGGCAATTGGGGTTAAGTGACTTGCCCAGGGTCACACAGCTAGTAAGTGTTAAGTGTCTGAGGCTGGATTTGAACTCAGGTACTCCTGACTCCAGGGATGGTGCTCTATCCACTGCGCCACCTAGCTGCCTTTTGTTTTTTGTTTTTTGTTTTTTGTTTTTTGTTTTTTTTTAGTGGAGTGTTATGTATGGGGAGGAGCAGCAGGTCCAGTTGAGCTGGACGGTAGGTTACATAAAGGTGAGTAAGATGGAAGAAGATTGGAAAGGCAGGAGGGGGCCAGTTTATGAAGAGTTTTTGATGCTAAACAGAGGGTTTTCTATTTGATCCTGAAGGCAATAGGGAGCCACTGGAGTTTATTGAGTAGGGGGATAGAGAGGTGACTTGGTCACACCAGCACTTTAGGAAAATCGATTTGGTAGTTGAATGGAAGATGGACTAGAATGGGGAGAGACTTGAGAGAGGGAGACCAACCAGAAGGCTATTGCAATGGTGGAGGAGTGGGGTGATTAAGGTCTGTACTAGGGTGGTGGCTATGTCAAAGGAGAGAAGGGGGAATATGCAAGTGATAAAATTCTAAAAGAAGAATCCAGAAAAGATCAAATTGGCTATGTGGGGTGAATATAAATGAGAAGTAGAAGATGACCCTAAAGCTGGGAGCCTGAGTCACTGAGAGGATGTGGATGCCCTTGATAGGAGGAGGGGAAGGTTTGAGGGGAAAGAAAACTAGTTCAAAGGTAATAATTTTAAAAAATAGTAAGAGACATACATTTTTGGACTTAGACGATGTGGGACTTTGTTTTGCTGAACTATACATCTATGCATTGAGGGCTTTTTTTTGACTAGGTAGAAGAGGCCATTCTTAGCCTCATTTCCTTTTGAAAATTTTTAATAAATATTTGTATTTAAAGTATTGAGTTCCAAATTCTCTCTCTCTCTCCATGAGATGGCAAACAATCAGATATAGGTTGTACATGTTCTTTGCCTCATTTCTTACCTAGCCTTAATCACTGAATGGGTGTTGCTTCAGTCGAACTAAGACCTGGGAAAGACCTTAGTTTAAAAATGCCAAGGTCTCTCACTGCATCAGGAGCCATCTCTAGTCATCCTGATATCTATCTTGTTACTGGGCCCAAATAGAGAGTGAGGCTGGTGACTGCACAACCTTCCCTCACTCAAAGCCAAATCATTGCAAATCATTACATCACCTTCCTGGTATCACGGTCCTCTTCCAGAATGAAGGACAAATGACAAAGAATGTAAAAATGAAGTGCTCCATGGTGTCTGCTTCAGCCACCTTCATAGCCACTGGAATAAATTGTCCTCGTCTACCAATCACATGCTTGGTAACTCACTTATGGGTTTGAGGCTGCTTGGTCACCTTCAACCTGATTTAGTCCATCTGCTGAGATGGTTTACTGTGATATGGCCGGTGTTCATGCTACAGCTCCTTGGAGTCACAGGTGAGAGTTAAGTGCCAGGTAGACACAAAAAGTGGATAAACAGCCCTGAAAGGGACTCAGCAAACCCTTACACCATAGGTGCTAGTCCTGAACACATCATACACTCTAAGGACCTAATAAATATTTAGAGAGATTACACTTTTTCTGTTTGACCCCAGAGGGCTTTTTGTTCTTCCTTCATTTTCAAAGGATACCAATGACATCACAAGATGATAGCTTGTCTTGTGCATGAATTGGATTTAAGTGAGGTAGAGTTTCTCAAAATTGGAAAAATAGAAGTTTTAAATAGGAAAATATGGATTTTCTACAAGAATAAACTCTCTAGGGGGCATCTAGGTGGCACAGTGAATAAAGCACCAGCCCTGGATTCAGAAGGACCTGAGTTCAAATCTGGACTCAGACACTTGACAATTACTAGCTGTGTGATCCTGGGCAAGTCACTTAACCCTTATTGACTTGCAAAAACAAGAACAAAAAAAGAATAAACTCTCTGAAAATTAGAGCCATTCATAAATGCAATAGCTTACCTTTGCAGTTAAATCTCACCTGAGGTTTTCAAGTGAATTTGGAAGACCACTTATTAGGCATATTATGAAGGCAATTCTTGTTCCAATATGAATTAGACTAGATATTGCCTGAGGTCTCTTCTAGGTCTGAAATGCTGCATCTTTGTTCTCAGTCCTTCATTGACTATCACATGCATATGGGTGGTACCAAATACCTAAACCATGTTCTATTTAATATTCTTGGATTTCCCTCCTTGGTAACAACCTTCAGCCTTGGACCTCACATAGCACCTTTTTTTTCTTTCATCACTCTGATGGACTTACCATGTGGTGTGATGCATTATAGTTAGCTGTGTTTGGATTTTAGCCATCCACTAGATTGTGAGCTAAATGAGGGCCAGGACTGTGTAACTACCTCTTCTAGTCAGTACTGAACACAGGAATCTTTTTAATGAATACATCATAACCGCACTCAATTCAGAGGATGGGATGGCTGGGAGAATGACAAGTCTGAATGATCAGATCTTTGTAAAGAAATGTAGTCTTATTACTTTGAAGTCCACCCAGCAACTTACTAGATTCCATGTTTTCTCCTGTTCCTTAGAACAAGTAATTACTCAAAAGAAGAAAAGACTGGCATAGGAGCATGTTGGTGGAGCAAATAAAGGCTCCTAAAAATAATTTGCATTTGTCTGTTGTTTAAACATCACTACTTTCAAGTTTATGCTCTGACTTTGCTCAGCAAACCACAGAGAGCTATTTGAAGGAAAGATACAAGAGAGGAAGCCTCATGGAGCTGTGAGAGCACTGGATTTGAAAGTCAGAAGGCATGGAGTCGAGTGCCTGCCCTGCCATTAACTTGCTGTGAGACCTTGAACTAGTCACAACTTCCTTGAACATATCTTGTATGTTCTAAGAATGACAGTCCTTGGAGAGTGTGAAAAGCTTTTAATCATCCCTGGAACACTGTAAGCATTTAATAAATGCTTGTTGATTGATTGATGTGACTCTCTTTCAAATACTTGGAGACATTTGACATACCTGTCTTGAGCCTTTTTTCTTCAAAGATTTTTGTTGTGGTGGTTGTTGTTTTTTAGTCATTCTGGTCATGTCTAACTTTCTGTGATCTCATTTGGGGTTTTCTTGGCAAAGATATGGGAGTGGTTTGCCATTTCCTTTTCCAGTTCATTTTACAGATGGGGAAACTGAAGCAAACCAGGTTAACTGACTTGCCCAGGGGCACACAGCTAGTAAGTGTCTGTAGACTGATTGGAACTCAGTAAAATGAGTCTTCCTAACTCTGGGCCCAGCACTCTATTAATTGTGACACCTAGCTGCCCTTCTTCCAGGTTAGATATCCCTATTTATTCTCTTCAGTAGTGTAGTAGAATTAGTCCTGGGTTTTGGAGTTTGGGGACCTGTGTCTGAATCCTGACTCTGCAACTTACTTCCTGGATGACCTAGGGCAAGCTATTTTACCTCAGTTTCCTCATTTATAAGACATAAAGATTGAATTAGTTAGTCATCAAGCAAATTTGTTAAATACCTACTATGTGCTAGACACTGTGCTATATGCTGAAATACTCAGAGAGGACAAACAAGAACAGTTTCTACTCTCAAGGAGCACACAGTCTAATGGGGAAGAAATATGAAAATGATGATGGGCAGACAAGATATAGACATGATAACTTAGAAATCATCTCAGAGAGAAGTCACTAAGATAGGAAGATTGGGAAAGGCTTGATTTATAGAGAGCCAGGGAATTGAGGAGGAGAAAGAAACATGGTGGGAGAGAATCCAGACATGGGTGACAGTCTGTGAATGATTTGAGGACCCTTTACCACCTTGGTTCAATCAATCAATTAATCAATAAGCATTTATTAAATGGTACCATGTGCTTAATCAACACTGTGCTGAGTGATGGGAATACCTTGTTGTTCAGTCATTTCAATCATGTCTGACTTTTTGTGACCCAGTTGAGGTTTTCTTGGCAAAGATACTAGAGTGGTTTGCCATTTCCTTCTCCAATTCATTTTACAGATGAGGAAACAGAGGCAAAGTTAAGTGACTTAACCAGGGTCACACAGCTAGTAAGGGTCTGAGGCTAGATTTGAACTCAAGTCTTCTTGACTCTAGGCTTGACCCTCTATTCACTGAGCCACCTAGCTGCCCCAATGGGGATATAAAAGAAGACAAAAAAGTCCCTATACTTGAGACACTCACAGTCTACTGAAAACCACATGCAAGCAATTATTCAGAACAACCTATCACCAGGAAATATTGGAGTTAATCAATAAAGGGAAAGGTACTCCCATTAAAGAGGATCAGGGCAGTTTTCTTTCCCTGAGAAGAAGGGGTTTTAGTTGGGATTGAAGGAAGCCAGGTCTGGGGACTCTCCAGTTTATCAAGGTCCTTCTTAGTTTGCAATGTCCAGTGTCCAACACACTGCTCCAGGTGTGGTCTGGCTCCATTAGAGGACAGCCAGATCCCTGCCCCCTGGTCGGGATACTCCAACTCTCTGAAGGCTGCCCAAAATTGTGCTATTTGGTGGGAGGTGGGGCTGCCCAATCGTGTCATTGACTCATCTTGATTCTGAAGCCCACAAAAGCCCCCAGGTCTTTGTCAGACAAACTACTGTCCAGGCATGCTTTCCTCATGTTGTTCTTTCAAAGTTCCTTATGTGACCCCAAAGGCAATTCACTGCACTGTGAATTCACATGACACAGTGCCCAGAGAGATGAGCCTAGAATCAGGAAGACCTGGGTTGTAATATTCGATAGTTATTAGCTATGGGACCCTAGGGCAAGTCCCTTAAAGGAATGAAGACATTAACCTCTCCCAGCCTCAGTTTCTTCATCTATAAAACAGGATTAATAATACTTGTAGGTAGCCCTATGGGGGGACAGGGGGGCAGGGCAGTGTTGTGAGGACCAAGTGACTATGTAATATGCAAATTCTAAAGCACTATGTAAATGCCAGCTCTCATTGTTATTTTTGGGGAAGTAATTGGGTTAAGTGACTTGCCCAGGTTCACACAGCTAGTAAATGTCTGAACTCAGGTCTTCCTGACTCTAGGTCTGGCTGCTCCTGGTTATTATTGTTATTAAGAATTTACATTAGTCCTTTTAAACTTTTTTTTTTTTTGGTGAGGCAATTGGGGTTAAGTGACTTGCCCAGGGTCACACAGCTTGTAAGTGTCAAGTGTCTGAGGCTGGTTTTGAACTCAGGTCCTCCTGAATCCAGGGCCAGTGCTCTATCCACTGCACCACCTAACTGCCCCTAAATTTATTTTTAAACATCTTATTTATTTATTTATTTTTAAACATCTTGTTTGCAGTACAGTGGATAGAGCGACGGATTTGGAGTCAGGAAAGCCTGAATTCTAATCATTTGGCTTCAGATATTTAGTAACTGTGTAACACTGGGTGAGTCTCTTAACCTCTTTGTGCCTTGGTTTTCTCATCTGTAAAATGAGGCAGTTGGACTAGATCTGGATCTCTGATGTCCCTTCCAGCTCTCAGTCTATGTGCCTAAGAACCTAGAACTCTTTTCGACAGTCAAAAAATGATTGGCACACCACCCATTGCTGAGTTCATCCTTGACACCTTTCCCATTTAAGAGGACAGGGTCCACTGGAACAGCCTACAAGAGCCCAGGGTCACCTCCAAACCACCATAAGGCACCAGATGAGGAGGTAGTAAGGATGGAGAAGTCTATATGTACTTAATCTATGCTTGCATGGATTTATATAAAGTGTGTATGTTGATATGTGTCCTCTTTACTGCATGGAGACTCTGCTTTACACGGGGTGTCAACGATCCTATTAAAAAGGAAAATGGAATAAACACAGTGAACAGTGCTCCTCACTCTGCACTTCCCCGATTAGAAAATTAAATTAAGCTTTGTGTCTCACTGCTGTTTGATGGAGAATAAAATGAATTGCTCTTCAGTTTTCCAGTAAGAAGTCCCCAGCAAATGGTGCAAGGTTAGCTTTGCCCTGCAGTATTTCTTCCCCTAAATGGCTGTGGAGGCAGAGTCTTCTCCTCCTCAACTGTAGGAAGTCCCTCTTCTCTTCCTCCCCCTCTTTTTTTTATTAGGTTAATAAAACACCAAGCCCATAAAATGGAAGACCCATAAAGGTCGGTTAGTCAAATCTGTGTGCTAAGGGGGAGGTGATGGATGCTGAGCACTGCCCAGGCCCACTGAGGCAGGACACAGGGAGTAGAGAGATGTGGGCTAGGAGTGATCCCTGTTAGAATAAGAACTTTCTAGAAGTGAGAATATCAGGAGAGGATGGAGGAGGAAAGAGGCTCTGCCTCTTTAACTCTGACAGCCGACCTCCCTGGCTTGCTTTATTTGTTGTTGAATCGTTTCAGTCCTGTCTGACTCTATGTGGCCCCATTTGGGGTTTTCTTGGCAGAGATACTGGAGTGGTTCACCATTTCCTTCTCCAGTTGATTTTACAGATGAGGAAACTGAGGCAAGCAAGGTGAAGTGACTTGTCTAGGGACACACAACTATTAAGTGTCTAAGGCCAGATTTGATGAGTCTTCCTGATTCCAGGCCGTGCAGTTCATCCACTGCAACAGCACCTAATTGCCCAGTAAGATGAGGATCATAATAGCACCTACTTTCCAGGTTTGTTGTGAGGATTAAATGCACTAATAGTTATAAAGCACTTATCATGTGCCTGGTGCATAGCAGGTGTTTACTAAATGCCTTTAAATCCTAACTAAAATCCCACCTTTTTCAGGAAGCTTTCCTCAACCCCTCTTAATTCCATTGTCTTCCCTCTGTTAATTATTTCCTATTTATCCTGAATGTTGCTCACTTTGTATATCTTTATTTGCATATTGTCTCCCCCATTAGATTGTGGGCCCCTTGAAGACAAGGACTGTCTTTTACCTCTTTTTATATCCCTAGCCCTTAGCATAGTGCCTAACATGTAGTGGACACTTAATAAATATGGATTAATTGATTGATTGATTGAGTTCTTGATTCCCATTTTGTTCTCCAAGTGACAGAGAGTAGGGCTGACCAAATTAGGATCAAAAGAGATAATTTTTATGAAGTGCTTAGCACAGTGCCTGCCCATATTTGACTCTTATAAATGCTTTTCCCCTTCCATTTCCTCTGACCAAATGCTACTTCTGCTTCTCCTCCACCTCCTCTTCCTCCTCCTCCTCCTCCTCCTCCTCTTTGAGGATTCTTTTATATTACTTCACATGGGTTTTGTATTTGCATATATGTTTACATGCTCTTTCCTCCAATCAAATGTAAGCGCCTTGAGGCTAGGGACTGGTTCATTTTTGTCTCTGTTTCCTTAGTACCTAGTGCAGTGCTTGATATATGGTAGATACTTAGGCAGCCAGGTGGCACAGTGGTTACAGGGCCTGGAATTGATAAGCCCTGAATTAAAATCCACCCTCAGACAATGACTAGATGTGTGACACGGAGCAAGTTACTTAACCTCTGCCTCAGTTTCTTCAACAGTAAGATGAGTATCATAATAGCACCTACTTTCCAGGGTTGTTGTGAGGACTAAATGCACTAATAGTTATAAAGCACTTATCATGTGCCTGGCGCATAGCAGGTGTTTAATAAATGATTGTTCTCTTTCCCCCTCTATTAGATGCATGTTGAATAAATTACAAAAAGGAGAAGTTGCTTTCTCTGGGTGTTCTCCCTGACTCAGGACAATTTCTAATCAGATCTGTCATCCATAGGTGTCCCTCCCCCCCAAAGACTCTGTCCTGGGCCCCTGCTTTTCTTCTCCCTCTATACTATTTCACTGGTAATCTCATTAGCTCTCCTGAATTCAATTATCATTTTTATGCTAATCATTTTCAAATTTACTTATCCAGCCTCTTCCATCTTCCACTTTCACTTCCAAGTGCCTTTCATACATCTCTAACTGGATATGCTATAGACATCTTAAGATGGACAGTTATGTCCAAACTGAACCCATCTTCTCTCCCCAAGCCCCCCAAACCCTCCACCTTTCCAAACATCTCTATTTCTATTGAGGGTACCACCAACTTCCCAGTTCCCCAGGCTCTCAACCGAGGGGTCATCATTGACTCCTCACTCATCTCTCATATTCATTCTGTTGCCAAGACCTGCTGATTTCACCTTTGAAACACTTCCCTCTCTCCTGCCACGCCTCTAGTGAAGGTCATCATCACCTCATACCTGGATTATTATAATAATCTGCTTCTGGGTCTGCCTGCCTCAAGTCTCTACCCCCTCCAATCTGTTCTTCATTTAGCCACCAAAGCAATTTTTCCTAAAGTGAAGATCAGACCAGATGACCACCACCACCACCCCCAAACACACACTCACTCAATAAACTTCAATGGCTCCCATTTGCCTGCAAGATCAAATACAAAAATCTTCCGTTTGGTATTGAAAATCCTTCATAACTTTGCCCCCTCCTAACTTTCCAGTCTTCTTAAACCTTACTCTCTGACACTCTTCGATCCAGTCACATTGGCTTCCTTGCTATTTTATGGGCAAGACACTTCATCTCCCAACTTAGGCATTTTTATTGGTATCTTCCATCCCTGGGATGCTCTCTCTTCTCATCTCCAACTTGTGGCTTCCCTGGCTTTCTTCATGTCCCAGCTAAAATCCCACCTTTTAGAGGAAGCTTTTCCCAATCCTTCTTAATTCTGGTGCCTTCCCTCCGTTGATGATTTGCAATTTCTCTTGTATATACCTTGTTTGTATTTAGTTATTTGCCAATTGTTCCCCCCCCCCATTAGATTGTGAGTCTTCAAGAGCATTCATTGTTTTTTACATTTTTTGTATCCTCAGTACTTAGTGCAGTGCCTGGCACATAGTCGGTGCTTAATAAATTAGCTACAAGTGAGAGAGAGAGAGAGAGAGTGTGTGTGTGTGCAGGGTTGAGGCAACCCCTCAACAAGCCTACAAAAGACTTAGAGAGACCCCTGTTCCTCACCAGCTTTTTACCTCACCAACAGCACCTACTGGTCCAAATATTCAATATACTATATAGGCTGTAAGTTTTATTACAAACCAAACTTGGGAGAAAAACAAGGACTATTTTTGTGCCAAATCTCTGGGGAGATTTAACCCCAAATTAAGGACTTTTTTCAATGCTGGTGATCTGATCACTATTGCTATGCACCCCACCCTACCTCTGTCCCCCCAAACTTGGCAACTTCCCCAGAATGATGAGGGAAACCTGTGTATGATTTTATAGCTAGGATACTTATATGGACCTCATACTCCAAAAAGATCTGTCCTTATAATGTCTGGAATTCTCTCCTTAACAAGTCCTTGTAAGTTTATGTTTCCCTCTGGGTCAGAACCTTAATTAGAGAGATCACATGTGTATCTGTCCTAAATGTGCATTCCCAAGAAAGCAAAAAAACCCAGACTGGAATTTGTCCTGTTACTCTGTATTTACCTGTGGGTAGTAAGAATGACCTGGGGAACTGATCTGCTTTAGTCACATCACAATGCATAGTGTCCCCTGATAAAAACTGGGCCGGGGTTGGGGGGGCAGTCTAGAATAACAAGCTTAGACTTGAATTGCTTTCAATTAAGCATATGAGTTTAGGGGAAGTGTGGCTAGGACAATGATAGCATTTTAAAAAGTAATGGAAAAGGAAGCCTTCCATGGATGACATCCAGATCAACTCAAACAATATTTGAAGAAAAAAAAATGGAAGATATGGCTAATGAATGCATATTTGTTTCTAGTAAGAAAGGTTTTTGGGTGCAGCTAGGTGGCACAGTGGATAGGGCACCAGCCCTGGAGTCAGAAGTACCTGAGTTCAAATTCGGCCTCAGACACTTAACACTTAATAGTTGTGTGACCCTGGGCAAGTCACTTAACCCCAACTGCCTCACTAAAAAAAAAAAAAAGAAAGAAAGAAAGGTTTTTTGATAGTAATTCAGAATGAGGTCATGGCTATCACAGTTTACCGAAAAGTTATTCTTAAGGTATCCAGACCTATTGATAAATGCAAATGAAGCAATGAAATGGTGGAGATGTATAGCAAGACACTAGGGTTTGCTAAAAGAAAACCATTGCCAACAACCTCCTGTACTTATATAACATTGACCCATTAGAAATTAGAAAATATTATTTTGAATTGATGCTGCCACCCCGGGATGCTCATGACCTCCAAACTCCATGGGATGAAAATCTCTCAAAATATAGAGACCCAGATGAATCAAAACCATGTGGGGAGTGGATGAAATAGACATTATCCCTCTTGTCCTGTCTGCCCCTGAAGATACCTGGAAGATGTTTTTGAGAGTTGACAGAAGATGAGCTTACATCCCTTTACTCTTATTCAATTACAAAAAACAATCATTTTATGTACTCATGCAATACTCATTAAATACAAAAGAACAGTAGAATAGTCTGAGATTTAAAATTGGATATTAGATCATAAATCTCCCCTACTTAACCTTTCCCTTAATTTATCTCCCAAACTAGTAAATGGAAGAAGCTTTTGGTTTTCTAGATAGACCTTTTTATTTATTGTTATGGTAGTCACAAGGTGATGTTGATTAGAAGGATAGGAAAGTAGAAACACAATACAAATTGTCTTAAGTCTAAGCTTAGTCTATATTCCTTATAAAAACTCACCAAACCGAAAAGGCCACCTTTGGAGAGAGAGAGTCTGTGCCGCGCCGTCAGGAGTCCCACCAAGCAGGCAAAAGCCCCCACTTCCGTTCTCTCCACCCCGGAAGTCAAGTGCCCCGCAGGCAGTCTGACATGCGCAGCAGGCGGACTGTTCATCTCCTCCCCAAAAGGGTGGTCCTTGAAAAACTGGCGTCTTTCAGTTATCCTAACCGACTGTTAAAAACTTTCATATTTTACCACAATAGCAATCTGTTCCAGATATGTTTCTACCTGAACATCATCCATATAAAATGAGGAGGAGAATAGTAATAAAGATGCCACTCATGGACTCCACCCCTTCCCCCAAGGAAGAACTCTGGACTCATACAAACTGTCTTAGTTTTTCCCTTTGAATAGGCTCTCAACCTAGAGTCAAATTTCAGGGACTTATCTAAAATGAAGATTAGGTGTGGTTTGTGCCTGGGGTTTCTTCAAATTTGAGTAACTTGTCCTGCAAAGGTCTTCAGTGTACAATGTTGGTATCAGGGTATGGGGGCAGTTTTTATTTCCTTCGGCACAGAAGATACATGAAACAAAAAGAGCTCAAATTCACATGAACAAATACAGGAAACAAAACAGTCTCAAAATAGCCCATTGCTCTTATTACATCTGGAAAAGAAAATGGTAAACCACTCCAGGATCTTTGCCAAGAAAACTCCAAAAAGGGGTCACAAAGAGTAGGACACAATGAAAGAACTCAACAACAACATCAACAGTAGCAACAACAGCAGTAGCAGCAGCAACAACAACAGCCACAACTCATTACATTCCTCCCTAGAGATCAAAGACCCTTTGAGGGACAGCTGACCAGATATTTTTCATTTGTCTTGGACTTGCAGTGTATGAGCAATTCAAAGAAATACCATAAAGGGTTGGCAAGGTTTAGATTTCCTGGCCCCTTCTGGCATAGCTTTAGGTCTTCTGCTGTTGGTAGCTTTTTCTCCTCCAAGAAGCTGTTTAGGGAATCCTCCTTAAAGAAGATTTCCCTGAAATTGGTCCATTGATTTCAATCTGGTCCTTTGGATGAAGTATCTCTTGGCTTTCTGGCAGCTGGTGTCCCACTCAGGAACTCTGAAAATTAGGCTTCCCCATAAGTTAACATGCAAAACTAGAAACATCCATTCTCAGTGTTCCTAGCCTTGGACCTATCCTAAGCAAAGGGAACACAGGATTCAAAGGTGAGGAGGGATGGTTTTCTAGGACAGCCATTGCAAAGTCATAGAGGTGGGAGATGAGAAATGGAGAGAGATGGCTATGAGGAATAATTTATCTGTAGAATGAAAGGGTGTCCCTTGGAGGTCACTGCATTCTTCTCCAGGGGGAGCAGAAATCCCCTTTCTCTAATCACTTGCTGTTCTCATTTCTGGAAATCCAAAGGAGAGGAAGCATTGAGGAAATGGAAAAGAGCAAAAGGAATAGCCCATTTCACAACTCATTCTCATAGACTCCAGACAAAGTGACACCTCCAAACTAGTTCTTCTCTCTCTCCCCACTCTCAGGGTCTCATTACCCCAGTTAATGGGAATCAATCAAAGGATTTTTGTTAGTCCTCTCAGTAAAGACCTAGAGTACATGTTTGCATTCATTGGAGGTGTCCATTCTGACAAACTCTACACCCTGTAATCTCATCAAGCTAACTGGGAAGACTCATTAAATTGATCAATGGCTCTTGGATCAATCCTCATGACACTTAACAATAGCTAACATTCATACACCACACTACTCTGCCTCAGAATCTCCTGAAAGAGCTGCAGATTTCCCTCTGTGCATTTATCCTGAACCTGTTCTATGCAAAATCTCTCCATATCCCAACCCCTTTCATTCCTTGACACTGAACCTATTATTCTGATGTTTGGACCAATGGTTTCCTTCTGGTCTCTTGGATGAAGTATCTCTTAGATTTCTGGCTTTGACATTCTGATGCTACTATGAGTGCTTCACATGACTTCTAGAACAGAATATTCTAGAGAAACATGGCCAGCTCCACTTCTCTGTGGCTTTTTGGGGTTTCCCATTTGTTAGCTTTGTAATCACCTCTCTTGCTTAATCTTGATAACTCTCAATAAACTCCAGTGGTTCCGTATTACTTCTAAGATCAAATCTAAACTCTGACATTTAAAGACCTTCAAAACCTGACTCCAAGCTTTTAGTCTTATTGAATGTCATCCCCCTTCATGCATGCTACCATTCAGTCACACCGGCTTCTTATTTCTCACACCCATGCCTCCATCTCTCATTTCCCATATCCATGTCTGTGCATTGACTGTCCTGGAATGTCCTCCCACCTCACGTTTGACTCTCCTCCCCTGTTCTTCTTCAAGACTTAGTTCAAACACTCTTTTCTACAAGAAGCATTTCCTGATCCTTTCAGTAGGTAGTGCCTCTCCCCATCTCTTACCCCATTTACCTCATATGTATTTTGTATGTAGTTCATACATACCTTCATATTTATATGTTGCAAACTCCTTGAGGTTTCACTTTTATATTTCAATCCACTTGAAGAAATATTGGAGACATAGTAAGCAATTAATACATGCTTGTTGATTGATTGATTCCAGGTCAGGGAGAGGATCTGGAAGAGATGTTTGGGGGATGGGAGGGGGATTGTGAGGATGACTGTCCATTTCACCTATGTTCTGGTCAGGCTGCCTGCAGGCAAGCATCTGGACACATTTTTCTGGCATAAGCCAGAGTCAGAGTCAAAGCCTGGTCTCCCCAGGGCTGGTGAGCTGCTCTTTGCTAGTCTGGGAGGGAACACTGAAGGTATTTGTTCAGCATGCAAGAAGGAGATACTGAATCTTAAAATCTCCATCTCAAATTCCACCTCAGGGCCAGTGGGGCTGATGCCACCATCTAGTCCGCCTGTGGGCCCCGCCACCTGCCACCCGCCACCCACCACCCTGAGCAGTGCTAAGCCTCCCTGCACATATAATCCTGGATCCTTCTTATCGCCAATGGCCCACACTGTGTGTAAATGTTAAGTGTCTGAGAGAGCAAATACTTTTCGGAAGCGGAAGCCTGACTCTCCGTTTACTTTCTCCCTCTGGTTGGGGACTTGTAGGAGTGGGATGCAAATTTCAGCTCAACCTGGATGAAGAACAATTTTTTTTAAATCCTCCCTGAGACAGGCAGGGTCACTTTGACTTTAGCTCAACCTAGTTGGGGACACAGGTTTGTTGCGACATGGGAACAAACATGCAGGAAACAAGGGGAGCTGGGTTCTAGTCCTGGCTCTGCCTCTAACTAGCTGTGTGACCTAGGGCAAGCCACTTCCCCACTCTTGCCCTCAGTTTCCCTTTCTGTAAAATAACAGGATTAGACAAATTGGTCACTAGGCTCTATTCTATCTCTGACATTCTATGTTCTAAAGTCATAGAAATCACAGATGCTCCAGGAAAAGGTACCCCAGAGAATTTCTGGTCCTATTTGTACCTGAATGGGAATTCTTTTTCTGGGAGAAGAGAGAGCCATGAGGGAACTCAGAGATATACTCCAGATGGCTCTGGAGGAGAGAGTGATTTTGGTGGCCTTGCATAGCCCTCCCTCACTTAAATCTAATTAACTGCAAGTCATGATATCTCCCTGATGTCACGGTCTTTTTTGAAAATGAAGGATAAACAATAATGCACATCCAAAATGTGGGAAGAGTTCTCCCAACCTTACCCAATGTCCAAGGGCTGGGGAAATATCAAATGAAGCTCCTTGGAGAGAAACAAGCTCACCAGTGGGTCTTCTAGAGTTAGCATTATATAATAGAAAGAATCACGCATGGGGAATCAGAAGACCTTGAATCTGAATCCTGGCTGTGCTATTTAGTGCCTGCATGACCTTGCCAAGTCATAACAACTTCTGGGTTTTAGTTTCTTCTTTTATAAAAGGAGGGGGGGGGCAGGCAGGATGAGTACCAAAGTTCTTTGCAGCTCTAATGTTTATGAAATCTGCAAAGGTAGAATCTTTGCAGTTTCCACCAGAAGAAGGGAGGCAATTCACTTTCTGAATTGCACGTTTCCCCCTTCCCTGTGGAGAGCATCAGCTCCTGAATGTTAACCAAATGTTCTCCTTCCCCAGCAAAACATCAACCAAGTGTCTATTTTTAGAGGACTGGAATTTTCATTCGTTATTAGTGCTATACAGGCAAATTTTCTATCTTTCAATGCAGTGACTCAGTTTAAACTAACTCCTGACCAACTCCTATTCATTCTAATTGCAAGTATTAGGAGGAGTCTGGCTACCTTAGGCAATGGGTCTGGGTGGCACACTGGACAGAGCTTGGGCCTGGAGTTGGGAAGACCTGAGTTCAAATCCATTCTCAGACACTTACTAGCTCTGTGACTCTAGGCAAGTCACTGAACTTTCTCTTTGTCTCAATTTCCTCATCTGTGAAATGGGGATAATAATAGCCCCTACCTCCCAGAGTTGTTGTGAGGCTCAAATGAAATAAAAATAGTAAAGTACTTAGCATGGTGCCTGGTACATAGTAAGTTCTCTATACAAATATTAGCTATTATTCTTGTACACAGTAGGTGCCCAATTAATTTTTGTTGTGTTAAGTGCAATTGAAATTCAGTGTGTCTGAATTTCCATAGAAACCAATGGTTCCTCCATCTCTGACTTCATATTTCTGTGCAACAGAAAGCATCTTTGGACTAGTAGGCAAGGCCCTGGGTTCTAGTCACCAGCATTGCACACAGCTATTCAATGTGACCTTAGGCAAGTCAATGAACCTCTTTCAGTCTCAGCTTCTAAATCTATAAAATGGGCATATTATTAGTTGTGCTATTTACCTCACAGGACCATTTGAGGACCAAGTAAGGTTATGCATGTAAAATTCCTCTTTAAATATTAAAGCATTGTACAAATGGGAGGTCTTATGAGGATCACTTCTTTAGTAAAGTCCTCTGAAGCTCCAATTTTGTGGAGAATAAAACTGAAGTCCAGAGAAAAGAAGGGGCTTGTTGAGTGAGTATCATAGAGGAGATCCAGGATTTTTGTAGACTGTTGTAGGTCAAAGGGTAGACCAGTTGAGAAATGCGGAAAGTCTCATAACTAGAAAGCTGGCTACTAGGGAGTGAATTATAATAACAAAAATAATCATAGTTAATGGTTAATGACTAACAATACACTATATGCAAGATATTATTATGTATTACATCACATTATCTGTAATTGATGATGATGATACTGCAGATCATAAAACCATGCAGCATGACACAGAAACAGCATGACGTAGTGAAAACAGTGCCTGGATCGGGTCAGAGGACCCGCGTTTAAATCATGGTTATGACCCATAATGTTCACGTGACCTTGGGCAAACAACCTAACCTTTCTGTGCCTCTGTTTTCTCATCTGTAAAGTCAATGGATTGGACTAGATGACCTTGAAGGTCCCTTCCAATTCTATCTTCAGGCTATTGTGACTTCCAACATAGTTCTCCATTTGTCATATATGCAGCTCAGCAATTTCTGAGATGCTTAAAGTATTCATCATTATTATTGTTTTGGGGTTTTTTGTTTGTTTTTTTGGTTAGGCAATTGGGGTTAAATGACTTGCCCAGGATCACACAGCTAGTAAGTGTCAAGTGCCTAAGGCCAGATTTGAACTCAGGTTCTCCTGAATCCAGGGCCAGTGCTTTATCCACTGTGTCACCTAGCTGCCTCCCCCATCATTATTATTGTAAAGAAACATGAGGAATATGAAGCTTCTGGGCAGGAAGAGGTTTTGCCCACTTGGTACATTCACTCCCTTCCTAATTGAGCTTTCCAAGAGGCCCAGTCAGTCATTCAACAAGTGTTTATTAAATGCTTGCTGGATGTCATGTGCTAAATGCTATGAATACAAAGAAAGGCAAAAGTACCACCCCTGCCCTCAAGAATCTTAAATTCTTTTATGGGGTTGGGACATATCAAGGAATTAAGGGACTATTAAAGTTTAAACTGACTTACTAGCTAAAGGACTACACACCCAAGAAGTAAGGGAAATAAGACTATTAGGCATGGCTGCTGCTTTATCAGTTCCAAGGGATAGAGATAACTCCAGAAGTTAGGACCACCACCTAGCTATAAAAGCTTTTGACTTTCTTCTGTTTGAGGAGAAATGAGTCTCAGAGAATCTTGTCTCTGAACCATTTTCTCCCCTTGAGGGAAGTCTTTGACTTACTTCTTGGTCTCTTTCTCTAGCACCCAAATAAAAGACTATTTTATTCTAATTGAATTGTGTGCAAGAGGGTGTAATTCTTACCTCTTCTTCTTCTTCTTTTTTTTCTGAGAGGCAATTGGGGTTAAGTGACTTGCCCAGGGTCACACAGCTAGTAAGTGTCAAGTGTCTGAGACCAGATTTGAACTCAGGTCCTCCTGAATCCAGGGTTGATGTTTTATCCACTGTGCTATCTAACTGCCCCAGAGGGTGTAATTATTCTTCTTCTTCTTTTTTGTTTTTTTGGTTTTTTTAGTGAGGCAGTTAGGGTTAAGTGACTTGCCCAGGGTCACACAGCTAGTAAGTGTCAATTGTCTGAGGCCAGATTTGAACTCAGGTCCTCCTGAATCCAGGGTTGATGCTTTATCCACTGTGTCACCTAACTGCCCCAGAGGGTGTAATTCTTTAAAGAGGAATACCTAAGGACTCCCACTACCTATTTCCCCATGATACATTCTAATGGGGGAGACAACATAAAAATAAATAGGTAATTCAACTTGAACTCAGGTCTTCTTGACTCCAAGCCCAGCCATACTATTTCACTTTTGCACTTAGCTTCTGCTTCTCTGGAGGTCGAATCCAGTTAAGAAAAGAAGCATTTATTAAATGCTTACTATATGCCAGGCACTTTGTTAAACAGAGGGAAATGCAGAGGCAAGCAGGGGTGTGCTAAAGCCAACTCTGACTTAGATTTTTCATTATGAACATTTATACCTCAGAAATCAGCCAAGGCTACAAATCACGGTTTCAGCCATTGCTTTGTTTATTGTCTAGACTTAAGAAAGTGTGAATACATCTGATTGAAATTAAAGTATGTGCATAATCTATCATCTCCCAACCCTCCTCCCCCGACTCCTCCTCAGTCAGGAAAGCAAACAAAAAGAAAGATAGTCCCTGCCTTCGAGGAGTTTATAGTCTACTGGGGGAAGACTTTACATAAAAGGAAGATGAAAGGGGTCTGGACAGGTAGATATCTATTCAGGGACTTGGTGGGTAAGAAAAATCTGAAGTCAGGAGCAGAGGAATGAAGTAAACAGGGCTAGCCAGAACACTTGCCTTAAAATGGAATTTCCAGGAGGAATTGATCAATCCGAGGAAGGGGTCCAGGATTGAGAAGGAGGCTGGCGTGATCTATCTGGGTGAGAAGGCTGCTGGGTCATGGGTGGAGAAAGGAGTCAGGAGAATCTAGACCAGAGCATTATCTTTAGCACAGATAGGAGAGGGAGGGTAGCCCAAGTTTCCCTGACTCATTCCCTAGGAAATCCTGGAGAATGTGTTGGTAAAACATGGGATTCTCCTTAATCCTTAATACAAACTTCTCTGGCAGTTAAAGCCCTTCACAATCTGGCTTCAGCCTACCTTTCCACGTTTTTACACATTACTCCCCCTCATTCACTCTATCATCAAGCCAAAATGTCCTACTTGTTGCTTCCCAGGCAACTGCATTCATTCCATTTCTCAACTTGCTTTTGCATAGGCTCTTTTCCCCAGCCTTCTTTAAAATGAAGCTTAAATACCCCTTGCCATGATAGACCTTTCTGATCCCCTGGTTTCTAATGCTATCTCCCCAGTTACTTTATGTACCTTCATATATACATTTTTTATTCAGTGAATACAACAACAATAAAAATAATAACACATGTATGCATATTGCTTTGCCAGCACATTGTGGGATGCCTAGAACATTTTGTTATTGTTCAGTCATTTTCGATCCTTTGTGACCCAGTATGAGGTTTTCTTGGCAAAGATACAGGAATGATTTGCTATTACCTTCTCCAGCTCATTTTACATATGGGGAAACTGAATCTAACAGGGTTAAGTGACTTGTCCAGGGTCACTCAACTAGTAAGTGTCTGAAGTTGGATTTGAACTCATGACCATGAACCTTCCTGATTCCAAGCTCAGTGTTCTATCCACTTGGCCACCCAGAAGCCCTGCCTAGAACATAGTAGATGATTAATAATGTCTACTTGTTTGCCTAATTCTCCACTTAGCACTCACCCCTATAGCATTTGAACCTTCACATAGGTGCCTTCTCCCACTCAGTGTTCCCTGAACCAACCTTTAATAGGACAGAACAGTGGGGTGGAGAGGGGCAGGAAAGCCACTGAGGCTGTGTGATAATAGGAAAAGAGTACTCTTTTTAGCATCAAAAGGACCTGAGTTCAAATCCCACCCGTGCAATGTTGGAAAATGTCACTGAACATCCCTTGGTCTCAATTTCCTCATCTACAAAATGAGGGAGTCATACTAAAATGTCTTCCCTTGGAAAGCAATTCCTTTTCTTATAGCCGATGAGAGCTCAGGAGCAGAGACAGAGGGGCTGTACCTTGAATCTCAGGAGAACTAGGTTTGAAACCTAACTCTGCCATTTATTAACTGTACAACCTAGGAAAATTATTTAAGTTGCCTCAATTTCCTATCTATAACATTATAACAGTAATCCTTGCATCCCCACCTCACGAGGATTTTGTGAGGAGCCAATGTGAGGGTGGATGCAAATGGACCATTGTACAGTGTAAACTGCAGGGCGCTTGAAAGGGAAGATGATTGTTCAGGAGATGGGTTTCTGAGAAATTCAATACCAAGAAGCCAATTGTTGAGAAGAAGAAGAATCATTCTTTATCTCATCTCTGTGTCTGGCTTCCTTAGCCACTGAGATACTGGCTGACTCTCTAGCTGACATAATAAGGATAACAACAACAACAACAACGATAACAATACTTTCATTAGCTGTGGGGCAGCTAATGTCATTAACTGTGTGACTCTGGACTTAAAGTCTCTGTGTCTCAGTTTCCCTATCTGTAAAATGGAGATAGGGCAGGTAGGTGGTGCAGTGGATAGACATCTTCTGAATTCAAATATAGCCTGAGACACTTACTAGGTACATGACCCCGGACAAGTCACTTAACCCTGCTTGCCTCAGTTTCCTCTTCTGTAAAATTAGTTGGAGAAGGAAATGGCAACTTACTCCAGTATCTTTGCTAAGAAAACCCTAAATGGGGTCATGAAGAGTCCTACATGACTGAAAAATGACTGAACAACAAAGACATGGGCAAATCATTTAACGCCCCCCCCCATCTTGAACATGTTAAGACTTAAATTACTAACTGGTTGTCATATGTACTGGTGAAAGGAGTTTCCATGTCAATGAAATAACATGTCCTTAATGCAGTATGGGGACAACAGTAGCTCATATTTCTATAGCCCTTACTGGTGATCAAGGACTTTGAATGTAACCTTTTAGCTTAGCCTCAAAATGACCCCATGGGTAATGTAAACATTATTACTCCCTTACTAAAAATGAAAAACCTGAGGTGCAGAGAGATGAAGATATTTGCCCACAGTAACATAGGCACAGAAATGTGAGTTGTATTGAATTGAATTGGATGGTAAGAACCAAATTTGAGTTCAGGTCTTCGTCTTCCTCCTCCTCCTCCTTTATAATAATAATAACTAACATTTGTATGGTGTTTTAAGGTGGGTTTTTTTTTTTGCTTTAAGGTTTGTAAAGCACTGTACATATGTTATCTCATCCAATCCTTACAACAATCCTGTAAGGTAGGTACTATTATTTTCCTTACTTTACAGATGAGAAAATTGAGGCTGAGAGAGGTCACACAAGCTAGTTAAGTGTCAGAGGCAAGATTTGAATTCAGGTCTTGCTGACTTCAGGTCCAGCATGATATTCACCCCATAGTGGACTTTCCAAGACTCTCATAAATAATCCATATCTTGCCTCAAAATTTCCTATCCTTTAAGTATCAAATGAGTAACACATAAAAAATGCTATAGAAGCAATGAGAGTGATATTACTATTAGGCAGAGCATAAGTTGATTGGGGATTCCCACCCTGCTACCTGCACCCCAACCTATGCCCCAGACTAGCATCTTTGAAATAAATCAGCTTCTCAGGTCACAGGTCCATCCCAAGAAACTGAACTCCAGCTCACCCTTCGGGGTCCCCTGCCTTACATCATGTAACAGAGGACCCTTCCTGAACTTGGGGCTGCATGCCCTCTGTCAGGGCCTGACTTACCAGGAGAGTATGAATAATTAAGGTCTGTCGCCCGCCTTGTTCCTATTTAAACAGCATTAGTGTTGCCAACTGGCCCACTCCATTTAATATTCATGCCAGCCCTGGCTGCCTTAAAGACAGGGGAGTGCAGCTACCTCATGTAAATTGCTGCTGTCAGCTTCGATTAAAAATCAGCTGGACCACGGTCTCAGGGAAATTAAACGAACATTCTCTTAAGCAATATCATGGAATTTAATGTAGCAATGAATATCTATTGCAAATGCGTCGTCATTGTGAGCTGCTCAGAATGTAATTCAGGGCTCACAGGGGTGGATTCCAAGTGTCCTGACGTCTGAGTGGCTCCAGAGCTTGGTTCCAATTGGGACTTGAGAGGCAGCAGGGTAGAGTGCCAAGAGGCTTGGGCTGGAAGTCTTGGATTCCACACTTAAAAGCCACGTGACCTGGGGCAAGTTTTGGAAATGCACTTGAACTCAGTTTCCTCATCTGTAAAATAATGGATCCAATTCAGTCCAATCTACCAAGCATCTATGAAGCCCCTTCCATGCCTTGTTGCCTTTCCTATTTAAAAAAATAATAAAACTACACATGCAATGTTGTCTTGGCATTGGATTGTAAATCCTTAGTTTTCTTTCTTTATTTATTTTTGGTATTACCAGCTTCCTGTATTTCCCTGGCAGGGAAAAAGACAAAGGGAAAAACAATCCTTGCACTCAAGAAGCTTACATTCTATTGGTGGGATATAATGTGTAAATAGATACATAGTTACGTTAAATTTGAGGAGGAGAGAGAGAACGTTAACTAAGATGAACAGTAAAGACTTCCTGTTAGAGATGGCATCTAAGAGGAAGCTGTGAATGAACCTAAGAATCCTAAGAAGAACAGGTGAGAAGAAAGTGCATTGGAAAGGTATGAGGCATTCCCCATACTGAGACATGGTCTTTTCTATACTAACAGTCCTTTTTATTTTTTATAATATTTTTTAATTTAAAATTTTGAATTCCAAATTCTATCCCTCTCTCATTCCGTCCCTTCCTCTCCTCCCCCCTTGCCTACCCCCTCCCTGAGGTGGTAAGCAATCAGATATAGGTTATACATGTACAATTATGTAAAACATATTAGTCATTTTAGATAAAAAGACTCAAGTTACAAAAACAAAGTGAAAAATAGCATGTGTCAGTCAATCAACATCAATTCTTTCTCTGGATGTGGATAGTATGCCTCATCATTAGTCCTTCGGGATTGTCTTGCATCATTGTATTGCTGAGAGTAGTTGTCATTCACAGTTGCTCATTGAACAATATTGCTGTCACTGTGCACAATGTTCTCCTGGTTCTGCTCACTTCACTATACATCAGTTCATATAAGTCTTTCCAGGCCTTTCTGAAAATCATCCTGCTTGTCATTTCTTATAGCACAATAATATCCCATTATGATAATATACCACAGCTTGAGTAGCCATTCCTCAATTGATGGGCATCCCTCTGATTTCCCATTCTTAGCCACCACAAAAAGAGTTGCTATACGTATTTTTGTACACTTTTAAAAACTTTTCTCTTTTGGGGGGATGTCTTTGGGATATACACCTAGCAGTGGTATTGCTGGATCAAAGAGTATACGCAGATTTATACCCCTTGGGCATGGTTTCAAATTGCTCTCCAGAATGGTTGAATCAGTTCACAACTCCACCAACAATGTAACCCTAATTCTTGAGGAAGGTACATAGACCCCACCCAGGGCAGAGACTGGACAGTTCCTCTCATCTTCATTCTACTGAGGCTCAGAGAACACAGGGAGGCCAGAGATACTTGTTCAAGGCAAAACACTTTCCATCAGTGGGTCTCAGTTTCTCCAGCTAAGAAATGGAAGAATTCAATGAATTGATCTCTAAGATCCCTGCCTGCCCTTACAACATCTCTATAGCTATATCATCTATATCTATATTTCAATTTCAATTTTCTTTCTGCTTCATCATTATGTTCTCTAAAGGCTCTACTTTCTCTTTCCCTCTGTTTCATGTTCTAAAGTTCATCCCAGCTCTGATGTTTTGTGTTCTGTGTTCTACAGCCTTTCTCAAGGTCCCTCCCAGCTCTGACATTATGTGTTCCAGAGCCTCTCCCAGTGCTAAAATACCTCTCAGCTCTAACATGCTATTTTCTAAAGACCCTCGTTCTTTAGTACTGTTTGTTTTGAGGGCCCTTCCGGTGCTGACGTTTTATGTTCTAGGTCCTAGCCTTAGCATTCTAAGTTTGTTTTTTTTTTTGTTGTTGTTGTTTTTGTTTTTGTGAGGCAATTGGGGTTAAGTGACTTGCCCAGGGTCACACAGCTAGTAAGTGTCAAGTGTCTGAGGCCAGATTTGAACTCAGGTTCTCCTGAATCCAGGGCTAGTGCTCTATCCACTTGTGCCACCTAGCTGCCCCAGCATTCTAAGTTTTAAAATCCTTACATATCTTAGCTTCTTGTGCCCTGTGTTCTAAGGTCCCTTCTGCCTCTGCTCCTCTGTGGTTCTTTCTGTATGAAGCTCAGTTCCCTAGATAAAATATGGCTTTCATTTGAACCATGTTTCAAAGTGCTCTCCAATGGTCCTGGCTACAGGTCCTGGTGAATGAACTCAGTGTAAGAGGGTATGTAGGCAGGATAAAGACATCCACCTCTAGTGACATGGGAGCAGCTCTCTGCCTAGATGCTGACTCCCATATGCTCAACTTCTCTCTCTCCATAGTCAGATCTCCAACTAGGACCCTTTCCAGGGAATTCTGGCAGGCTGGCTCTTCTCCTACCATGATGATTGCTGGGCCCTGCTGGGATAAGGTGGGCATACAGCCGGAAGGTGACTGTTTGGATGCTCTTTAGTGAGAAAAGGCTCTGGCTTTAAAGTCAGAGAACCTGAATTGGAATCTTCCCTCTTCCACTTCTGACCTGTGACCTTAGTCAAGCCCTTCTCCTGCTCTTGGCTCTATTTCCCTACCTGTAAATTGAAAAGTTTGCACTGGATGACCTTTTTAAGTTATTCCCACCTATGATCTTGAGAGACCTTTAAAGTGCTCAGTTGGAACTCTAATGGAATAATCCAGTTTTATCAGTATTTGACTTTACCTCCACCCATAAGAGTCTCTCAAGCTCACCCGATTTCTTTCATATGGCCAAAAAAAATCAGTCTGGACAAACTTCCTATGATAAACTCCCTTGAATTTAGCTTATTATACTTTAAATTTGACTGCAAATTATCTAAACTCTGCAGCTTCCCCAATGATGAGAATGGTAGCTTGCACACAGTAGGTGCTCAATTAAATTTGACAAGTACTTATTAAGCAACAACTTATTAAGCAACAACTACCAGTCAATCAATCAATCAATAAGTACTTATTAAACACCTACTATGTGACAGAAATTAGCCCAAAAAATTGTTGTCATTGTGAGTTGCTTGGAAGGTAATTCAGGGTTCGCAGTGGGAGAATCCAAGTGCCTCAACCTCTATGTGATCCAAAGCTTGGCTCCAAGTGAGAGCTGAGAAGCAGTCATGCAGAGAGCCAAAAGGCCTGGAAAGGGAATCAAGAGCTAGGAGTTTGAGCCAGGCACTGAAACAATAAGAGCTGACATTTACATAGTACTTGAGGGTTTTCAAAGGCTTTCCATATATTATCTCATTTGATTCTGACAAGAACTCTGGGAAGTAGGGGTTACCATTATTTCCATTTTGCAGATGAGGAAATTGAGGCTGAGAATGGTTAAGTGCCTCATCTAGGCTCACGTAACTATGGTGTCTGGGGAAGGATATATACCCATAATTTCCAGATGTCAAGTCCAGCACTCTACTTTAAATGCATCTCAATAAATCCTTGTTGAACTGATGTGCTGAATGGACCTAGCCAGGTTGGTACCTGGATGACAGTCAGTTAGGAGCTTAGTAAATGTTTGTTGATGGATTAATGGATTTATTACATTGTTGGGTCTGAACAGGAAGCATTTACCATTTGTAGGGTCTGCTTGAGATTGTGTTATACTGGTACAGCTTTTGAGACCTAAGGATCTTGTCATGCCACAATGAAACTTCAGAAGACATCAAAAGAAGGCATAAAGGTATTTTGGGGGAACCCTTCTAAGATACTAAGCAAAGCCACACAAGGATAGCTATGTTCAAGTATCTGAAGAGCTCTTTTATGGAAGGGGGATTTGACATGTTCTGTTTGGTCCTAGAGTGTAGAACTAAGCAATAGGAGGAAATTGCAGGAAGGCAGATCAAATCTCTTTACAAGGAAAAACAAAGCAAAACAACCTTCTAACAATTACAGCTATCCAAAAATGGAAAGAACTCCTTCCAGAGATAGAGAATTCCTAGAATAAAGCTTGGGACTTGAACTTACTGGATTCTACAGAATGAGACAATGTGACCTGTTGGTTAACTTGCAGAGGTAAATTTGAGCAAATCTAGAGGCAGCTAGGTGTGCAGTGGCTAGAGCAGTAAAATTGGAGTCAGGTAGACCTCAGTTTGAATCCCACAGACAGTTAATAACTGTGGGCAAGTGACTTAAACTCTGTGCCTCAGTTTCCTCATACATAAAGTAGGAATGACAAAATAGCACTTACCTCCAGGGTTGTTGTGAGGATAAGATGAGATTACTTTTCAAACTTTAAGATGCTACAAAAATGCTAGCTATTAGCAATTATTATTATTATTAGAACTCTTTTTAAGTTAAAGGTTGGCTTAGGTAACCAATGAGGTCCTTTGATTCTTTTGGGATCCTATGATTCCTACTCTGCATTTCTCTTCCAGGCTCTTGAGTTCAAAAGACTTTTCCTGAGTTTCCCACCCCCTAGATGAATTTGACCCTGAATTTGAAGAGTCCACAATCCTAGGATCTGTTTTCTACAAAGGCAGAATTTAACCCCAAATAATCAACTCATCAATAAATCAATGAACAAACATAAGTGTCTACCATGTGGCAGGCACAGTGGATACATATATGAAGAGTAGAACAAGTCCTTCTCATGAGCAACTTACATTTTAATGGGAGAAATGAGCATATGGAAAGATATTACAGCATAAATATATAAAGTTAATAAACCCAAATATAGACAAAATAGTATTTAATGAGGCTTCAGAGGTAGAACACGAGTAGGTGAGGAAGGAGAAATCAGGAAAGGTTTCGTGCAGAATACAGTGTCTGAGCTGTATCTCAAGGAAAGAATACTCAAAGAAGGGACTCTGAGACAGGCAAAGAGGACGTGTACTCTTGGTGTGTGCGACACTCATGCAAAGGCAGGAGGGAGCAAATGAGGTGTTGAGGGTGAGGTGCAGAGATAAGCCTGATGTTTCTGGTCTGAAGAGTTTGGGATGAAGAATAACATCCAATGAGGCTAGAAAAATAGGACAAGGTCAGGATGTTTAAAGACTTTAAAGGCTAAACAAAAGAGTTTATATCAGGTCCTAAAGGGAATAGGAAGCTGCTGAGGTTGATTGAGTAGGTATTCAGCTGGTCAGATCTGAGCTATTGGCTGCAATATCTAGAATGGACTGCAATAGAGGCCGGTTAGGAGATTGCCGTAATCATCCAGGTGACATTGTATGAACTCAAGTGATAGATGTGTGAATGGAGGGAAGGGGTCAGATTTCAAAGATGTTGTGTGGGTAGAAATGGTAAGATTTGGGAACTGACTGGATAGGAGAGGCAAGAGAGACTGAAGAGTCCAGAATAATGCCAGGACTATGAACTTCAGAGACTGGAAAGATGGTGGTGTCTCCTCCAATGACATCCATCACTGGAGATCTCTGAGCAGAGTGTGACCAAACTATGCATTGAGCATTTATGTATCAGAGAGAATTTATCTTGTGGAGGAGATCCCTGCTTCAGGAATGGATTGAATTAGGCAGAGCACTCAAAGGTCTCTTCTAGCTTGAGGATTCTAGAGTTCTTGGGACAGCAGAACTCAGGACCCTCCAGAGATTGCTATTTTCCCACCCCTGTGACTGTGGTCTGGTCCCTTGGAAGGGAAACTGTAAGAGTTGCTGTGCAGAGAGAGGGGAATGAAAGGCATCAGACAGTAAGCCCTCCTCCCACTGGAGTTGGTGCTGCTCCCCAGGCACAGACATAACCATACATCTGGGCACTTTTCAGTTGTCAGAGTCAAGCACTAACGTTCTCCCTGGATTGTACCATGACGTCCCTGTCCCGTAAGTGATATTGAAATGATTTGGCTAATCCTGCAGGTTTAGCCCCGGAGGGCATCCTTAGGGGACGATTGTCTCTCCTGGCCTCCCATAATTCCTCTTAATGGTACAGTTTGGAGGGGCTTATACCGATCAAATGGCGGTTCACATTGAGAAGGAGCTGAATAATTGTGGCTGCTAGCATGTAGTGGTAACACCTTGTCGACTTCACAGCTGCTGAACCAAAGCCCGCCTAATAATGGGCTAAATGGGATACTGAATCTTTTACTGGCTTCTACAAGGAAAGCAGAGGTAGGTGGAGGTGGGGGACTATTGAGGATATTATAGGGCCTCAGGACATTCATCACCTTCTGTCCAGGGCTAAAACTAGGTTGGGGTGATCGAAGTTTTACCTCAGGGTGCAGAGATTTGGAAAGTGAGCTTCCTGGGACTGGGGGGTTGGGAAAACAATGGTGATCCAGAAAATCTGCTCTACTTCTTTTTTCTGATCCTCTACCAGCTTTCACTACACAGCAAACCCCCTTAGCCTTAGGGGTCCTATTGTCATGGTGCCTTTCTCTTAAAACTTGCTTTCTCTTTACTACTCAACCCATTGGATTATACTCTGCAACCCCCTCTCTCACCTTGTCTTCTGAGCTGCCATCACTTCTTTTAGAACATTTCCCTTATAAGCTTATAGCAATGTATCTATAAGATGCTTCCTGATTTTGCTTCTAAGAGGGGCCTCTTCAAGGAATTCCCAACTCTCACCCCAAATATCCTTTTTGTTTTTCCTTGGGAGGGATCACTGACTCAGGCTTGTAGGATACAGCACAAACTCTAGACAAAGGTATACAGTATAATTCAAATCCATCCTTTTTGTTTGTTTGTTTTGTTTTTTGCAGGGCAATGAAGGTTAAGTGACTTGCCCAGGGTCACACAGCTTGTAAGTGTCAAGTGTCTGAGGCTGGTTTTGAACTCAGGTCCTCCTGAATCCAGGGCCGGTGCTTTATCCACTGCACCACCTAGCTGCCCTCCCAAGTCCATCCTTTTCTAGGTTAGAAGGAAGGACACAAACATTTATTAAGCACCTGTTATGTGCTAGGCACTGTGCTAAATGCTTTTTACAAATATTATCTTATTTGTTCTTCACAACCCTGAAAGGTAGTTGTTATATTATCCACATTTTACCGTTGAGGAACCTGAGGCAGACAGAGGTTAAGTAACTTGCTCAGGGTCACATTGTTAGTGTCTGAGACTGGATTTGAACTCAGGTCTTCTAACTCCAGGCCCAGTGCTCTATTCACTGTGCTACCAGCTGCCTCTGATGAGGCTATTGATGAGACCAGGAAAGAGGTGATGAGGTCTTAAATTTGAGTTGTGGCTATGTGAGAAGAGTGAAGAAGGATGGGTATGAACAATGCTATAGAGATAGAATTGACAAAACCTGGCAACTGGTTAGATTTTGGGGGGACGGGAAAAGGGGAGGGAGCAGAAAGAGTCAAGGATGACTCAATTTTGAATGTGAGTGACTGGGAGGATGGTTTTAACTTTGGCAGAAATGGGGAATTGTGGAGGAGGGGTGAGGTTAGAAGGGAAGGTATCAAATTCTGTTTTTATGTCAATAGTCTTCTGTTCTGGCTCAGTGACCTTGGTCCTTGCTGTGGCTCTAATTGTCTTGAGCCTCCAAGTTCCAGAACTTTCTGGTTTCTGATCCTATGCCATGCTCCCCAGTTTTTTAAATAGCTTCTATATTTCTCATGCCTGTTCATGTTTCTGGAGTTAAGTCCCTAAATCAATCCTCTCCTCTCTCCTGACTCATCACTTCTCCTTCCTTACCTTCCCATTCCACCCCCGCCTGCCTGTCATACATTTTTTCAAAACCCAGATTTATGCACATAGGACACCCAACAGAAGTTCCTTGCCTTTTGCAAAGAAGGATAGTCAGAATATAAAATATTGGAGGAATCAGAGAACCACAGGCTCACAGAAATGACAGGGATCTCAGACAGCATCTAGTCTAACCTATCCTGGAGCAGGAAGCCCGTCTATAACATCTCCAACAAGTGACCATGCAGATTCTTCTTGAAGACTTTTAGTGAGGGGGAACTTACCACCTTATGAGGCAGTCCTTTCAACTGTGGCTCTCATTATTAGGGGATCTTTCTTTGTATTAAGCTGAATGAAATAATATATCGAAAGAACTTTCTAAACCTTGAAACACCATTTGTATGTCAACTATGATTATTGTGACACCTGTGGACATGTGTGTATCAACTTTTGTGTACAGCACATAGCTGGACAGTGCATTAATGTGACCAGTCCAAATCAACTTGGGTACTGCCTTCTTCTTTCTCAAGGCTACAAAAAGGTAATGCATATCACCATATTAATTGTGCAAGGAAAACATGTAATATTTGAGTTGCCCACCAGGTGTCATTCTACTGAAGTCACCAGATGAGAGGACTCATCAGAGTCTCTCTGTCATATGTGCTGGAGAGCATGCTACAATTCACACCACATAGTGCCCAATGGTTTAAAGCACATACTGGTCATATTTTGAAGTTAGACTGGAGGATGATATGAAATATTGCTCAAATATTTTTTAAAAGCCAGTGGTTCCACCTCCACCCTGCATCTAGATTTTTCCTGTTAATGACTTCCACATACACAAGACTCAGGCACTCAGCATACTGTGGCCACACAGTTTATTGGATGTGTAAAAATGAAAGGAAAAGTGCTAACTATTTCTACATGGAGCACTTTGCTCAACTGGCATGCGGAACTGCTTCCTATTCCTAAAGGTTTTGCTGGAGATTTTTGGAATTACATTCACTTTCAGTTTGTGGAGAAGAAACAGGGGAATGAGGGAGGGGTGTGTGTCTGGGTCATGAAGTATAAATTAAGGCAAGAAGACAGGAGAAAGTTCAGAGAGGGAGATTGGGCTTATTAATCAGTCAACAGACACTTACCAATAGCACCTATTGTGTGTTAGTCACTGTGCTATATTAAGTTCTGAGGAAATTAATATGATGAACAAAGCAATCTCAACTTGCAAGGAGCTAACATTCTAATAGGAAGGACAATTACATATCTAAGTATGTGCAGAACAAATGTAAAGAGAATAAATAAAAGGTGGTCTGAGGAAGGAGGGCACAAGCATTTGGGGGGTGTCAGGAAAGCTTTCATGTAGAAGGTGGTGCTTAGGGTTTATCTTCAAGAAGAGAGAAATTCTGTGAGGCAAAGATGAGGAGGGAATGGTTTAGCAATCTACTGGAATTTACAAGAGTCAACACTCCTTTATACTCAAGAAATGTCTTCCTCAGGCTCTCAAGCTGCCTTGTTCCAGGACCTGAGTCATCTCCACAGTGCTGGCCTTAGCACTGGCTTTGGATTTTCCACCTCCAGTCCTGGTTACCACAGTTGTAAGTTCAGCATATGGCAGCCTGCAACTCCTCTTAGTCTTTAGACCCCAAACCGTAGCCTGATGGATAGCTCCCTCTTCCTTGCCTTTTGCATGACAGTCCAGAAGTTCACCTCTCAAAGCTGGTGGGAAACAGTCTAACCACAGTAGTTCTCTGTGACCTATATGGTGGACAAGAAGTCTATCTCAAAGACAAAGAATAAGAAAGCACAGTTCTTGTCATTTCTTAGTGTATCGTATTTGATTATTTACTTGGTAACTTTCCTACTATCACCTTCTCCTCTTTCTTCTCCTTTCCCTCCTCCTTGTTCTTCTTATTCTTCCTCTTTTTCCTCCTCTGCCTTTTCTCCTTCCTCTTCCTCCTCTCCTCACTACACCATGCAGCTTTTCTCTATTGAAGATAGCCCTCAGGCAAAAGTCAATTGCTATTTTGTATATGTTCTAACGGATCAATCAATCAACAGGCTTTTATTGAGCACTAATGATGCTTCCAGTACTGTGCTAAGCCCTGGAGAAACAGGAGAAGCAAAAGAAGTCCTTTCCTCCAAGTAGCATAGTTCTGACCAGAGAAGAGGTGCTCAAGGATGTTAACTGGGTTGAGCAATGCCTAAGTCCCAGGGATGGATTCTTCAATATCTTTAATTGACATCAAAGTCTAGCCTCTTCTTGAGGATGGTGCCACCATCCTACCTTGGGAGGGGGTCCTCCCATGACTTACCCAGCTCCCTTCCCTTCCTGCTCTAGGTTAAAATAACGTTCACCCCATTCTCAGGTCTGAGGCTTCTGTTATCATTTGGGTTCATTGATTCTTTCCCATCAACTCCATCTGTAGCCTAAGTAGATGAAACATTTGTTCCTAGGGAAGTACCAATCTAGGGCATCTCTTATAATTTAACAAAAATCATAATTACTCATGTTTCTGTAGTAAAGTGTTTGTCTCCAATAGTTTGAGGAGATAAGCAGTATGACTACTCCTATTCCCATTTTACCTTAAATGCACCAAAGACTTGTGATTTTGTCATAGTCTTAGAGACTTATCAGAGGTTCAGAGAGGTCACAGCTCTGATCTCTCTGAGGTCAGAGCATCAGAGGTAAGATTTGAACCTAGGTCTTCCTAACTCCAAATCTAATATGTTACCAACAATACCATGATCCTTCTAATTTTACAGAAGTAAAAGATGGAGACCCAGAGAAGGGACTTGCCTAAGGTCACATAACCATTTAGTGGCTCCTCTTCTAGGGCACTTTCCTCTCATTGGATTATCATGATGCTCAGCTTTCTGGCTAGAGAATGAGAAATCAGAACAGTCCAGTGAAGGACCAGCCCACTTCAGCTTAAGAAAACTTGGGCTCTGGCTTGAGTTAAGGGTGGGGAAGGGGTGGTGAACGGAGAGGCATCAGGGTGACAGTTGCTTTTTTCTTTCTTTTATTACACAGGCACCTGTACACACTACAAAGAACTTTTTTTTTTGCTTCTGTTGAGTGCTCTGACAAGTGTAATAACATAGTTTAGCAGCTTCACCAAAAAGCCACCATCAGGATGGGGATTCTGGGAGATTCACAGAAGCATCAGCCACTTACAGGCAGTAGAGATGGCTGCAGGCACAGCCCCCAGGAACCAGCTGCAGAGATGCCGTGGGACCTTCTCCAGCTATTCTCCTTTTTTCTTTTCTCGAGACTTCCTTATTCTCCTCTTTCCATCCTCCTCCCCTTGTTGGGGAATGAGCCTGGTGGTAAGGGGAGCAGAGAAGGAGGGCAATAATGAGAGTGTGACTTAGTTTTGGCTCAGGGAATCCTGTACAGTTAAGCTGTGAACCAACTGGACTAGGGGGCCTGAGGCTGTTTAGGGGAAATGATTTATTCAGCAATTGACAAATGTTTGGGGAAAGATTGCCAGAAAAGCTGGGTGGATATTTTCCTGGTTCCCCAAGAGGTCCCTGAGCCAACCAGGGCTCCAACAGGGTCTAAAAAGGCTCTTGGTGAGGTGGGAGAGAAGAGAGATTATAATGAAAAGGTTGGGGCAGGGGCGGGGTGGTGGTGGTGGGATAATAGGCTGTTCTGAATTTGGATCCTGAAGAACTGGGTTCTTGACCCAGCCCACAATATGGTTGTTTTCAGTGTGTATATAATCTTGACGAAACTACTCTCTCTCTCTAAGCTTTAGTTTATCCCATTTCCGAAATGTGTGGGTTGAGTGAGATGGTTTCTAAGGTCCTTTCCAGCTGTAACATTCTACAGCTCTATAAACTTAGAGAAGAGAGAGAGCAATTCAGGGAAATTCTGGGGAAAAGCTTCAGAGAAGGTATGGAGGGATCAGGGGACCATAGATCCAAAACCAGAAGGGACCTCAGAAGCCATTTGTCAACCCCCTCATTTTATACATGAAACCGAGTTCTAAGGAGGTTGAAAGTTTTGTCCAAAATCATACAGGTATCAAACACCAGAGGCAAAATTTGAACCCAGGTCTTTTGAATAAGAGTTGGTGCTCTTTCCACTGTACCGATTTTCCCTTTTTCTTTCCTTCTTCCAATTTTCCTTGAGCACTTTGTCTGCATCTCTCCTTTGTCAGTTACCACATCTTATTTTATTTACACACTTGCCATATCCTTTCTATTAGACTAAAAACCCCCTTGAAGACAGGAACTATGTCATTTTTCATTTTTTAAAATTCCCCATATCAAGTACAGAGCTCTGCACATAGAAGGTACTTAAGGAATGTTTGTTGAACTTGAAAGCCAGACAGAGCTTCCAAAGCGTGTCAAGCATGTGACATCTGTCTGCTGTAGTGACCCTCAAGTCTCAGGGATGTGCAAATGAGGTGACATTCTGGAAATGTGGCTAATGGCAAAAATTGGTGAGGCATTAAGATAATGTGTCTGCTCAAAGTGGAAACACCCATTATGGTCTCGTCCGGGGTTGTGCTGATGAATTCAACCAACAGCAGAGATGATCATTTTCTCACCTTTGTGATTCCCTGTCATGTTCCTACCTCAATTATGCTGAGAGATGGGGTGGAGGGAGGAGGGAGAACATAGCAGAAATGCTAGATTTATTGAATGTTACAACTCTGAGACTATCTAGTACAAGCTTCTCATTTTACTGGAGAAGAAACTGAGGCCCAGAAAGGAGTAGGGATTTGTCAAAGTCACATAGCTAGTCAGTGGTGATCTGACACTAGAACCAAAGTCTTCCACTTCCTAGTCCTGGACACTCTCAGCTTCTGCGTGAGCAGTGTCTCTCTGGCTGGAAGAATATTCCACTTCCATTTTTTTGGTCTCATTTGTTCTGTTTAGGATTTCAAATGGACTTTACAACATTAATAGGATCACAGATTTGAAGCTGGATGGATGGACATTAGAGTAGATCTTGGCCAACCCTATTATTTTAAAAATAAGGAAACTGAGACCCAGAGAAACTGAATGACTTTCTCAGGGTCAGCCAAATGGTCTTGAGTTTTGAACTCAGGATCTCTGAGTCAGGTCCTTATGAGAGGGAGTTTGATGTAGTGGATAGACTGTAAAGTTGGAGTCACAAGATTTACCTCTTACTGCCTGTGTGACCATGTGCAAATCACTCAGCCTCTGGATTCAGGCATGTAAAGTGATGGGATTGGTCTCTGTGGCCTCTGAGATCCCTTCCAATGTGAGATCCTATGGATCCCAGGACTCCAAAGCTAGCGCTGTTTCCATGGCACCATGCTTGTTTTGTATCTGACGTGGGTTAATATCTGGTGGCCATCCATCATATCCTGGAATCTGTTGTGTTGGCTGGAAAGAGTACTGGGTTTGCCTCTGCTTCTAACTCGCTGTGTAATCTTTGGCAAATCCCTCAATCTCTCCAGACGTCCAATTCTTGTCTATAAAAGGAGGAAGGGGCCAAATTTAATGGTCTTTAAAGTCGTCTCCAACTCTAAGTCCTAGGATCCCGAGTGATCTTCTGAGAGAAACTGGGACCAACCCTTAGGCCACCTTGTTTTTCAGGGACTGAACCATTGGGTTTCCCCTCTATATCACTCCTCTCCTAGCTTTCCCCTTTCTCCCAATACCTTTATCTAGTCTCTGGTCAAAAGGGGAGAAAGTTAAAGTAGGATGAAGGGGAGAACAAGGAATCAGACCCACATGTTCTTTATCTTGTTTCATCAGCTGGTTGCATAGTGGAACTGGAGTCAGGAAGATCTGGGTTTCAATTCAGCCTTTGACACTGACCCAAGCAAGTCAGTTCACTTCTATCTTACCTTAGTTTCCACTACTATAAAATGGGAATGATAATAACACCTACTTCCCAGGGTTGTGAAAATCAAATGTGATAATATTTGTAAAAAAAAAAAAAAACATTTAACATGGTGCCTGACACCAGTAGGTGCTATATGAATGCTTATGCCCTCCCTGGCTTCATCAGTGTAGAAACTCTCTTTGCTGATGCATACAGATTGGCAAATTATCTGTCACTTCTCATCCTAGACAGCTATCTTGGGGACACTGAGAGGCAGAGTGACTTGCCCAGAGTCACATAGCATGTACATATCTAAAGCAAGATTTGAGCTCAAACCTTTTTGACTCCAAGGCTGGCTATCCATCCACTACTCCAAGCTACTTCTCTTCTTATTGACCTATGCAAATATTGCTTCCCCCCCCCCCCAATCCAGTCTTGTCTCCATTGGATTAGGAGGAGAAAATAAAAAATGCCTTGCCAGAGTTGGGCAGCTGGAGAATTCCCAGGACAAGCAAGGGAGAGTTTGGACAAGAATTTTCATGGAGGGACTGGTGGTCTCCTGTACCGACCTTTCTCCAAGTGCTGAAGGCAAGAGGAAAGATATCATCTCTCAAGATTGAACAGAATTGCTGTAGAGATGTACAGATCTAGGACTCAGCTGGCTCATGCTGCATCCTTGCCAACCCAGTGCATCCCTTTACACGCACTAATTCCATTCTGTGTGTTTATACAGCCCCATCAGGCCTGTGGTGTGTTTGTCAATAACTCCAAGCAGAGGAAGAGCCATCTTGGAAAGTACAGCCATTTAGGTAATGGACACCCTAGCTTTGCCCCATACTAGTTCATAATGTCCAGGGCCCATTACTAGGCTCACCCCATGATCAGAGCCTATCCCCCTGTAGTGAGCAGATCTCAAGTGCACAGGGAGCAATCATCCCTGACTATTTCCACATGGGGGAAACTTTTTCCTCCAGAAATAACACCCCCCCCATCTGTGTCTCTATATCAGTGCAAGTGCTGTCAACATGCACATACATGTATTTGTGTACTTTAGTGCTTATCCATTTAAATACACAAATTTCTATAGCCACACATGCTCATTAAAAGCATATCTGTTTTATGTGTGGGTATGTCTGTATATACTGAATGTATTCAATGCTCAGGTATTCCAGTGCATCTACATGTACATTTATTTTACGCATGTGCATGTATGTGCACACATGTATTTGTTTCTGCACACATCTATGCATTTCTGAATATCTGTACAGACAAATATGTGTTTGTGTCTGTATCTCAGTGTGCACACATGATTATGTGCACATGGGTGACTTTATGGACCCATATGCATGTCATAGAAATTGTGCATGTATGTATTTATGATCACATGCCTATGTTCACAACATGTCTGTTCATATGTTTCTGTGTTTGATGTCTTCATGTATATATTTACATGCATATTTATATATGCAAATGTTCTTTTCTTTTTGTATCTTTATTTGTTTGTTTTGTTTTTGGCAGCGCAGTGAAGGTCAAGTGACTTTCCCAAGGCCACACAGCTAGTAAGTGTCAAGTGTCTGAGGTCAGATTTGAACTCTGGTCCTCCTGAATCCAGGGCTAGTGCTTTATCCACTGCGCCATGTAGGTGCCCCCTCTTTTTGTATCTTTAGAAGCCGTAGGTAAGGCACTTGGGTTCTAGTCTCAGCTCCCCATTGATTGGCCATGCGATATCGGTGTTATTTCTTTTCTAAGCCTGAACTTCTTCTATAAAATATGGGGGGAGGGGGGAGGGCAGCTAGGCAGCACAGTGGATAAAGCACTGGCCCTGGATTCAGAAGGACCTGAGTTCAAATCCTAGCTGTGTGACCCTGGGTAAGTCACTTAACCCTCATTGTCCCACCAAAAAAACAAAAACAAAACAAAACCCAAACAAACAAAATAACAAAATAACAACAAAACAAGGGGTTTGGGCTAGATGGTCCCCAAGGGATTTCCAGTTCTGATATTCTATAATGTGGGTCTACATGTGTTCACATACAGTGAAACATGCATGTGTTTTGTACACATGCATGTCTGTGGTGTGGCATTGATGCCTGTTCCAGCATCTACATAGGCAAGGGTATACAGAAGACACAGACACATGCCACCAGGCTGGGATGGCTGAGAAGATGAGACATCCTGAGGTTCAGCAAGAATGGCCCAAGTTGACAAGGAGATGTGATAAACACCTATAGTTGGTAGATTCTTCAGTCTTCCTCTTTTCTCTCCCCATTTCTATACATATGCATGTATAGAGAGAAATTTTATTTGGTTAGTGGCCCAGAGAAAATTCTCCGGTCAGTTGTCTTGTAGTCTATTATTACCCAGATTTCTGTGTCTTCCAAACAATTGTTTTTAAATTGCCTCATTAGCCTGTCTTTGCAGACCTAATCTCCAGTAACACTCAACTTTCTCCAACTCTCCCCAGTTTAGCAGAGTTACTTAAGGGCACATCTCCTTGACATAGTCCTGGGTACAAAAGGGGAGGCCAGCCCTCCCCAACAGAATTCCTCCACATTATGGGGTTGCTTCTCCCAGACCATGCTTGCATTGGGATACCTAGCAACTCCTGTTCACTGTAGGTGATAAACCCACATTAGCATAGAAGGAGCCATAAGTAGCTACAGTTCAAGCAATCACTAGAGTGTGGTAGAGATTGGGAATCAGTTGACCTGGCTCCTAGTTCTAGTTCTTCTCCTTGTTTGCTGTGTAACCTGAGGTAAATTATTTCCCATTTCTAGGCCTCAATATCCTCAATTGTACATTCATAGAATCATAGAATTCTGGGTCTGGAAAAGACCTTAGAGACAATTCAATTTGCCCATTTCAAATGGGGAGATTGGACCAGGTGGGGATCTCAAGGTCATTCATGCTACCCCACCTACTTCTGTTATGTTTTGAATAACGTGCACTAGGATTGAACAAGTCTTTGTAAAAAGAAGCAAAGATTTCCATAGTAGCTTGAAACCCTAGGATCTCTCTAATCAATTAATCAGTCAATCAATCAATCAACAGAAATTTATTTAGTGCCTTATTTAGTGCAAATACTCTAGTCACTGGGGCTACAAAGACAAAAATGAAACAATCCCTGCCCTCAAGGAGCTATTATTCTATCGTGGGATATAATATTCCCTTTATTATCCCATCCCATTTATTTTTTCAGAGTGAGGCATTGAGAAGTTAAGTGACTTGTCCAGGGTCTCACAGTCAGAGGGGGTACTTGAATTCTGGTCTTTCTGTCCCCAAGGCTTACTCTCTATCTACTCCTCCTGCTCTACTCTCATGAGTAGAGGAGTAAATACAAAATATATAAATTAAAGGTAATTTGTATAGAGAGGGGTACTAGCAGCTGAGGAGATAAGTAAAGGCTTCATGTAGAAGGTGGGATCATTGAAAGGTTAAGGCGAGTTTTCAAGGAAGCTAGGGATTCTAAGGGAACAGATGAGGGGGAAGTGCATTCTAGGCATGAAGGCTAGTCTGTGTATAGACACAGATATGGAATGTGGAATGTTGTGGGAGAATGACAAGAAGGCTGGACCATAGACTATTGGGTGATGGAGGTATTGTATAATAAGGCTGGAAAGGTAGATTGGAGCCACATTGTGAAGGGTTTTAAATGCCAAACACAAGAATTTGTAATTCATTCTAGATAGAGCAGGGGAGTGACATGGTCAGAACTGTGCTTTAAGAAGATGCCTTTAGCAGCCGTGTGAAAGGTGGACTGAAGTGGGAAGAGACTTAAAGCAGGGAGACCAATTAAGAAGCTATTGCAGAGAGCAGCTAGGTGGTGCAGTGGATAGAGCACTGGCCCTGGATTCAGGAGGACCTGAATTCAAATTCAGCCTCAGACACTTGACACTATCTGTATGACCCTGGACAAGTCACTTAACTCCCTACCCCCCCCCCAAAAGAAGCTATTGCAGAAGTCTAGTGGGAATGGAGAGAAGCAGAGATCCAAGAGAAGTTCTTTTATTTTTTTAATTTTTATTTTCTTTTATTTTTTTGGGGGGGGGGGTGAGCAGGGCAATGAGGGTTAAGTCACTTGCCCAGGGTCACACAGCTAGTAAGTGTCAAGTGTCCAAGGCCGGATTTGAACTCAGGTCCTCCTGAATCCAGGGCTGGTACTTTATCCACTGCACTACCTACCTGCCCCCAAAGTTCTTTTAAATGAGTCACTTGTGTATCCCATGACCATTCCCAGGATCACAATTTTAGAGCTGGGAAGGGTCTTTTAGCTAACTTGAAACCTAGTCCTGCCCCCTTGTTTTACAAATAAGGAAACTGAGACCCTGAAAGGATTTGAATCCAGGCCCTCTGTTTCCTTCCCATTATATCACTTTTCTCCCATTAACCAAAACCTTCTAAATTTGTAGGAAGGACTCATTTGCCAAAGATCAGAGGCAGCATTCTGAGAGTTAATGACTTGCAGGGCTCTAACCTGCATAGAAGAAGTCCCAAGGACAGTGGAGATGGAAGAAAGGAGGACTATGAGCTGAAGTGGAAGATGGAGTTAAAAGAGACTTTCTGACAAAATCTCAGCTCCTCCAGGGCAAAGATATGTAAATTTCTTAGGAAATGAGGTTAATGGCTCCCAAGAAGGCTTCCTGCTATGTTACTAGTGAACCTGGACTTTCATGTTCCCCCTTGAAAAGCCAGAGAACAGAAGATGGGAAAATAGGGCAAGTCAGTCTCTCAGCCTCAGTTGCTTTGTCTGTCAAATGGAGTTAGCAAAACCACACTCGGCTCACAGTAGGGGGGTTGGTTAGCTCCTAGCTTTTTAAACTGTGGATCATGACCCAATATGGGGTCATGTAACTGAATGTGGGGGTCAGAAAAAATTTTGCAACAGTAAAAGGTTATGTATACCTATTTTATAATTGCCTATATACCCAGGGTCTCGTAAGAAATTCTCAGGTGAAAAGGGGTCATGAGTGGAAAAAGTTCAAGAAGCGCTGGACTGGATGATGTCTCTTGAATCACCTTCCATCTTTCTAATATAAGGAGGTTTTGTAGATGGTACTTTTTCCCTGAGACCACTGATACCCTCTGTCCACTTTCTTCATCCCAGTCTCTTCCTTGGACAGATACTTGAGACCTCTGCCAAGGCCTCTCTGTATGAAAAGCCCTTTTGTTGTTGTTGAGTTGTTGGCAAAAATACTGAAGTGTTTTTCCATTTCCTTCTCCAGCTCATTTTACAGAAGAGAAAACTGAGGCTGACAGGGTTAAATGATTTGCCTGGGGTCCCATAGCTAGTAAGTGATTGAGGCTGGATTTGAACTCATAAAGATGAGTCTTCCTGACTCCAGGCTGGGAGCTCTATTTACTAAGCCACCCAGCTGCCTGAATGGGGATCCCAAAACTATATATTGACTTCAAAAACTACAAATTAACATTGTTTATGCCAGATTGTATTTTTGTTTATTTTGCTAAGCATTTCCCAAATACATTTTAATCTGGTTTGGACTGAACTCAGGAGTTTTGTGGCCTGCAGGATCTCTAAGTTGCCTTTTATCTCTGACATTCCACCTCTTTAGCTGCCAAAAACCTTAAAAAAACTTTAAAACAGTTTTGCATAGAAATGTCTCATGCCCACTTGCCTTCTTTCAGAGGATGCTGAACATAATAATCTTTTCTTGATGACTCAGGGTCATCATTAGGAACACACATCACTGTGCTGTTGGTAATTGAATTCTGTGTCTTCCTTTGAGTGTTTCTGTCTCCTCCCTTGCTGCTAGGTTGACAGCTGTCACTTCTGCTGTCAGGAAGCCTACCTCTAATAGTCTCATCCAATTTACCTCCTTCTAGTTTGCTATTTCTAATCTGTGGGGGCTGTGAAACCAGATTATGAGCTTGTTAGGATTGTCTGCTAAGCATGAGTTGATAAATTCATGAGTGACTCTTCCCACATGTGGTTCCCTTATGACACCCAGGAAAGGAGTACCATAGAGATGAAAAGCTCCTTTTTTATGTGTTCTCTCCTACCATTAGAATCTAAGTTCCTTGAGGGCAGAGACTGTCTTTCTTTTTTTGCTTGTATTTTTATCCCCATTGCTTATCATAATGCTTATAACTTAATAAATAATTACTGATTGAATTGATCACCTGAGGGTCTTCTTGTAGTCCAGGCTCTGGGACCATTTGTTCTCTCTCGTCTTACCCCATGGTGCTCAAAGGTCTTTTTGTTAAAGCCGGATATTTAATTTCATATAGACATAGAAAAAGAAAGGGGCATTAGATAGATAGACAGACAGACAGATACAAAGACAGAGAGGGGATATCTAGACACAAAGAGAGGCAGAGGGAGAGAGATAGCCAGACACAGAACATAATAAGAAAGATATACACAATGACAGAGAGTACAAAGACATATGGAAACACACAGAGAAAAGCAGAGAATGACACATACTGTCTGCAATAGATATATAAAGAGAGGCACAGAGAGCTACACAGAGAGCAAGAAAACACCATCCTGTACATCACTTATCACTGAATTATTTGTTTTCATGCAAAGGAGAGCTAAAGCTACTGAAGAGCCTAAAGATTTGCCACCAGAGCTAGCTTAGGAGCTGTCCAAGGTTCTGGACTAAGCCAGTGCTGGAGCCTGATACTAGAGGTTCTTCCTAAGCCTCATAAGTCCAAAAGAAGGTTGCTTGAGGAGGACCCAGGTTTGTCCAAACCAGAGTAGGCGAATTATTAAAGGTAGGTGGAGGAGCCAAGGACTTGGAAGGCATTACAAGGGAATACACTACTGCCATATTCTCAAAATTTTCAGCCAGTCTGGAAGATTTTTTTTAATAGTCATCCTCTCTGATCTCTGTGGGCTTCCCTTTAGGGTTATTTTCTTTAGCCCTCAGATTGGCACATCCCCACTCTGATTTTCATTGACTCTCACAAGTGTTCCTCTCACTCTGACTTATTTTGCTTATTTTTGGTCAGGTGTGAGAAGACCTGGGTTCAAATCTTGGATCTGGTATTTATTATGCATGTGACCTTGGGCAAGTTACTGAACCTTCCTTTTTCTTCATCTGCAAAATGAGGGGGTTGGACTTATACTCTGGGATTCCTTCTAAATCTATGATTCTATGATAAACTTTGGACATCAGGGGCCAGAATTGCTCTGACTTTCCCTGAGATTCTTACCTGAGTCATCTTCATAGCCACAACTCTGGCTATGTCATTCCCTTGCTTAAAACTCCTTAGTGAGTACTCATTAAAAGCCTAAACCTCTTAGTTTATTATTCAAAGCCCTCCACAAAGGCTTTCAGGTTGAAAGGGAGCTTAGGGGTCATCTAGACAAGAGATTCTTGAAATTTTTACACTTGTGACTCCTTTTTGCCTGAAAAAATTTTACATGACCCAGGGTAAATAGGTATATAAAATAGGTATACATAACCTTTTACTGTTGCCAAAGTTTTCATGTCTCCCACATTCAGTTATGTGACTCCACTATGGGGTTGTGACCAACAGTTTAAGAAGATGGGATCTAGACCAATATCCAGATTTTACAGATGAGGAAACTGAGCTTCAGAGAAAGGGAAGGCACTTGCTCAAGGTTACACACCATCCTGTAGCAAAAATGGGATCTGAATGCACAGTCAGCTCACCTTGCCTTTCCAGCTTTCTCTCTCATGGATCTCCTAAGAGTATAATAATTTCTTAAGAGCTCCTGTCAGAGGCCCCTTGGAGGCCCCATGTAGCCTATACTCCTGCCAAATCAGATCTCTCTCTCTGCCCCGTTCACACTTTCCTTGCTGTCACATTTTCATGTTGACCTCCATATCGAAAAGTGGCCTCTCTCTACCTGTGGACATCCTATCAATCATTCAAGGAACATTCAAGGACTGTAGAAGCCTTCTCTGATGGTCCAGGATGGGAGTGATTGCTTCATCTGTTCTCTTCAAACTTTTATGCACTGACCATAGTGGCAGCCAGACAGCAAAATGGATAGGGTGCTAGACTTAGAGTCAGCAGGACCTGGGTTCAAATCTGGACATATGGAGACACACAGAAATAAACAGAGAGGCAGAGAATCACACACACAGAGATATAAAGAGAGGCACAACAGGAGACACAGAGAGCAAGAAAACACCATCCTTTACATTGATTATCATTGAATTATTTGTTTTCATGCAAAGGAAAGCAAAAGCTATTGAAGGACCTAAAGATTTGCCTCAAGGGCTTAAAGATACTTACTAGCTTTGAGACCTTGTGCAAGTCACTTAACCTCTGTTGGCCTTAGTTACTTCATCTCTAAAATAGAGCTTAAGGATATCCCCTTCAAGTGTTGTTGTGAGGATTAAATGAAGTAATTTTTGTAAAGCACTTTCAAGTGCTTACAAAACCCTTACAAAAATGCATGCTATTACTATTACATTTTACTATAATCTATTCTAGTTATGTGCTATGCTTAATCATCTCTAGTCATTCTATCAGAGTAGGGACCCTGTTTTAGTCACCTCCATACCCTTGGCTGCTCCCTCCCACTTACATCTCATATCCAATCTGTTATCAAATCTTGTCATCCCTACCATCACTTCTGAATAACTCTACTTCTCTCCACTCACACAGCCAATCACCCTATTTAAGACCCTCATCCCCACTCACATGGATTATTATAATGGCCTCCTAATTGGTCTCCCTGTTTCAAGTCTTTTCTTGCTCTAATGCATCCTCCACTCAGCTTCCAGGGTAATTTTCCTAAAGCTTACATCTGCCCATGTCATACCCCCTACTCGATAAACTCCAATGTGACCTCCCTTCACCATTACCTCCAGGATTAAATATAAAGTCTGTTATTTGGCATTTAAAGTCTTTAACAGCCTGGCTACTTCCCACCTTTCTGGTCTTATTATCCTTTACTCTTCTCCACATGGTCTCTAATCTACTGGCTGGTCTCCTTGCTGCTCCTCAAAGAAGATGCTTTGCTTTTTTCTCCTTATTCTATACCTGTTCACTGGCTCTTGCCTGGGATGTTCTCTATTCTCATCTTTACCTTCTGACTCCCCTAGCCTCCTTCAAGACTCAGCTTCAAGACTTCCACTTTCTTCAGGAAGTCTCTCCCAGTCCCCATCCACCACTAGTGCCTCCCCTCTAAGATTACTCCCCATATACACTATGTATCTTGTATGTACATGGGTATTTATACATTCAAATGTGAGCTCCTTGAGCATAAGGGCTGTGCTTTTGCCTTTCTTTGTATCCTTAGTTCTTCATTCAGTTCCTGGCACATAGTGAGCCCTTAATAATGCTTGTTGACCAACTACCTCCCTGGGGATCATGGTCAATAGACACTCCCTCTCCTCCAGAGGCAAGCCCAGATCTACTGCACCTACTCCCTGAGGCCCCATCTGCAAATACTTGTGAAAAAAACAGGCCCTCCTTTGGGGTATTCAAGAGCTGCCCTAATGGGAAGTTGGGTCTGAGCAAAGGAAAGCTCCTTCCCCCCTCCCAAGCACCATTCCTAAGGTGTCTTCCTTTTTATGCTTGGGGGGGGGGGCTCCCAGGATGGGATCAATGCTTTGTGTGTTGGGCCCAGACAGGACTGCCCGGCCCCCTCCCTTTAGAGTGGAGGATATTGACAGCCGAGTTTCTGTCTCATCTCCCCCTGACTTCATTTGTGAAAAGAGCCGTAATTACCCTGGGCAGTCATTGGAGAAAAAGCACATAAATTGGAAAGGACTCAAAATGGGCACCTCTGCCTGGGGAGAAAACGCTTTCAATATCGAGCTCCCATTTTGGGGGCACTTAGCATGTCTGCTGTAAACTAGAGCCTCCTTTGTGCCCAGCCGACAATGGGTGCCTGCCAGGGCCACAGCTCGAGGGGAGATTAATGAGACAGGAAAGTTTGCCATTCTTTCCCCCTTCTGCTGAGGCACTGAAGCTGACAATTAATAAACCCTCAGTTACATTTTCCTTGCATGTTTCTTTGTCCTCCCTTCTCTCACATACACAGTTACAGGACCTTCCCCTATTTTCATTGCCAGGTCATCTAGTTAGCTCTACCCTGGGCTCTACCCTGGGTATGCCACAAGAGAAGCATTGTGTATGTCAGGGGAGAATGGTCTCTGTAGGGTGTGTTCTCCTAAGAGAAGATGTGATTTTAAGCCCTGCCTTTGCCACCAACTCCCTGTGTGATCCTGGACATTCCAGAGATCTTCCTTGTGAAGTGGGGGCATTGGATCAAATGAACTCTTTGGAGCCTAAAGGGACCTTGGTGATGATCTGCTCTGATCCCTCATAATACAGATGAGAAAACCAAGGCCAAGAGGAGGGGAGGGCAAAATATGAGTAGAGAGAATGCTTGGGTCAGGGTCTTTGACTCTGACTTTGAATAATGTTTACCTTAATTGTTTCGAGGCCCTGGGCAAGTCACTCATCACCTCTGTACCTTAGTTTCTTCATCTATAAAATATAAAATTTGCAAAAAAAAAATGGTCCTGAGCAGTAGATGTTATCATTAACTCCATTTTATAGTTGGGAAAGCTGAGGTAGACAGAGCTTAAGAGACTTGCCCCAAGTCTCACAACTAGTAAGTGTCTGAGGCTGGATTTGAACTCAGATCTTCCTGACTGCAGACATAGTGCTTTATCTATTTCAGCACTTAACTTGGGAAGATATCACAGTCATGATCCTTTTCCTATCAAGCAATCCCACAGGCCAGGCCTCATCATGGGGCAGCTGCTAATGCAGCCATGGGTTCCCAAGAGCCCATGTATACAGGAGTTACAGATACAGCAAGCATAAATAAAGGCAGCTCTCTTGTCTCTAGTCCTTACAAAATACTTCCTTTGCCTTGAGGCTAGGTGGTGCTAATATTACTAACCCCATTTGACAGATGAAGAAACCAAGGTTCAAATACATTAGGTGGCTTGCCCTGGGTCCCATAGCTGGTAAGTAAGTGTTGAAACTGGGATACAAACCCACGTTTTCCAAGTGCTCCATGTCTAAACCACTCTCCAGATGAAGACAACTCTTCAAAGTCAAGTCAAAAAACATATATTACGTGCCTGCTATGTGCCAGTCACTGTGCTAACTGCTAGGAATATAAAGAAAGGCTAAAAATAGTCCCTGCCCTAGAGGAGCTCACAGTCCAACAAGGAAGAAGACAATATTGAAACAACCTCCAACAAAGGAATTCACTCTCTTGGCAATCCCACCTCTTAGAATTCCCAGAGCTTAATTCAAAGCTCAACTCAGCTCTTATGTCTTTTCCTGGCCCACTCCCACCTGCTAGTACCTTTCCTGAAATAATACTTTAAAAAAAATTTGCTTACATAGATACATGTTTCTTCTCTGACCCACCATGAGCATGTAAGCTCTCTGAAGGCAGGGACAGTTTCAGTTTTGCCTTTGTCTTCCTAGGTCCCAGCACAATGACTGGCACTTGGTAAGTACTTAATAATTGCCCTTTCATTGATTGATTGATACCACATTCAGAGCCTTATATTAGGTGGTAGCGAGATATCAAGTTGACATGACATAAGTCTCATGAAGCTCAAAATCTAGTAGGGAAACAAGACCCCAACACAGCTAGATATTCAAGTTTGGGATTTTATTTTTAATGACTAGCCCTTCCCACACAGAATCAAAGAATCTCAGAATGCAAGATCCATATCTTAAAAAATCTCCTACTATAATATACCTGACAAGTAGATATTCAACCTCTGCTTGGATGAGGGATGTCCCATCACCCTTTGAGGCACCTACTTTTGGACACTTTCAGTATATATTTCCTGATGTTAAGCTTTTTTTTTGGTGAGGCAATTGGGGTTAAGTGACTTTGCCCAGGGTCACACAGCTAGTAAGTGTCCAGTGTCTGAGGCTGGATTTGAACTCAGGTCTTCCTGAACCCAGGGCCAGTGATTTATCCACTGTGCCACCTAGCTGCCCCTGACATTAAGCTTTAATTTACCTCTTTGCAACGTGCACCCATTGCTACTGGTTTTTTCCACTAGGTCCAAGGAGGACAGATACTCTCTACCACATGACAGTCTACCACATGAACACTTGAATAGTGTGCCTTCCCCCCTCCTCCCCTCCAATCTGATCTCCACCAATTCCCTGCATGGACTCAAAACCCTCTTTCATCCTTATTGTCCATCTTCTGGGCATTATTTAGCTTATGCAGTACTTCAAACTGCAAATCTTCTATCTCATTACATAACTCATGTCTCCTTTTGCATCTTTGACCCAACCCCTGTTCCCTGAGGTACAAGGATTCTTAACTTGGTCCATGGGCAAATTTCAGGAGGTCTAAGACCTTGAGTGGGAAAAATATACATCTTTATTTTCACTATTCTAACTGAAATCTAGAATTTCCTTTCAGTTTGAATAAAAACCCCATTATTCTGAGAAAGGATCCATAGGGTTTACTAGAGTGCCAAAGGAGTCCCTGGTACAAAAATCATCAAGAACCTTTGCCATCCTAGGAAAAAAAGCAGTGGGTTTTGGTGTTGTTGCTGTTTGTCTTCAAAGAGGACAAATGACTTCACGGGATGATGTCCTGACTTGTGAGTGAATTGGATTTATGTGAACAGGATTTGGGTTCAACTCCCAGCTTCCCTTGGTACTCCATCTATGACCTTGAGCAATTCATTTCTCTTTTCTGATTCTTAGTTTCCTCATCTGCAAAATGAGAAGATTGGAGTAGATGGCCATAGAGGTCCCGCCTAGCTCTAAACTCTATGATCATCTTTTTTTAGATGGGATGAGTGGTTTTCCTTTTCCTGCTGGTCACTAGATTGTGGCAGGGCCCAGGAGGAGGCTGGAGAGATAAGGATGAGGCCAGTTCATTCGGGATGCTGTTCTGACATCTGATGAATTTAGGAATATTTTCAGATAATAATGGCCTCCAATTCTGTAGAGCTTTATAGTGTACAAAGTGCTTTCCTTAAGACAACTTTATGAGATAGGGCATACCTGTGAACTCCCCATTTTACAGATGGGGTAATTGAGGCTAAGGGAGGTTATAAGGTCAAACAGCTATGGCGGGGTAGAGTTGGGACTTAAAACCAGGTGTCCTTGCTCCAAATCTGTTGCCTTTTTTTCTGTATAGATTCACAGAAGCCCATGGTCAGATCAGATTTCAGAGGACATCTAATACAACCTGTAAATAGGAATCCTCTTTACAACATCCTTGACAAAAGGGTAACTAAGGTTGTGCTTGAAGATCTGATGGAGAACTCATCAATTTCTGAGGGATCTTTACTTTTTTAATTAATTTTTTTTTGCAAGGCAATGAGGGTTAAGTGACTTGGCCAGGGTCACACAGCTAGTGTCAAGTGTCTGAGGCTGGATCTGAACTCAGGTCCTCCTGAATCCAGGGCCAGTGCTCTATCCACTGTGCCATCTAGCTGCCCCTCTTTACTTTTTATATAGCTTTATCTATTAGTAAATTTTCCTGTATATCAAACAAAAATCTACAACGTCCACCCTTTGCTTCTCTTTCTGACTTCTGGGAGCAAGCATGGGCAAGTCTAGAATCTCTCCCAGACAATAGCCTTTAAAATACTTCAAAACATATATCATGTTTCCCGACCTGAGTCTTCTTGGCTCCAAACTAATAAATAATAGTAATAATAGTTAGGCTTTATATGATGCTTTAAGTAAAATTTAAATTAAAAAAATAAGTTTTTGCATATATTAACTCATGTGATCCTCACAACAATTCTGGGATGTAGATGTTACTTTATGTTCATTTTACAGAAAAGGAGGCTAAGAAACAGAGAGATGACTTGGCCAGGATCAGACAGCTAGGAAGTGTCTAAGGCTGGATTTGGATTAAGGATTTGGATCCAGGTTCAGATCTCTATCCACCTTGCCTTTAGCTGCCTAAACTTTTCAGTTCCTTCAGCTGATCCTCATGGCTTTGGTTTCACTCCCTATCTTGTCTGTTACCCTTTAGACATGCTTCAGTTTGTCTCTGTCCTTCCCAGAACCTAACACCTAGACCTGCACACTATTCTCTAGAGGGGATCTGATAAGGGCAGGGGTTAGAATAGATGGCTACCAAGATCTCTTCCACCTCTAGACCTATCACTAACAATCAGCTCCAGTATTCTGTATGTATCTCTCTCTTTTAACATTACCTAAGATCACAGCCTCTCTGATTCTATGAACAAGGGGAAAACTTCAGAGCCTGTGGATTAGAAAGAGTTATTAAAATGCCAAGTTAATTGCCCTTGGCGTTTCTGGTTTCTGCCCTTGGCTTCCCTCCATCTATTTTTCTTCAAGACTTAGTATAGAAAAAGAAAAGGATTTACACTGGAGCCAGCCAGGAGGGTCTCTCTCTCTCTCTCAAGCAATTGTGGAAGGCTGTGTATTTCTTTAACAAGATCTCGTATATGACTGATACAATAATGAACCAGTAAAGGAACTGATCATGTCGTTCTCCGGGGAAATGTATCTGCTCTTTCTAAACATACAGCAGCTCCGAGCTGCTTGCTGCTGCCTTTCATAGCCTGCTATAATCGCTCTGTTTTTTATTGACACATAAAAGGGCTTCCTGTAAAACATATTAAAGGCTACAGTTCTGAATGAAAAGCACTTGACGTAAAATCTCTCAACGAAAGGGAGCCCAAGACAGGCGCCTGTGGGCTTGATAGCATCTTCCTGAGGCAGGGGTGGCAGAGTTCTTATGTCCACAAACTCCTGTATCTCCCTGTGGCTGCAGAATCCATAGGCTGGGACCAGAGAACCTTAGGACAAAGAATGCCGGAGTTGGGAGAAACCTTAGATAATAAAATGTCAGAGCTGGAAGGGACCTTGGAACATAGAATGTCAGAGCTGGAAGGGACTTTAGATCATAGAATGGTAGAACATAGAACACAGAATGTTAAAATGTAAACAAAAGATTAGAACAGAAAGTTAGAACATAGACTGTTCGAGCTGCAAAGGAGGAAACTGAGACTCAGGGAAAGAAAAGGACTTGGGCAAGATCACTATTAACCTATTAAGTGGCACATCTGTGACTATGGTCTCCTGACTCCCAAGACAGTAATTGTCTAGTAATAACAATTTATCTTTTTCTAGCTCTTTAAAGTTCCAAGGTATTTCCATGTACATCATCTCTTCAATTCTCACAGTAGCCTTGAGAGGGAGGCTAAACAATTATTATCCTTTTCCTATACAGTAAGGCTTATGGGTAGGGAGTGACTTGTCCGAGGTCATACCCCTAGTAAGTTGGACCTCAGATACAGACTCATGACTCTAAGTCAACAGATCAGTGAATGAACCAGCATCTGTTAAGCATCTAGTCCAAGATTCTTTCCACTGAAGGATTTCTCAATACTGACAATCAAAGTTATTAATGATTTCCCCCCTGAACTCCTGCCTGGGGAACCATCCCTCATTCCCATGTGCTAAGTTTCCCACATATATGGAAAAGACCAGAAGACATCAGCCCTCCCTTCAAAGAGATTCTAGTCTAGTCATGGAGATAAGAAGACTCATATATCCACAGGAAACAGAGACTATGATGACAGTAAGTAACATTTATATAGTGCCTATTACTTGCCAGGAACCATGCTAAGCAATATACAAATATTTCATTTCATTCTCAAAATGACCCTGGGAGGTAGGTTCTGTTATTATCCTTATTTCACAGATGAGGAAACTGAGGCAGACAAATGTTAAATACCTTGCCCAGGGTCACATGGTTAGCAAGTGTATGACGTGGAATTTGAACTCATCTTCTGGCTCCCAGGCCCAGAACTCTATCCCACTGTCCCAACTAGCTAGCCTATATGTCTAGTGATTTACAAAGTGTTTTACTTGTAACAACAACAAAGTATAAAGGGCAATAATGATAATACAAACTTCCTTTTGTGTAGCATTTCTAAGGTTTGTGAAGTGCTTTATTAAATCATCTCATTTGATTCTAATCATGACTCTGTGAGGAAGGTGTTACAGGGAATTACTGTTCCTCTTTTCTAGATGATGAAACAGAGGCTCAAGGAAGTTAACTTGCCTAAAATGACAGGGACATGTAGGGGTAGAGGTATGTGGCTGAAACTCAGGTTACTTCTAACTCTAAGCTTGGTGTTTTTTTCACTATACCATACCACCTACAGTATAAGTATAATTCTCTCTGTTTTTACAGCTGCAGAAACTGAGGCACAAGGCAGGGGGACACAGGGGATGGATGCCCAAGTTTACAAAACTAACAAAGAGGAAGTGCCAGGACTCAAACCCATGTCTCTAGCATATTTTTCCACTAAATCATGGGTGCCTCTGAAAAGGCAAAATATAATCAGGTTTGTTTGAAAGTGCAGTGCAGATTCCAAGTATGTCCACCTCCACCACACCCGAGGTCTCTAGTGGCACCCACTGTTATGCTCCCTTTGGGTGCTTCTGTCAGATCCTAGATGCTCCTGAAGAACAGAGTAATATGATGAAAAGATTTCCTAGATAGTTAGAACCTAGGTTCTTGTCCCAATTGTGCCTTCTCTACATGATCTTAGAGAAGTCACTACCCCCTCTGTGCCTCAGTTTCCCCACTTGTAAAAGGAGGAAGTTGGACTTTGTGACTTTTGATGCTCTGTATTCTGCTAGCTGTGGGATGAGAGGATCATAGGTTTGGACCTTAGAACATAGAATGTTGGAGCCAGAAGCTATCTTTGAGGTCATCTAGAGTGAGCAAGCTCTTCATTTTACAATTGAGACCAAAGCCTGGGAAACAGAGGCAATAGGCCCAAGGTCATCTGGGTAGTAAGAGACAAAGCCTGAATTTGAACCCAGGTCCTCTGACTTCAAATCTATCTCTCCATTGCTCTGTCTGTATTTTGATTCCACAACCATTCTCACCAGAGACAGAAAATTCTCTTGCAGAATGACACCTCTTTGTCCCCCACCCCCACTTCTATACCAAGTATCTGAGCTGTAGTTCTCTGAGCCTGTTCCTTCTATTCCTTCACACTTCTCTCTCTCCTTTCCTCTCGCTTTGGGACCACTGCCAGACACTCCCACTGAAATCCAGGTTTCCTGGGGAGGAGGGCTCTGGGCAGTTTCCAAGCCTGGCTTCCACACGTTGGCCAGCTTTCAGTTTTGTCTGGAATAAGCAGGCTGGTTTCCCACTGAATGCGCTCTCCCTCCTAACTCCCCTTAACTGGGGCAGAGACTCTATGCAAGGCACTTCTTAGGGAAGACACGAGGTGAGCCCCTGCTGCTGCTTTTAGTTCACAAATGCACATGCATACTTGTGCACAGACACTTGCATTCTCACATATGTGTGCCTATGATACACCCATGTTCAGATTCATGCATGTGTGAGAACACACGTGTACGGAGGGAGCGCTCATGCTGGGTGCATACATGGACGTTCACATATGTGCACACACAGATGTATACTTCACATGCATGAATATAGATATACATACAGATACTGTTGTTGTTTGCCCTTCATTCTCAAAGAGGACTGTGACATCTGGATGAGGTCATGACTTGCAGTGAATTTGATTTAATCGAGGGGGGGCTGTGCAAGGCCACCATCCTCACTCCCTCTTCTGGAGTCATCTGGGTCCACTGGTAAGATATACATCAGGACAACTAAAGATGGCCCTAAGTGTTTTCATGACTCTCCTGCATTGCTCTCATTTCTCTTTCTGTTCTTTCCTCCCTCTAAATTTTCCATCTATCTCTCCTACTTTCTCTTCAAGGTCCCTTTTGAGCACTTCCATGGCCTGAGACCAATTCATATTTTTCTTGGAAGCTTAGGATGTAGGGGCCCTGAGGTTGTTATTCTCTTCTGAGGGCACACCTCAATCTTCCTTGTCACTAAAGAAACTCAATAATTCTCAATTTTCTTTCCTTGCTCATCTTGCCTTTTTTAAAAAAATTTTTGTAGGGCAATAATGATGGTTAAGTGACTTGCCCAGGGTCACACAGCTAGTGTGTCAAGTGTCTGAGGCTGTATTCGAACTCAGGTCCTCCTGAATCCAGGGCCAGTGCTCTATCCACTTTGCCACCTAGCTGCCCCCCCCCCCATCTTGCCTTCTTTTATTTGACTTTTAACTCCTTTTTACAGTGGGGCCCTACTTCCAAGCTACACTGTCCCAAGCTTCAGAGAGTTCCAGGTGTTTTGGTTTGAGGGAGGGCAGGTTTTTCTCTCTCCTGGCCTATTCTCTGGTCTGAAGATAACCTCAAGCCAATTTTCTAATCAACCATTCAGCAGAACTTTGTGTGCTGTGGTGGTTCCTAGCTTTGGATGAGCCTGCTCCCCTCCCCCACCTGGGCCTCCTGCCACTCAAGATTTCTTCCTGATTCCCTGCTGGGGTGGGATAGCTGAATTCCTCCTTAGGTCCCACAGACACCCCTGTATTCACCTCCCGCCCCCGCCAGCTGTTCAGCCCTGTCACCCAACCATAAGCTTAGTTCCAGAAGATGCCAGTGCTGCTGCTGATTCAGAGGCTCGGGGGTAAGTTCCTCTGGCACAGCATGGGGTCTGTGTCATCAGATCGCAGGGTTGGGCTCTCCTCTCAATCCAGCATGTACCCCTCTAATCTGTTTTTGGATGGAAAATAATCTCAGCCTGTGTTTTTTGTGGGTTTTGTTGCTCCAGGGGTTGTTTTATTGCTGTTTTGGGGGTAATTGTGTCAGGAACTTTGTGCATTTAATGTCTTTCCTCCACCATCTTCCCCAGATGTTTTAAGACAATTGCAGCTGTGACTTGCCCAGGGTGACACAGCTAGTAACTGAGGTGAGATTTGAACTCAGGTCCTCCTGACTCCAGGGCCGGTGTTCTCTCCACTGCACCATGTAGACACATAAACATGCACATGTACACACATTCAGATTCATGCTCAGAAGCACACACTGTGCATGTGTTCAAGTGTTCACATTCATACCTCTTGGAGTGTTATCTGGGAATTAATTTGTCTTGAGACATACTGGTGAGGAAACTCCCTTTGCCTGTAGATGCAGATAAGACAATTTACCCATAACTCCTGGATTACTGACTTGTAAGTGGCAAGACATGAACCCAGGTCTCCCTTGACCTTATTGAGTCAGCTAGGTGTTGCTGTAGATAGAGTGCTGGGCCCAGAGACAGGAAAACCTGAGTTCAAATCTGGCCTCAGACTCTCGCAAGCTGTGTGACTTTGGATGAGTCATTTAACTTTCATCTGCCTCAGTGTCCTAATCTGTAAAATAGAGATAATGACATCCCCTAATTCCCAGGGTTGTTGGGAGAATCGAATTAGATAATGTTTGGAAAATGCTCAGCACGGCGCCCAGAGCACAGTGGTAGGTGCTATATAAATGTGAGATATCATTGTCATTATGACTCTAAGGCTGGCCATCCGCCTGCTGTGCCACACTGACACATGCACACAGGTGTACATGTGCATGTACAGCACACAGACACAGAGATGATTGGAACAAGCCCTGGACTTGGAGGCAGGAGACAAGGTTTGGAATCACTACCTACTAGAGGTGTGAGCTTGGACAAACCCTACAGCTTTGTGGGAACCTCACTTTCCATATCTAAAATAGGCACAATAATATGCAGGAAAATAATCTTTATGCTCCCTCCCATCCACTGTTCTTGTGATGAAAGGGCTAGGTAAGCCTTGTGGTTCTTTAGAAATGGAAGCCGTGACTGTGACAAGTACACGCAGACTGACCACAGAGGCCCATGTACACACTCAGACACATGACTATGCATGTAGACATGCCCCCCCACCCCAAGGGGGCTCATGACACCTGGACATAAGAGTGCCTGAACATCTGTAAGGTGAAAGGAAGCAGCATGGGACATGCAGAGAGTTGTAGAAAGTTGGCTGATTGAGAAACCCAGACAGTGTATCTTTAAACCAATAAAGTCAATGGTGGCTAAGCAGCTAATCCCTCATTCAATTGACTGAAAATTTCAGCCCTAATCGACAGCCTTCTTCATTTAACCAGGGATTTCAAAAGCTCCTGAAGGGGAGGACAAAGGCAGCCCTGGGGCTAGGCCTGGGAAACCCAGAGAGGGGAGTTAAGCTTCAGGTTTTTCAATGTAGGGATGGGGAATCTCTCTCTCTCTCTCTCTCTCTCTCTCTCTCTCTCTCTCTCTCTCTCTCTCTCTCTCTCTCTCTCTCTCTCTTCCCTCTCAGATTATTGGAAAGTTGTTCATCCATTCATATATTAGTTGGTTGCTTTGGGGTTAAGGGGAAGCTAAGTAGTATAGCGAATGAACAGAGCACCAGGCCTGGAGTTGGGAATACTCATCTTCCTGAGCTGTGTGACCCTGGGAAAGTCACTTAACTGTTTGCCTCAGTTTCCTCATCTATAAAATGATCCAGAGAAGGAAATGGCAAACCACTCCAGTGTCTTCATCGAGAAAACCCCAAATAGGGTAATGAAGAGTTGGACACTACTGAACAACAACTAATTGGCTTAGGAAACTCCAGGTGATATAACTCTCTCAATCAATGTAGATCAACAACTCTTCTTCAACCTAAAGGTTGTTTTGGAGCAGCTAGGTGGCACAGTGATCACTGATCCTGAAGTTGAGAGGATTTGAATTTAAATCTCACCTTAGACATTTACCAGCTGTGTAAACCTGATTGCCTTGAATATCTGGGACCATCTCAAGTTGTCCTGATGTATATCTTGCTGCTGGACCCATATGGCTCTGGAGGAGTGAGTGAGGTTGTCGACCTTGCATAGCCTTCACTCACTTAAATCCAATTCACTGCAAGTCAAGACATCGTACTCATGTCATGATCCTCTTGGAGAATGAAGGACAAACAACAACAAGATTGGGGTTGCTGAAGAGATATGATGAGCCTAGGGTCAAATAATTAGTCTGTGTCAAAGGTAGGGCTTGAATCCAGGTCCAGAACTCTGAAGTTAGTCATCTATTTGTTAAGACCCAAATCTGACTCTCTGAAATCTCCCCCCACCCCAATTTTCAGTTTTCCCCTGAAGAGCCCAGTCAAATCAAGACTAATCCATCTTCCATGATAGCCTTCCAACACTTGCCAACACCACCCCAGGTCTTCTCTTTCCTAGAATGTTCAACCTGAATTCCCTTAGCTAATTCCTTTAGGGTTAAATCTACAATCTCCTCGCTAATCTGATCCACCCCCTCCGGATGCTCTGATTTGTCAGTGTTCTTTCTACAATGTACCAACCCAGACCTCAACTCCACAATCCTAATGGGATATGACCAAGGCAGAGGACAGCAGGACTGCTGCTCCCCTCGTTCTTGTCAATATGCTTCTTTTTAGTTACCCTGTCAGCCTCAGTTTCCTCATCTGCAAAATAGGAATACAGCCCATAGCATGTCCCACTTGTGAAGGATGCTGTGAAGATCATAGGAGTGATGTGAAATTCCCTGTGTAACCTAGAGTGAGCTGCTAGAAACCTTAATGAGAAATAGCTCCACATACTTCCTCTGGGGAGATGAGCCACAGGCATGAATTTAAATAGTAATAACTGAGGTGTCACAGGTCTAGAGTCACGATTCAGACCATAGGAGATGCACACCGACAGTCATGGCTTCTGGAGGCTGTGGAATGGAGAGAGAAAGAGACAGAGAGAGACAGAGACAGAGAGCGAGAATACAGAGATGGGGCTATCAGGGAAAGCTACCCAGAGGGAAGGGACTTGATAAATGCCTTGATGGATTGAGATTTGGATAAGAAGAGAGAGAAGAGATGGGCTGCCAGGATGGGGCAATGGTGTGGATAGAGTCAAGGAGGCAGGGTGACATATTGTGGGTGGAATAGGGAGTGGGCAATGATAATAGCCATCATTCATGCAGCTTTTTACAGGTTGCCAAAGTACTTTACATATAATATCTCATTTGGCCCTCACAGGAACCCTATGAGGTGGGTGCTATTATTATTCCCATTTTATAGATGAGGAAACTGAGGCTGAACAAGGCTAAATTACTTTGATTAGATCTTACAGCTCTTGTCTAAGGTCAGATTCGAATTTGGGTCTTCCTGACTGCAGGTTCAGCTTTCTATCCACTGAGCATTTCTATCCATTAAGAACCACAGTGAAGTCATTTTGCAGGAGTTTCTGTGGGGGTCAGGATACAAAGGCCTATTGAATGTAAGCCATGAAAGGCAGTTACATATATACCAGGAAGAGCTCTGGGCTGGGAATTAGGGCAACAGAGGTGAAATAATGAGTCTACCACTAACCAGAGATGCAAAATTGGGCTAGTCACCTCTCAGTCAAAAAGCACTCTATCCCAAGCACTTTTCGGTGGGGTGGGGATACAGCTCATGGGGCATTCCCGTTGTTAGCAGGGGAGATCAGCTTCAGTTTCCTTATCTGTAAAATGGGGATGAAAATACCTGCCCAAGATTTTGGGGAAGATTGAGTGAATGTTTGCAGGAAGACCTGTACAGACTGTAAAGGGCAGGTGATGGGCAGGTTCTTCAACTCCTTATGGACTTGAAGGAATGTCACCTTCCATCAAGCTTGTAGACCAACCTCTTCTCTCTCTTATGTGAATTGACCCCCTCACAGTCTGATTTTCCCTCCCTGTCTCCATTCTGTCTCTGTGAGCACCTCCTAGCCTGTCCTTGACTCTGAAAAGAGGCTCCACCATTTCATTGAAGCTTAGGCACCCCTCAAAAGTTAGCTTAAGAAGAGGGCTGAAGGGGAGGGAGGGAAGGAGGGAGAGGGGGAGAGGGAGGGAGAGAGAGAGAATGAGGCCAAGGAGGCAGTGCCATGCAATGGGAAAACATTCTGGCTTGTAATCATAAGACTAGAGACAAATCTTGGCTCGCCTACTTATTTATTTAACTAGATGGAGAGGGGTAGGGACAAAACCTGAGACTCCATTTAATGTAGGGAATTTTAGGATAAAGAAATTCCCTTTTCTAATGCAAGTCAGCATTTTTAAAAACATGTCTTAGAAAGTTGCCTAGACTTTCCCTGGGTCACATGGCAAGTATGAGTCAGAGGTGGGAACCCAGGCATTTCTGGCTGAGTCTGACTCTCTCTGCTTTATGTTACATTGTAGTAATAATTCATATTAATATTTAGAAATAGTAATAAATATTCTGCATGATCTAGGAAATGCCCCTTTTCTGATTTGGGACTCATTTTCTCTATCTGTAAAATGTAAAAGTTGGACTTTGGTTCAGTCATGTCCCACTCTTTGTAACCCCCTTTGGGGATTTTCTGGGCAAAGATATTGAGTGGTTTGCCATTCCTTCTCCAGTTTATTTTACATATGGGAAAACCGAGGCAAGGAGGCTTGGATTCCTTGCCCAGGATCACACAACTAGTAAGTGTCTGAGGCCAGATTTGAACTCAGAAAGATGAGTCTCTATCCACTGGACCACCTACTTTATCCACTGGACTAGTTACCTTCCCCATAAAAGTTGAACTAGATGATCTTTAAGATTTTTTCCAGTTCTAAAATTTTAATTCCATGTTACCAAAAAATCACATGATGGAATCAATGCCAGAATTGAAATTAGAACCCAGGTCTTCTGGTTCCCAGGGCAGGGTTCTTTCTCCTTCATTCTGTTGAGATTATGTTGGAAAAAGAGCTTTGGAAAAAATAAAGCACCAAAGAAATGCCACCTAGAATTATTGTTATTCTTATTATTCTTATTGCCCTGAAAATCTGCCTGCCCCCACATGGTTCTGAGCATGAGAGATGGGGAGAGGATAGGTGGAGATGGGGGCTGCTGTAATTCCATTTTTGGCCCCCAAAGAGGCATCTTCTGTGGCCATAGCACAAGTAACAATAGCTCCCATTTTGGAAACATTTGCTGCCAACAGGAGCATTTTCTCTTGGAAGCCAACATTTGGCCAGAAAGACAATGCCAAGTGAAATATTTTCTTTGCATAAAAATCCCTTTAATTTTTTAATCAGTTGGCAAACATTTCTCTTCTCCCTCCTTACATCCTTCTGTTTCCTCTCTCCCTCCCTCCCTCCCTCCCTCCCTTCCTCCTCTCCTCTCCTCCCCACCCCATCCCTGATTCTGTCTGCTGGTAGTTACAATAGTGTAGAGCACAGGACTGGGAATCCGGGGACTTAGATGTCAGTCCTGGCCCCAGTATCTACCAGCTGTGTGTGATCTTGGGCTAGATGCTTCCTTTCCCTGAGCCTTAGTTTCCTCATGCAAAAAATGGGAACAATAACTCCCATCCTTCCTGATTTGTAGAGGAACAAATGAAGAATGAGTGAAAGTCTTTGTAACTATAATTTAGAAATGTCAGTATAACATTACTATCACTATTATGAATGGGCAAACACCAATCAACTATTTAGTCAAGGAGCATTTATTAAGTGTCTATTATATGCCAGACTATATAAAGCACTGGGGATGTCTTTGTATGACAAAGCTCAACTAGTCTCTGCCTTACAAGAGGTCTATCAGGTGAGATGGCATATGTAAACATAAGTACAAGAAGTAAGCGACAGCTAGGTAGCACAGGGAAGTCAGGAAGACTTATCTTCCTGAGTTCAAATCCAGCTTCAGACACTTACTAGCTGTGTGACCCTGGGCAAATCACTTCACCCTGTTTGTCTCAGTTTTCTCATCTGTCAAATGAGCTGAAGAAGGAAATGGCAAACCACTCCAGTATCTTTGCCATGAAAACCCCAAAATGGTGTAAAAAAGAATCAGGTGTGACTGAAAAACAACATAGGGAGAAGAATTGGACCTGTGAGTTCATTGGTATAGGGGACTCCCACATGAGGAAATTCCCTCTACCGATGTAGGTTGGCACTTTCTCTATAAATTATAGTCTTAGAGAGTTGCCTAGAGACCTGAGAGGTTAAGCAATAATAATGATGATAATAGCTAACATTTCTATAGAACTTAAGGATTGCAAAGCATTTCACACATATTTTCATAACTCTGTGAGATAAGTGCTATTATTATCCCCATTTTATAGATGAAGAAACTGAGGCTGGGAGAGGTTAAGTGGCTTGAATTCAGGTCTTCTTGGCTCCAAGCCATCTCTCTGTCTACTATGCTATGTTGTCTCTGTATGCATATGCAAGTATATATAGAATAAATATAAACGAAGTGAGAGAGAGTTGGGGGAGAGAAGACACTAAAAGCTGGGAGATTGGGAAAGGTTTCACGTAGAAAGTGGTGCTTAAGCTGAGTCTTTAAGGAAAACTGGGATTTTATGAGAAGGAAATGCATTCTAGGTATGGAAGATGGCCAATGTAAGGGCATGGGCATGGGCAATGGAATACTACGTAGGAGGAAACACAAGACGACCAGTTTGTCTAGATTGCAAAGCATAAGAAACAGAGTGATGTCCAATAAAGCCAGGTTGTAAAGGGCTTTGAAAGCTAAACAAAGGAGTTTATATTTTATCTTAGTGGCAAAGGGAAGCCACTGGAATTTATGGAGTTGGGGAGGGCAGTTACATAATGAGTCCTGCATTTAAGAAAAATCACTTTGGCAGGATGGATTAGAGTACGGAGAAAATTGAGGCAGGTGGAACAATTAAGAGACATGTGATAGTCTATGGGAGTGGTGATAAGGGCCTGAAATAAGGTTGTAGTTATGTGAGTAGTGGGAAAGGAACAGAGGTAAGGTATGTTTGTGAAGAAAAAATGGCATAATTTGTCAACTAATTGGATATTCGAGGTGAGGGTAAATAAGGAATTGAGAATGACAGTTGAAAACTTGGGTAGCTAAAAGGATGGGGACATATGGAAGTTTGGAAGAGAGGTGAGTTTTGGAAGAGAGGGTGATAATGAGTTCTATTTTTGATGTTGAATTTTGGATATCTCTAGGACATCCATTTTGGAATGTCCAATAAGCAACTGGATAAAAACTGAAACATTTAGATAAGAAATAAAAATAACAAGGCCAAATGTTTCCAAATATTCTGTATCCATTCAATTATTCTGTTTATATTGATTGAATACCTAGTATGGATTTGGGCACATTCAGAAGTTAGGCATTGTGTCCCCTTCCTTCCCTTCCCTTCCCAGAATAGCAAAATATTAGGGAACCAATGCAGACTGCTGAGGACTGTCCAGGGATGGTCAGGTCTTTGGGGGTGTCCACTGAAGAAAAGCAAACTCAGATGTGTGGATGAGTATTCTGAGATTTGTCCCATCTTTAATAGCAATTAAGAACCACTGGGAAAGAGACAGCTTCCTCTCTGTCAATGTACCTCATCAAGTCCTCATTAGAAAGACTTAAAGACCCAGAGAAAGAAGAAGAATCCGAGACTTTCATGAGATGCACATTTTGGGGCATAAGCAATATGGGAATGTTTTCCTTAACTATATATATTTAATAAAAAAATTTCAGGATAGGGAGGAGGCGAGAGGGCGAGAGGGAGAGAAAGTACTTGTTGATGTAAAAATAATAAAAAATAATTTAAGAGCTATAAAGGTTTTCAGAGGCTGATTCAATCCCCTCATTTTACAGATGGGAAGAGGGAGGACCAGAGAGAAAAAGGTACTTGGACAAGGTCACATTGGCAAAGCTGGGACTGGAACCCAGATCTCTTGACTGACAGTCCAGAGTTCCTTCTGCTTCAAGATCATGACTCCAAACAATTAAGCTGCCTTTGGTATATGGAAGCAAACTATCCTCCTGACTAGGCCTCTCTGTCCTCAGAGGCTTGTTGCTTTTCTTGCCCAGACTAGCCTTTACCATCTCTTCAGGCAACTTGAGCCTGAGAAGAACAAATGGCGCCTCTTGGCTTTGGCTTCATGTCAGCTGTTTTGCTAAAAAAAAAAAAAATCCAACATCCACACAACAGGAAAATTTTAAAAAGGACCTAATTTTGCCCAGCTCACTGCCAAGTAACTGTTTAATTTCCTATAACTCCCAGCACAATAGTCTGCACACTGCAACCATTGCCACATGGACAAAGGAAGCCTCTAGGGAACACATAAAAATAATGCGGGTTTTGTTGGAAAGTTTGAAAACTTGTCTCTTACTCTCATAATCATGTCTGACCTGGTCACTGGGAGAGAGTTGTTTGCATAGGCTTTTAGCTCAGGGATTTTCTTTCTTCCCACCAAAACCCTCACTCCAGAGGGCTATGTATCCAGTGGGGTGAGAGTCCCCTCATGGGACCCCCACACTGGTCTGTGTGTGTTGTTGGGGGGACTTGAAGTAACTGTGACACGCTCTTAGGTTAACAGAGCTACCCTGTAACAGGAATGATCATTAGATAGTCCAATTCTCTCATTCTATAAAAGAAGAAACTAAAGAGTAATATAGGGAAGTGTCCAAGGTTCCTAGGAGGAATCCAGAGCTTCCATTTTGTGGGGGATGAAAGGGGGAAAAGACTGGGTCAATGAATTCCCTTTTCACTTTTGAAGGTTCTGAAAATCACTGATTCTTCTCTTCTTCCTTGCCTCTGCCCTCTTTTGGAGAAGAATGCATGGCACAGAAAATGGAGTGCTAGTTTTGGAATCTGAGAACCTGGGTTCAAATCTTAACCAGGCCACTTGTTAACTGTGTGATCTTAGACAAGTAATTTCCCTCCTAGACCTCAGTTCATTCATTGTAAAATAAAAACTCAGCATAGTACAGGGGAAAGAACTCCGATTCTGGAGTTGGTTTAAAACCTCTCTCTGCTAACTTACTACATTTGTGGCCTTGGGCAAGTCCCTTCCCTTCTTGTCCCTCAATAAAATAAGGGGCAGGGCTGGACTAGATAGTCTTTGAAGTCCCTGACTGCTTGAAATCTGTGATTTATGATCCAAAAAATCCCCTGTGCCTGGAGAATAAGGCTTCAAGTAAAGCAAGAGGGATCTCAGTTGGCCAAAGGGACAATTTCCTCCTTTCCCAGGTAATAAAGGCTGTAATGGACTCCTTGGGGAAGGTTCATAGTCTCTGTCCTCCATTCCCCCAAGATGGCACCAAAGGCGAAGAAGGAAATGGTTGTTCCCCCTGTGATGATTGGAATGATGCCACCTACTGGAGACTTGCTGTGGGAAACCTCCACCATGAGGAAAATGCCTCAGAGGCATTGTGGCTTTTCCTTGGCGTCAGGAAATGACATTTACTCATGGGTGCTGTCTATCAAGGCTACCAGCCAGTCAACTTGAGGAGCCTCCTATTTTCTGGGAGGAGACAGGAAGGATGAAAGGGAGCCTGCATGGAGAGCGCTCGCTCTTTTGGGTTCCTGACTTGATGGTGGTGGTGGCAGCAGAGGACTTCACAGGAAATTTGAGGAAAGATAGGAATGCCAGGCTCTTGGAATTCTGTTCTCAATCTTTTTCTTTCTATTTTCCAATAAACCCTTAAAAACCTAAACTCGTTTTATCAGTGATTTTAGTCAGTTTCCCCTAAAACTGGGGGAACAGATTAGAATCCACATTTAGAATCTTAAATTACACACCCACAAGATGGAAGCCAAGTCCAAGGCCTTGAAGGCTAAGAAGACAGTATTGAAGAGTGTCCATAGCCACAAAAAGAAGATCCGAACACCCCCACCTTCCAGAGACCCAAGAGGCTAAGACTTCGAAGGCAGCCCAAATACCCTCGGAAAAGTGCCCCGAGGAAAAAGAAACTTGATCACTATGCCATCATTAAGTTTCCCTTGACCACTGAGTCTGCTATGAAGAAGATAGATGACAACAACACCCTTGTCTTCATTGTGGATGTCAAGGCCACCAAGCATCAAATCAAGCAAGCTGTAAAGAAGCTTTATGGCATCGATGTGGCCAAGGTCAACACATTGATCAGGCTTGATGGAGAGAAGAAGGTCTATGTCTGATTGGCTCCAGACTATGATGCTTGGAATGTTGCCAACAAAATTGGAATCATCTAAACTGTGTCCAGGGCAGCTAGGTGGAGCAGTGGATAAAGCACCAGCCCTGAATTCAGGAGGACCTGTGTTCAAATCTGGCCTCAGACACTTGATACTTACTAGCTATGTGAGCCTGGGCAAGTCACTTAACCCTCATTGTCCCACTAAATAAATAAATAAATGAATGAATGAATGAATAAAACTAACTAAATAAATAGATGAATGAATGAATGAATAAATGAATGAATGAATAAATAAATAAATAAATAGACTGTGTCCAGCATACCACTCCACTACAATAAAAAAATTTCCAGTATATAAAAAAACAACAAACAAACAAACAAACAAAAAACCCAAAGTCTCTATCCTTGGATGCCTTCAAGCCCAGGGTTCTGAATGGTTTAACTTCACATTCCCAGAAGCAGGAATAGAGAAGGAACAAGGCTTTGGGAGGGGGTGAGCCCACAGCTGTAGAGGTGGTGGGTAATTCACTGCAGGCCTTTTGAAGGTGGGCTGACTGTCAAATATTATCTGATAAATAATATTTGTGGGGCGGCTAGGTGGCGCAGTGGATAGAGCACTGACCCTGGAGTCAGGAGTACCTGAGTTCAAATCCAGCTTCAGACACTTAACACTTACTAGCTGTGTGACCCTGGGCAAGTCACTTAACCCCAATTGCCTCACTAAAAAAAAAAAAAAAAAAGATAATATTTGTAAAGTACTTAACATTGTGCCCAACACACAGTAGGAGCTTGATAAATGCTTATTCCCTTTTCCCCTTATCCCGCCTCCAAGCTCCTATTTCCCTAGACTTGTCTAGGACCTTCATCATCAGTAGGATGTACTGAAGGAGAGAGGAGGGAGGCCTCTGAGAGAGTCAGGGGACGTGGCCCCAGTACTAGGTCCTTGGACATCCTGAGCTTCTTTCCTTCTATGTAAGTTCTCTGTGGATCATTTAATTCAAGTCAACAGAAACTTGTCAAACGTCTACCATGTGTTTAGTGCTAGAGATATAAAGATGGAAAATAGCATAACAATTGCCTTCAAGAAGCTTATAAACACAGGGGCAGCTAGGTGTCCCAGTGGACAAAGCACCAGCCCTGGATTCAGGAGAACCTGAGTTCAAATCTGGTCTCATACACTTGACACTTACTAGCTGTGTGACCCTGGGCAAGTCACTTAACCCTCATTGCCCCGCAAAAAAGAAGCTTACCATCTGGTAGAATGATAAGAAAATTAATAATAATATGCTGCTTCAAGGTTTGAAAAATGCTTTGGATTTATTATCCCATCTGGTCTCCACAACAATCCCATTTTACAGATGAAGAAACTGAAGCAGACAGACATTAAATAACTTTTCCAGGGTCACAGAGCTGGTAAGTGTCTTGAGTAGGATTTGGATTCAGGTCCTCTTGACTCTAAGTCCAGTGTTCTACTCACTGAGTCATCTAGCTGTGTGTATACACACACACACACACACACATACACACACACACACACACACATATATATATATATGTATGTATGTATGTATGTTCACATACACATACCCCCATGCGAATATACACATGGATGTAAATCTCTAAAACTAATGCTATATAATATTTATATAATCTCTAAAGTATGTAGTAGTGTATAACTAATTATAATATAAATTAGAAAATTAATAAAGTCCTCTTACTTAAGTGCCTTCATGGCGAGTTTTACCCATGCGGGTGCATGTTACTTGGGATGTGGCTGCTCACTGCTATTGATCTTATGTACCTAGCCCGAGAGGCCCTGATAGATGGCCTCAGGCAGAGCAGATGCCAGGGGAATTGACCACTGATCATATGAATATCCCTACGTCTTGTCACCTGATGTGGAGTCGACATCTTCCATAGTGACCTTCCCCTTCTCCCCGAGGTATTAGCCAAGCCAGAGGCATCAGCCTCTGCCAGGCACCTGTGGAAGGTCTTTCAAGGTCCCTTTCTGGCAGACTCCTTCCAAAACTCTCTGTCTGTGTTCTCTTCCAGAGATGCTTATTCAACAGACAGTTGCAGTCTGGGGCAGCCCAGCAGGGGGAGACCAGAGGGATCTGGGCGGCAGAGAAGATGGATAGCCAGGGCAGTCAAGCTAGCCACCTCTCAGCTGGTGATTTAATTAACGTGCCTTGACCAACCCTGGACCTGCTGTGAGGGTCTGTGTGCTGCTTGTCAGGGCTAACTCCTTCCACCTCATTGGCTGTATTTTCGGGAGGGGGGAGCAAAGACTCTTGTAGGTAAATTCCTAATGTGTCCAAAGGGTCTCAAGAAATTGAACAACAGACTCTGACTAGACATCAGTCAGTGAGACACTGTGCTGCCTGTGAATCTTGTGGATGTAGGAACACCTAATGTCAGCCCTGCCCACCTGGTGCTCCTCTTCTGTCCATCACTGAAGCTTCCCCATAGAAGAAACCTTTACACAGGTGCATGCTGGGATTGTGGGTCTACAGTGCCTGAAAGAAAGTGACGTGACTTTCTCATATTTCTCTGGGCTAATTGGGACATTTGGAAATAGTTGGAGCCGTAGCCTCCCCCACCCCTCCTTTTCCTCTGGGTGTTTGATGTTATAGAATGCTCAGCCAGAGTCTCATAAATTATTTTGAGGAGGCTGGTAACATTAGGTGAGAAAGCCAGATCATTTGGAAAGTGGGATTGTGGTCAATAGTCAATCAATCAGTTACTAATGTAGATTGGGCATCTATAATGTGTCAGGCACTGCACTGTCCTAAACACTAACAATATAAATATAGAAGTGAGACATTCCCTGTCTTCATAGAGCTTCTGTTCTACTGTCTCCCACTCTGAAGTGACTAGCTCCTCTAGCTACTGGTGAATTCACACTTTTAACAAATCCCAGTGCTTTCCACTGGTTCCTACTGGGTCAAGTTTTCTCTTCTGTGAGTCTATTGGCCAGACGCTTGGTCAAAGAGACAAAGAATATGCCATGGCCGATTAGAGGAGTGGATTTCCCTGGTGGAAATCCATTTATCTGTGCCTCTCCATGTGGGTTTGGGGATGCTAAATTCCACATTTAAAGTAGCCAAGTAACCAAAGATCCAGCCCCTGCTTCATGCAGGGGGTGCATAGGTCTGAAGCAGGTTCTGTGTTGAACCTTAGAGAAAAGGAAAAGAGGAGAAATTGACAGATTTCATCATACTTATTCTAACAAAACAACCATAGAGCTAAAGTAGGATCTCTGGAAGATGAGGTAACTTAAGCCTAGGGAAGGTAAGTGACTTCTTCAAGGTCATACTGGGAATAAGCATCATAGGTGAGACTTGAACTCAAGATTTCTGACTCCATAGTCCTCTGATGCTTTCCATGGTGACATATCATCTCCCCAAAGTTCACTCCAACTTTCATATTGAGTCTTTTTGAGGGAATGCCAGGCCTGAATGAGTTCCAGGCTAAAATCATACCTAAATCCACTACAAGTTGTTCAAAAGAAAAAAAGAAGAAAAAAATCAATTAGAGCCCAGTCCTTGGTTCTGAGAAGCACTGGCTTCTTGTTTGTAACAGCACGGGATCAATAAGAAATGCGTCTTTTGCTTCATTTTTTAAGCTCGATACCGACGATGTAATTTGGTTGACAATTATGAACAATGGGTTATCTCGAACAATCTTTCTGCTACCCCCCCCCCTCACCCTTTCAGCTTCCAGCTCTCGCAATCATGGGCTATTACCTGGGGGGACAGCCTTGAATATCAGATGGCACCTCCACTCTCATGCCAATGATCACTCAGAAGTAAACTGAATTTGCCGATCAATCAGGTCATTGGGATGTAACAGTTATGAATGCCCCCAGTTCAATTTCAAAGGCTGCTGAAGTTTTCAGAGCCATTAGCTACGCCACCAGCTACCACTGATTTGAGAATTCATTGCCCAGCCCTTGGCTTCCCTGAGAAGGCAACTGGAAGATTGCTCCACCCCTTTATCATCCTGAAACAGTGCTTAATTTTTTTAGGAATTGAGAGAGAGAGATGGTAAGGGTGCTTCAAACACTCACAAGTTCCCGTTGGCTTCCCCTGAGAGGTTTGTTTCATGATAAGACAGTCAGACAGTGCAGTTTGATGTACTGGGTTCAAAATCCACCTCTGCCACTTTCCAGATAAATCATTGTGGGCAAGTCATATTTCTTGGAGACTGTTTCATCACCTACAAAACAGAGACAACATTGATCACCGCCACCACAATGATAAAAATCCAAACCATGTGAGAAGGTGAAAAAGTGGATATAATCCCTGTCATCTTGTCTGCTACTAGAATTGTCTTTCTGAAGATGTGTCCAGATGAAGATGCTTACTGATGACCAACACTTTTATTCAGTTACAAAAAAGACATATTTTATCCATGCGTGTAATAGGATAGTCCATTAAGCATTAAATACAAAAAAAAAACATAGGATAGCAGCTTGTTCCAGGATCACTTCTCTTTGAGCTCTATTGAATAAAAGATGTAGAAGTAATGACTGCTGGTTATAGGGATGATAGTAGAGGTGATGATAATGTTTGTGGTGATGGTGGTGGTGGTGGTGGTATTGGTGGTATTAGTGATGAGGATGGTAGTGGTGGTGGTTCCTGACATTTATAAAACACTTTAAGGCTTGCAAAGTGCTTTATGTACATACACTTACTTGATCCCTAAATAGCCTTGGGAGGTAAAGGGAAGCAGAGTGGTAAGGAGAGAGCATGGACTCTGGAATAAAAATATCTGGGTTCAAATCCAACTTGTGACACTTGTTATCTATGTGACCTTGGGTTAGTTATAACCTCCCTGAGTCACATTTTCTTTCTCTATGAACTGGGGGAGAGGTCAGACTAGATGACCTTTGAGTTCCCTCCCAGTTCTTGATCCATGTACTTATGTTTTTATTATGCTCATTTTGCAGAGAAGGAAACCGAGGTTCAGAGAGGTTAAATGACTTGTTGCAGATACTAACACAGAGCTGTTGTAAAGAAAGTACTTTATAGAAAGTATAAAATGCTATAGAAAAAGGAGCTCTTATTATCATTGATCTAAAGGAGAAAAGGACCTCAGAAGGCATTTAGTCCAAACTCCTCATTTTATAGAGGAAGAAACTTGGACCCAGAGGAGTAAAGTTCCTGAACTCAAATACATTAGAGTCAGAAACTGGATTTCAACCCAGGTCATTTGATTTCTGAGCCAGTGCTCTTTCTGCTATAACACAGTGCCTGTTATGTAGTCTGAAATTCATGGAAGAAATTCTAAGTCACCTTGGGTATTTGGAGATTCTGTGATTTTGATGCATCAGGGATGTGGCCTGAGATGGAATTAAGCTTCCTTTAATAGGAAAATATTCCTCACTGGAGTTGGGCACTCCCCAATCCTTTCCTTTCTGCTCTGCTGAGAACTGAGAAATTTAATTAAATAAATTGAACACTTATCTATGTGCACTTACTTTGTATGTGCAGGGCACTGTCCTAGGTTCTGGATGGAGACAAAGATGAAAAAATGACACAGTCCCTGTCCTCAAAGAGTTTTCTTGGGGGGCAGCTAGGTGGCGCAGTGGATAAAACACTGGCCCTGGATTCAGGAGGACCTGAGTTCAAATCTGAACTCAGACACTTGACACTTACTGGCTGTGTGACCCTGAGCAAGTCACTTAACCCTCATTGACCCACAAAAAAAAAAAAAGAGCTTTCTACTAAGAATCATGTCATGCACACAGGTTAAGAATGATACAAAGGCAGGCATAGTAGGGACATGTGAGATATAGCCCAAGCACTATGAGAAAATATGAGCTTGAAGAAACTATTTCTAGCTGAGGGAGAAGGTAAAGTAGGGAACAGATGAGTTTTCCAGGAAGAATTTCAAATGCAGAAATGATGAGGGAGTACAATAGAGACATGAAAGAGATGGCCTGTGTGAATACCCAGAAAGAACAGAGTTCAGGAAAACATTGAGGAATGGTGCCTATGCCAGTTGGAATGGAGTATATAGTACATGAAAGAGAATAATGTAATGGAAGGTGGATTGGAGTAAGTCTAGGAGGGACTTGAATGATAGACCAAGAAACTCATATGTTATCCTATAGGAAATAGGGAGTGTTATTCCTCCATTTTACAAATATCACTGAATATTTTCTATCCTTCAGGTCCACAGATCAATTAAATATGGCGGGAATTCAAAAGAAGTCAAGTAAATAGACACCAACAAACTTATAATAAAAGTTTCTGGAACCCTACCATTAGAGCTTCATTCCTTAGGGTCTTAAAGGTTTTTCCATATTGTACCTTATTCTCCCTGTTCCCAGAAGTCTGCTTTTAGAATGCACGTACTTCCATGAAGTGTCACAGCTTTCACATAATCAATAAATCACCATTGAGATTCATAGTTTAGATTGAGACAAGATCAATATGGAAATTTGTTTTGCTAGATTATACATGTTTGTAATGGGAGGTTTGTTTTTGCTTTCCAAATTAGGGGTGGGGTGGAGGTGGGAGAAAGACAAAGTGGATCTTCATTTGAAAAGTAAAATAAAATTTAATTTAAAAAAATTACCTACTATGTGCCAGGCATTATGCTAGACTCTGGGGTTATAAAAAGTAAAAATCAATTAATCCTTACTTGGAAGGAGCTTACCTTCTATAGGGGAAGATTATACATACATAGATGTGTATATAGAATAAATACATAAAGTATCCAAAGTAGTCAGTGAGAGAGGGCATTAGCAGTTGAGGGCTTCAGGAAAGGCTTCATGTAGAAGGTAGTGCATGAGCTATGTCTTGAAAGAAATGAGCAATTCTAGAAATCATTGGTCAGGAAAGAGCATTCCAGGCACAAGGGCAGTCAATTCAAAGGCACCAAGATGGGAGATGGAGGGAGGAACAAAGGGAAGACCAGTTTGATTGGACATACAAGTTGAGAAAATAAGTAAAACAGAGGGAAAGGGTTTGAGACAGCAAATGGGAGAGCCTAAATCTCTACCACTAACTTTCTCTGTGATTATCTGGAAGTTCCCTTACTTCTCTCGGCTTCTACTTGTCTCAGTTTCTTCATCTATAGAACAAAGGCATCAGACTAAATAATCTGTCCAGTACCTTCTGGTTCTGATATCTATTTCTCTGTCTCAGCAGAGGACCTTAACTCACAATTCACTGAAAAAAATGAGGCCATCCATCATGAGCTTCCTCTTCTTCCCAAGTCCACACTTCAAATCTCCCAAGTGTCATCCCATGTCCTCCTCCTCCCCTTTGATCCAATCTATGAGGATGGTGTGATTCTTCTTCTTGTCAAAGCCAATCACACTTCCTTGTATCAAACAATCAAAAAGCATTTATTAAGCACATGTTATATGTAAGGCACTGTACTAAGCACTGGAGATGCCAAGAAAGGAGAAAAAAAACCAGTTCCTGCCCTCAAGGAGTTCACAGTCTAATGGGGGGGGGGCAGAGACAGTGTGCAAACAACTTTGTACAAACAAGATATAAAGAGGATGACTTGGAGATAACCAACAGAAGGAAGTCACTACCTTTATAAAGGTTAACAGAAAGGCCTTATTTCAGAAGGTAAGGTTTTTGTCTGTCTTGAAAGAAGCCAAAGAAACCAAGAGGCAGAGGTGAAGAGGAATAATCCTTCAGACATGGAAGATATATATCCCTTACAAAGGTCCCAAATAGGGAAATGGAGAATACTGGAAAGGTAGGAAAAGCCAAATGATGAAGGGGTTTAAAATCCAAACAAAGGATTTTATATTTGATCCTGGAGGTAATACTGTAGTTCTTTTGATTTTATCACCTGTTTTGTTTTGCAGCTTGAATATTTGATCATCCTTTCTTCCTATTTTTGACCTTTCTGAATTTTTATGCATCCATTGGGGCTCATTCCCTGCTACTCTCAAACATGCCTATATCACCTCTTCCCCCCACTTCCCACTTCCATAATGCTGAATCAAATAGCCTTTTATAACTTCTCATCTTTCTTGACCTCTCTGAAATTTGACACTGTCGAGAACCCCATTTTTTCTGGACATTCCTCCCTTGATTTGTTGACTCTACTCTATCCTGTCCCCTCACCTCAGATCATCACATCTCATTGATTCATATGACTCCTATTCATATGACTTTATTCATCATGTCACAAATTTATATAACCCTCATCCCTCCCCTGCACTCTAAGCTCACTCATATCACTGTATCTGCATCTCTCCGTTTGGATGACTCATAAGTATCTCAAATTCAACGTGTATAAAACAGGACTCATTATATCCCCCCCCACACCCCAAGCCTAATCTGTCTCTTAATTCCCCTCTGTCAGTTGAAGACACCAACATTTTTTTCAGGATACCTTGGTTTATAACCTGAGTCATCTTCAACTCATCCTTCTCACCCTTCACACCCAATGAGGTGCCAAGTCTTGTTGAATTACCATATCAACATTTGTTGCACATGTCCTCTTCTCTTGACTCACATAGACAAATACCATCCTAGTCTTGGCTATCATCACCATTTGACTCCACTAATTGAGATAGCATTCTGCCTGATCTCCCTACAGTCATTCTTTCTCCAATTCATTCATTGACTTACAAATTGATATGTCTAAAGTTCAGGTTTGATAGTATCTTGTTCCAGGAGCTCCAGTGGCTCTTCATTACCTTTAGGACAAGATACATACTCCTCTATTTGGCATCAAAGACATGTCACACTGTATCTCTACTGTATCTTTCTAGGTTGGTTACAAACCACTCCTCTTCACGTACCCTACCCTATAGCCAGACTGACTGACTTCCGCTTCCCTATTCATGGTATTCCACATACCACCTCTATACCAAACTCCCTCTTCACATTCCAGTTCTTTTCAAGGCTTATCTTCAGTATTATCTCCTTCAAGAAGCCTTTTCTGATTTTTTCAGTTGGTCCATCACTGTGGATTTGTATTGTTTATCTTTGGTATATACTTATCTGTGAAGTGTTGTATTCCTGAATTGAATGGAAGCTCCTTGCAGGCAGGCACTGTTTTTCTCTTCTGTCTCTGGTTTCCTAGCACCAAGAACAGTGTCTATTATGTAGTAGTTGCTAGATAAATGCCTGTCAATTGATCATTTTGTTGATTCTGTTATCAGGGTTCTTCCAGCTAAGTCTATGTTCCATGTTCTAAAGTCCCTTAGAGCTTTGGTATTTTAGGATTTAAAATAAAAATAAGGGGCAGCTAGGTGACACAGTGGGTAGAGCATTGGCCCTGGAGTCAGGAGTACCTGAGTTCAAATCCGACCTCAGACACTTAACACTTACTAGCTGTGTGACCCTGGGCAAGTCACTTAACCCCAATTTCCACACTAAAAAAATAAAAATAAAATAAAAATAAAATCTGTGTCTCTGTAGCTGGCTTGCAGGTAGAACAGAACTGGCCTCAGTTCAGTGTCACCTAGTGTCTGCTGCCTTCAAATTGGAAATGATTTTCCGATTAAAACCCCAACTAGCCTCAAGTGGGGCTGAGAGTGTGGCCCCTTTCCATTATCCTGGAGGTTTTTCCACAATCAAAGCCTCTTATGTATGACCATTGATTACTTCAAAGAGTCATTGAGTGAGGAATGGGCTCCTGATTAGCTAATAGTTGGTGGTTTTGTTAGAGCCAGACTTTATTCTTAGGTTGAGGATACTGAAAGTCAGGTGGCAAGTAGAAATGGATGAGGGTCCTTGTGTTTATTTGGATTTCAGGGCCTCACCTGTGGTTCCTCAGTTACCTTCTTATGTCCCTAGGTAGGGAGAGGCAGCCTCTGAAAGGAATTCATCTTGAAGTATTGGTGCTTTCAAAAGAATTCAATAACCACACTACCTGGCTCACTGGATGGGATATGAGACTGATGTATGTCTAAGATGTTGTAGTGAGAAGAGTGCTGAACTTGAAATCAAAAAACCTAGGTTTGAATCCTATCTCTGACACTTAAAGGGCATTTTAATCTAGTCACAGCTATTCAGAATCTAGCTCTGGGACTCACAGCTGTATAAGTTTAGGCAAATCATTCTCTTTTTCTGAACTTCAGTTTCTTCTTCTGTAAAATGGGAGATAATGACTCCTGCCTTGCCTTTGTCACAGGATTGTTGGGTGGATCAGAAGAGAAGGTATTTGTATGTGAGTATGTATGTGTTTGTGTGATGCATTTTCTAACTAAAGAACACTATGCAAGGATGAACTGCTGTCTTTAAAATGTTTTCCCCACCAATGAGAATTATTAGGAATATCCTTATCCCTTCTTTAGCAATCTCTTCTGGAAATGTGACCCAACAGATATGTCACCCTTCTACTCAATAAACTTTGATTGCCTCTAGGGAACAAATACAAAATCCCCGTCATTCAAAGTCTTTAATAATCTAGCCCTCTCCTAGCTTTCTGGTCTTCTTCCACCTTGTTCCCCAAACATGTATTCAACCCAGTGATATTGACCTAGCTGTTCTATGAAGAAGATGTTTCATCTCTTGGCTCCAGGCATTTTCTCTGGTTGTCCCCCATGCCTGGAACACTCTCCCTCTTCTTCTCCAACTACTCACCTTCTTGGCTTCAAGTCCCAACTAAAATCCCACTTCCTACAGGAAGCTTTCCCCAATCCATGTTAATTCCAGTTCCTTCCTTCTGTTAATCATTTCCTATTTATCTTGAATATAGGTTGAGGTGTGTGTGTATGTGTGTGTGTGTGTGTGTGTGTGTGTGTGTGTGGTTTCCCCCACTAGATAGTAAAATCCCTGAGGGTAGGGACTATCTTTTGCCTTTTTTTATCCCCAGTGCTTGTCACATAGTAGAAGCTTAATAAATATTTATTGATTGATTGATTTCATGTTGCTGTTTCACTTGGTATGATCTTATCCTTCCAGAGGTGGGGGATAGAGGTGGCCATCAGGGGAGAGCTGCTGTCCAAGCCGCTCCACTGCTTATTACCAGAACAAAGGAGCAACATGGTGATGTCTTTCCATGCTAGGCTGTTCCTTGAAGAAGAGACACAGTATCTTTCTAGCTTGGCATGGTTTGACTGAGCTTTCACTTTACTGGGACAATTTTCAAAACTAAAGAGTTATCTCCATCTTATAACGAAGTGTCAAAGTGGGGTTTGAGGTTTTGTTGTTGTTGTTACATACTTAAGATCACACACTGCCATGGTATAGATATATGTGGGCAGGGATAAGAACTGGAAGAGGGAAAAGATACCAGTGTTGGATCTCCAACTTGGTGCTAGAGTCTTCCCCTCTAAAATTACCTTCTATCTCCTCTGCCTGTATCTAGTATGTTTATACACACATTATCTCCCCCGTTAGATTGTAATTTCTTTTTTATTTTCTTTCCTTCCCATCTCCTCCTCCAACCCTCAACTACCATTTCTGGAACAGACAAATAAAGAAATGAACAAAGAAACAGAACACTTGTAATAAACATACAAGTCAAGGAAAACAACATCCAATGGTGGTCATGTCCAAAACTGTATGTGCCTTCCTGAATACCAAGCTTGACACTTTTCTATCAAGAAGTGGGTACCATGCTTCATTAACTCTACTCTGACATCAAGATTGGTCGACTTGTTATTTTTTAAATGAATTACAAAAAGAGTGTAAGCTCCTTGAGGGCAGCTATCTTTTTTTGACCTTTCTTTGTATCCCCAGTGCTTAGTACACAGTGAGTGTTTAACATGTGTTTGACGATTAGCAGTGGCAGAAGAGGGATAATATATTACAGGATCTAGCAGGACTCTTCTCTGAGTTCAGTGAGTCAGGAAGGTTTAGGATTCAAGAAGGCCAAGGAGATATATGGCCTCAGGTTAGGATTCAGGGATCAAGGAAGCTTAGAAACTTGTAAAAGGCAGAGATCTCTTGAACTGTATTCAAGAAGGAGCCAGGATCCCCAGGGTTCTATTGCTTTCATCCAGGAGAGAAAAGATGTGATCTAAATTAGAGTGGTGGCCACAGAAGAGAAGTGGACAGGTACAAGACACATTAATGAAAAATAATCAACAGAACTTATCTAGTGATTAGATGTGGGAGGTGAAGGATTTGAAGGAATCAAAGATGACTCCACGGTTTTGAACCTTGGTTATTGGAAGTGTGGTGAGACCATTGTTAGAAACAGGGAATAGATCATAGATTTAGAACAGGAAAGATCTAGCTGATACCCAGAGAGGACCATTGTCAAAAAAAAAGATAATATAACAGGCATGATATTTGACCTAGGTCTTTTGACTCCAAGCAATTCAGTGCAGTGAAAAGTCAGATACTGGCTCTGGTACTTAACTGCCTTTGTGATTTTGGACCTCTATGGGTAAGTTTCTTCATTTCTAATCAAGAATACTGGACCGTATGTGACTTTGGTCAATTCATTTTTCTCTCAGCATGCCTCAGTTTTTTCATCTGTAAAAAGAAAGGGTTGGGGGCAGCTACATGGCTCAGTGGATAAGAGTGTTCGATCTGAAGTCAGAAAGAATCCTAGTTGTATTTGCAATGCCTTCTTAAGGCAGTCCAAGATTTAATTAGCTTCTTTTGAAGCTAATTCTATTGCTGTTAACTCATATTGAGTTTTCACTTCACTAAAATTCCCAACTCTTTTTCAGAAGAATACCTCCTACTTCCTGTATTTGTGAGCTTTATTTTTTGAACCCCAGTGTGAGACTTTACATTTACCCCTATTAAGTTTTGCCTTATTAAACTCACATCTATGTTCTAACCCATCAAGATTCTTAGGGATTCCGTGTCTGTCTTCCAATGTGATAGTTATTCCTTTATCTAAGAGAGCTTGCTCTCCCTCATCTGATCTCAGAACACTTTGCTTGAACCTCTCATAGATTTTTCTTTTATTCTGTATTATTTTTATTTGTTTTTTTATCCATCCTTCTAGACTATAATATTCAGGAGGGGTCTGTCACATAATTGTCTTTGCAGCTGCATCAGTGTTCACCACAGGGCCCAAATAGACAGTTTATTGACAATTGAATGAATGAATAAGTGAATGAATCAATCTCAGTGGGAGAGGTATTATGATGCCATGGAAGAGACCTTGACTAGGAAATCAGGATACAGTTCAGGAGACCAAGAGTTCTTGTCCATGTTCTATAGCTAACTTGCTTTACGACCTCAGACAAGTCCTTTCCCTTTCTCTGAATCTGTTTCTTGCTCTGTCAAATGAAGCAGTGAGACTAGATCGTCTCTGAGCCTTTTTCAAGCTCAGACATTCTCAGGTTTTCTATGACTTCATGATTTTTTCTAGGATTGGTCTCTGGTGCTTAATTAGAGCCCTTCCTTTCAGAAGCAAGTTCCTCCATTTCTCACAGAATACTAGAATTTTAGAGTGGGAAGGGCCCTTGGTGGCCATCAGGTATAAGCCATAGCTGAAAGGAAGGCTCACTATAGCAAAACCTAACAAGTGGTCTCTCAGCCTCTGCTTGGACTAGACCTCCAAAGAGAAGAAACAATAGTCCATTTCCCAAGGCAGCCTGTTTCACTGCTGGACAACTTTTATTATTGGGAATCACTCAGTTTTTTTTTCCTGACCTCAAGCCCCAAATAGCCTCTTTGTAGCATCCCCTATCATTCCTATATCTACTTTCTGGGGCTGAATGGATCAACTCTTATTCCTCTGTGATAGCCATTTAAACACTTGAACACAGCTATCACATTTCAACTTGGTCTGCATATCTACAGGCTAAACATCCTTGGTATTTCCACTAATCCTCAAGCTATATGGACTTAATGCCCTTCGCTACCCTCACTGCCATCTTCTTGCTGTTCTCCAACTTTTAAATAGCTTTAACAGGCTGTCATTCTAAGAACAGAGTGTTACTGTTGTTTGGTTGTTTTCAGCCATTTTTTATTCTTTGTGACCATGTTTGGGGTTTTGTTGGCAAAGATACTGGAGTAGTTTCTCATTTCCTTTTTCAGCTTATTTGACATATGAGGAAACTGAAGTAAACAGGGTTAAGTGACTTGCCTAGGGTAACACAGCTAGTAAGCAGATTTGCACTCAGGAAGATGAGTCTTTTTGTGTTTTTTTTTGGCAGGGCAATGGGGATTAAGTGACTTGCCCAGGGTGACACAGCTAGTAAGTGTCAAGTGTCTGAGGCTGGATTTGAACTCAGGTACTCCTGAATCCAGGGCCAGTGCTTTATCCACTGTGCCACCTAGCTGCCCCTGAAGATGAGTCTTTTTGACTCCAGGACCTGTTCTCTATATAATGCACAAAATTGGAATTAAGTAGACTCTCCTTCTCTCTCTGTGGTCGGTTAATATCAATTCCATCTGCCCCAAGCTGTCATCCCCATCCCTCTTTGAATCTCCTATTTTCCTCAATATAGTTTTCAAGAGCCTTTTTGTTGTGTTGGGTTGTCTCAAGAGCTTTAGTTCATCCTGAGATTCAGCACTCAGGACCATCTTCATAGTCATCAAAACTTCAGGACTATCTTTATAGGACCCCGTCATGCTACTGCTCTTAATGGTTCTCTGTGCATTTTGACCTGTTATTCCCATTGAGCTCTTCTCTGCCACTAATGAGATGCTGAGGCCTTAAAGGAGAGATTCCAAACATCAAACCTACCAATGCCTTGGGAGAGCCATTCTGCTAGTCGAGGAGTGGGTATGAATTCTATTTCCCCCTTTCCTCCCCCTAAGTTCCTGGCTGATCACTCCCAGAGCATGTCTGCCTGGAAGCTGATCCACAGTTCCTCTGTTTCAGTTGCCTCATTTCCATCTCTCCAGCCATTGAACAATGAGATCTGGTTTCAGGTGGGTGGTTGGGACTGGGAACAGGGAGGGGGTGGACAGTCTAAGAAGGAAGGAAGAGGAGCTCATGGGCAACCCTAAGGAACTGAGAGTTGAGTGTGTGAGCTGGCCCCAGGTTTCAGCCTTGCACTGGACACACAGTAGGTGCTCTGAAAATACCTGTGGATTTAATGAGTTGATGGGAATCAGGTTGCCTGTCCTAGTTCATGTTCCAATTCTCTGCCAAAGCTGGTTTCTAGGAGCCATGAGGGGGTGGTAGGGCCAGTGGGAGGTGAGTTATAAGAGGGGGGTGGTTGTAACTGCAAAGAAATCTATCTAACAAAGGCTGGTCAGTGTACATTTGCCTGGTGTATTTCCAATCTGATCAAAAGGTCTTTACATAAAAAAGGATGGGAATAGAGAAAATTGCTATGTATAATCATCAAGCTATATACCATAGAGAGTAATTGTAATGAATAATAGCAGCTGAGACATCCATAAGTTCACAGAAGAGAATTCTATAATGGAACCAGTAATAAAACCCATGGCCTCAAATGTCTATGTACACGTAAGCAAAGTTTAGGCAACAGGCAAGAGGAATGAGAGGTACTAATGCAAGCAGACAAATTTGGGCCCATAATTATCACTAAGTCTTGGCAGAAAGAAACCCAGGACTGGAATAGGGCTCTGAACAGGTTTGTCTTATTCAAAAGAAACAGTACAAGTAAAGGTGGAAGAGGGGAGGAAAGGCGGGGGATTCACATAGCATTTTTTTTTTTAGTAAGGCAATTGGGGTTAAGTGACTTGCCCAGGGTCACACAGCTAGTAAGTGATAAGTGTCTGAGGCCAGATTTGAATTCAGGTACTCCTGAATCCAGGGCTGGTGCTCTATCCACTGTGCCATCTAGCTGCCCCCACATTGCATATTAAGAAGGAACTGGGGGTGGCGCCATGATGGTGGAAGAAAGGCAGTGAGCTCCTGAACTCATGACACGATCACTCCAAAAAGCATCCAAATAACACCATAGGAAAATGCCCGAAGCAGCAAAACTCACAGAAGAATGTGCTGAAATCATCTTCTAACCAAGAACAGCTTGGAAGGTCAGAAGGAGGGAGCTGCTGTGCTGATACAGGAGTCGAGTCCAACCCCACAGTCACCCTGACACAGATCCAGTCCCAGGAAGGCCTCACCAGAGTAACAGACCCCCAGAGCCTCTGAATCAGCTGAAGCGCCAGTGTTGTCTGGAACTAAGCTCACAGTCTGATAAGTGGGCTGAGCCCTGGGCAGGGGGGAGACTACAGGGGTATATGCTGGTGCTAAGGCAAAACTTGGATTTTACACCCCTGCTGAGAACCAGGAGGTAGGCTTGAGTAGCAGTGGCCCAGGTGGGGGAGGGGCCCAGGCTCATCGGAGCTGACAACCACAACACACAAAGCTCGTTGATTAGCAAGTTGGTCTGGGGTAATGTAGGGCCAGGAAACAGGCCCGGTGAGTGAAAAACCTGATTCTCCTTAAATCATACCACCTGGGACTTCTTAAGCTTGGAATACTGCAGCCTGGAAACAGTGCCCCACTTTAAGGAGCTAAAAGTCAAGTAAAAGAAAGGCAAGATGAGCAGACAGAGAAAGGTGAGGACCATAGAAAGCTTCTTCAGTAACAAGGAAGACCAAGGGGCACCCTCAGAGGAAGACATCAACATCAGGCCCCCCTATATCTAAAGCTTCCAAGAAAAATACAAATTGGTCTCAGGCCATAGAGGTGCTCAAAAAGGACTTTGAAGATAAAGTTAGAGAGGTAGAGGAAAAAAATGGAAAGAGAAATGAGGGTGATGCAGGAAAGACATAAGAAAAAAGTCAACAGCTTGAAAAGTCAAATTGGCCAAAGGGAAAAGGAGGTACAAAAGCTCTCTGATGAAAATAATTGCCTAAGAATTAGGATTGAACAAATGGAAGCCAGTGACTTTATGAGAAACCAAGACACAATAAAGCAAATCCAAATGAATAAAAAAATAGAGGGCAATGTGAAATATCTTCTGGGAAAAACTGCCAACCTGGAAAATAGGTCCAGGAGAGATAATTTGAAAATTATTGGTCTACCTGAAAACCATGATCAAGGAAAGAGATTAGACACCATCTTCCAAGATATTCCCAGGGAAAATTACCCTGAAATTCTAGAAGAAGAAGCTAAAATAGAAATTGAAAGAATCTACCAATCGCCTCCAGAAAGAGATCCCAAAAGGAAAACTCCTAGGAATATTATAGCCAAGTTCCAGAGCTCTCAGGTCAAGGAGAAAATATTGCAAGCTGCCAAAAACAAAGAATTCAAGTACTGTGGAACCCCAGTCAGGATAGTACAAGATCTAATAGCTTCTACATTAAAGGAGAGGAGGGCATGGAATATGATATTCCAAAGGGCAAAGGAAATGGGATTACAACCAAGAATCACCTACCCAGCAAAACTCAGCATAGTCTTTCAGTGGAAAAAATGGGACTTTAATGAAAAAGAAGACTTTCAGATATTTGTGATGAAAAGACCTGAACTGAATGGCAAATTTGACTTTCAAATACAAGACCCTAGAGAACCATAAAAAATTGGAGCTGGGAGACATACCTGGGGTTGTTCTGAGGCCGGGTTTTGGCTGGGATCCCCCTGGGTCCAGGGGTGATGCTTTGTCCACTGTGTCACTTAGCTAGGTAATGACATCTTTAAGGTTAAATTGAGGGGTGAAGGGAATTCACTGGGAGAGGGGGAAGGGCAGAGGTGAAATCCTACATGAAAGAAACAGGAAAAGGCTTATGGAGTGGGGGAAGAGATGGGAGAGGAGCAGGGCAGCAAATGAATTTTACACTCATCAGAAAAGGCTCAATGACTTTAAACTCATCAGAGTTGCCTCAAGGAGGGATTAATACATACACCCAACTGGGTGGAGTAATCTATTTAATCTGGGCAGTAAATGAGCCTAACACTCACCAGAATTGGTTAAAAGACCTCAATCTCATTAGAATTGGCTCAAGGAGGGAATAATGTACACACTCAATTAGGTGGAGTAATCCCTCTAACCCTGCAGGAAAATAGGATGGGAAGGGGATAAAGAGAGAGGGGCAAAAGAATGAAGGGCAGATTGGGGGAGGGGACAGACAGAAGCAAATTCCTTTTGAAGAGTGATAGGATGAAAGAAGATGGATAATAGAAAAAATATCATGGGGAAGGGAATAGGATGGAAGGGAAACAGTTTACAATAGTAATCATGAAAAAGAGAAAAGGGGGAAAATTGTACAAGAAATATTTATAGCAATTCTTGGTGGAAGCTAAGAATTGAGAATCAAGGGAATGTCCCTCAATTGAGGAATGATGGAAAAAGCTATGTTATATGATTGCAGTGGAATGGTGTTGTGCTACAGGAAATGACAAACAGGATGATCCCAGAAAAACCTGGAAAGACTAATGAACATTGATGTGTGGTGAAGTGAGCAGAGCTGGGAGGACATTGTGCATAGTGACAGCAGTATTGTTCAATGAGCAATTGTGAATGACTTAACTATTCTCAGCAATGCAATGATCCAAGACAATCCCAAGGATCTAATGAGGAAGCTTACTATGCACCCCTATAGAAAAAACTGATAAAAAAGAATTCTTGTGGATTGTACATATATAACCTGGTTGCAATCTTGTGGAGGGGGGAGGAAAGGGAGGGAGGGAAGAAGGGAGAAAAATTTGGAACTCTAAATCTTATGAAAATGAATGTTGAAAACTACCCTTACATGTAACTGGACAATAAAATAAATAAATTATTTTAAAAACAAAAGAAAAAAAAAGAAACAACAAAATAAAATAAATGAGAGAAAAAAAACAAAGGAACTAAGGGGCAGCTAGGTGGCGCAGAGGATAGAGCTAGATTCAGGAGGACCTGAGTTCAAATCCAGATTCAGATACTTGACACTTACTAGCTGTGTGACCCTGGGCAAGTCACTTAACCCTCATTGCCCTGCCCCCCTCCCAAAATAAATAAATGACAAAAAGAAGGAACTAGAGGAAATTCTGTCATGAAAAATCCAGGAACAAGAGCAGAGATGCATGGTGGGGAACACTGAGACAGAAATGATAAAAATAGCATTTAAATCACACTATCAGGTTTGCAACACACTTTACAAACATTATTTCATTTTATCCTCTCAACAACTCTGGGAGACAGTTGCTATTATTGGCCCCATTTTACAGAAGAGGAAACTAAGGCAGACAGAGGTGATGTGACTTGCCCAGGGTCACACAGCTGGGAAATTTCTGAAGTCAAATTTGAACTCAGATCTTCCTGATTCCACATTTACTACTCTATCCATTCAGCCATCTCACTGCCTCAATTGCGAGGGAAGTCAGTATGGGGGAAAAGATAATCTCTCAAGAATAAAATTCTAAAGACACAAAGGAAAACAATTCCAATATGAGGGAAAGAAAATACAGGGTCTATCTGAAGACATCTGATGTGGATGCATGGGAAATGCATCAATTTAGATTTATTTTGGTGTTTTTAAGACTGTGTCTCCATGTCTCACCCAAGCTGGAAGTGCAGTTGGCTACTCATGGGCTTGATTCCGCTACTGATGTTTAGAGAAGCTTTGAGTTTCTGTTTCCAACACTGGTGATTTTTTCCCTCCTGAGGCTCCCCAAGCCCCTCACCTACCCATTGGTGCTAGACGAATCTAAGCAATCTACCAGCCCTGGCCTCCTCAGCAGCACAGATAACAAGATATGCCCAGTTGTACAACTTAGTTTTGAAAAAAAGATATATAAAGAAGATGAAAACAAGGACAGGTAACAGAGGATGAATATTAAAAGCATGGCAAATTCCTATAAAATAATGTCATGAGTGCTGAAGCTCAGGGTGAGCTAAAGCTCTTAAAAATGCTAAAGACAATAAAGGAGGACTTTTGATGTATATTGAAGAAAACAGGAAGATGACAGAAGGGATAGGGATGCTATGTAGGATGGATGGAATGATTTTAACTGACCAAAGAGAGAAGGCAGAGCTAGCTGCTCAAGTCTGATTTTGCTTCTGCTTTCTCTGCCATGAAGAATGATGTTTGCACTGGAATAACAGAACGAAAATAATAATAATAACAATAATAGCTAGCATTTATATGGTGCTTTAATGTTTACATTAAATGGGCAGCTAGGTGGTGCAGTTGATAGGGTGCCAGGCCTGGAGTCAGGAAGACTCATCTTCCTGAGTTCCAATTTGACCTCAGACACTTATTAGCTATGAGACCATGGGCAAGTCACTTAACCTTGTTTGCCTCAGTTTCCTCATCTATAAAATGAGCCAGAGAAGGAAATGACAAACCACTCTAGAATCTTTACCAAGAAAACTCCAAATGGGGTCACAAAGAATTGGACATGACTGAAAAACAATTCAACAACAACAAATGCTTACAAAGTACTTTACAACTATTATCTCATTTTAAAAAACCTGATATCCTCTTTTTTAGGGTCATGTTCCCCCCTGAAATGAAATTGATCTTGTTCAATCCAGAGCTGGGACCCATTGGGGAAAGATGAGCCCCTACCTGGTCCACAAGGAAACACTAGGAACCCCAGACCCACAATCCTACTGCAATTTATCCGTGAGCTTTTCCACATCTCTGAACTCACATTGCTTTACTCTTTCCTTATGTTTCTTAAAGTTCTATCACATGGCCTCAGACACTTGACACTTACTAGCTATGTGACCCTGGGCAAGTCACTTAACCCCCATTGCCCCACCAAACCAAAAAAAAAAAGTTCTTTCACACAGAGGAAAGCATGTTGAATTGGGAGTTAGGGAATCTAATTCTGCCTCCTTAGTTATATGACCTTGGGCAAATCATTTCCACTTATTGGGTCCCTGTTTCCTCACACATAAAATCAGAAGGGTCTGGACTACATGAGAGCTAAGTTTCCTTCAGCTCCAAGTTTGTGATCTCATCATCTTTCTAATCCCAAGGCCCTGGACTCAAGTTCCCAGGATCTTCATGGCATAGCATCAACCTGTGCAGCAAGTATTTCAGAGGTAGCTATGTGGAACACTGGACAGATTTTGGGGTCTGGAGTCAGGAAGACATGAATTAAAACCCAGCTTCAGACACTTACTATCTGGGTTTCTGAACAAATTACTTAACATCTGTCTACCTCAGTTTCCTCAACTTTAAACTGACACTAACAGTGCTCAGCACAAAAAGTACCTGGCACATAGTAGGCACAAAATAAATGTTTATTGAATTAAATTTAATGCAGCCTCAGACATTTTATTATCTGTATCCTTGGGCAAATCACTTAATATCTGTCCACCTCAGTTTTCTCAACTTGAAAAAAATGGGGTTAATAATAACACCTCCCTTACAGGATTGTGGTAAGGATCAAATGAGATAAAGTTAAATTTATAAAGTGCTTTGTTGAGTGCTTAGGGCAGTGTGTCTGGCACAAAGAAGTGCTTAATAAATACTTGTTCTTTTCCCCATCATGACTCTACATATTCTGAATCAATAATGCCTAGCATGCGTAAGGGTTGTTGCTAGGCATTAAGGATATAAAGACAACTTTAAAAAAAATATTTTATAGTTCCAAATTCTCTCTCTCCCTCCAGCCCTCCCAACCCTTGAGAAGGCAAGAAATATGATACCCATTATACAGATAACATAATGCAAAGCACACTTTCACATTAGCAATGTTCAAAAAAAAGGTAAGAAAAATAAAATGGAAAAAATGTGCTTTGATCTACACTCAGAATCCATCAATTCTCTTTCTGGAGATGGATAGCATTTTTCATCATTGGTCTTTTAAAATTATCATGGATCATTATATTGATCAGAGTAGGTAACTTACAATGACAATTTGAAAAAACCAGGACAAGCCCTCAAAGAGTTTATATCCTATTGGTGGGAATGGTGGTGGGGGATATAACTTGCACCCAGTTAATTATATATAAAACAATTTGAGGAAAGAGAACACATTAAGAACAAAGAGGATGAGGAAAAGCACTTCAGCAGAACTGTGAAGGAAACTAGCACTTCTAAGAGATAGAGGTGGAAAGAGAGAGTGTTCCAGGCATGGGAATCAGCCAATATGATGTCATAGAATTTTCTTCTACCAATGGTGGCAAGCAGCTCTTTTTGGCTTCTTGAGTGGACATTTATCATGGATTTATGAGACTGAGATTCTCTCTTCTAGATATCCTGAGGTATTCGGCACAGACCCAATGGACAGATCCAACAACTGTTGATAATAGCCTAGAGCCGGGGTTCTTAATCTGATACATTTCAAGGCTTTGGAGAATTTAGATGGGGAAAAATTACGTCTTTATTTCCACTAGCCTCTAAATGAAATTTGGCATTTCCCTCAATTATTTAAAAACATGATTCTGATAAGGGCTCCATGGGCTTCTCCAGCTTTCCCAAGGAGGGGTGGGTGGGCATGACACAAAAAGACTTTAGAACCCTTGACCTAGAGAGATCACACATGGGCTCCTCAGCCTTAGAGATTCTTTGAGGCCATATCAGATGAAAGGGAATAAACAAAATGACCCGAAGGCCACATACATTGGGAGTTTGTGGAGTCTGGTGATTTTTTCCCTGGGATTTCTCCAATCTGGCCAGGGCTTGCCATCTTGCCATCACTTTCCCAGGCTGACTTGGTGGCTCATCTGCACCCTCCTCCAAAAACCCTCCCGGATTCCTCCATGTGCAGAAGACTTCTCTCTCTCCTGAATATAGAGTATTTTGTTTACCCCTGTCTCATTTACTTTTTTCCTATACTATTTATTAGGAGTCAAGAAGCATAGTACTGGGGGCAGCTAGGTGCCACAGTGGATAAAGCATTGGCCCTGAATTCAGGAGGACCTGAGTTCAAATCTGATCTCAGACACTTGACACTAGCTGTGTGACCCTGGGCAAGTCACTTAATCCTCATTGCCCCCCCCAAAAAAAGAAGAAGAAGAAGAAGAAGAAGAAGAAGAAGAAGAAGAAGAAGAAGAAGAAGAAGAAGAAGAAGAAGAAGCATAGTACTGAAAATACCAAGAAAGGCAAAGACAGCATTTCCCTTCAAGGAGCTGATAATTGAATGTAAGCAATTATATATAAGCAAGATATAACCCAGATACATTGAAGATAGCCTCAGAGGGAAGGCACTAGCATTAAACAATAAGGAAAGGGTATCTTGTAGAAGGTGGGCTTTTAGCTGAAATTTGAAGAAAGTCAGGGAAGCCAGAAGGTGGAGATGAGGAAGGAGAGAATTCCGGGTACAGGGGACAGCCAAGGAAGATGCCCAGATGTGGCTTGTTTGAGGAATGTAAAGGAAGCTAGTGTCACTGGATGGCAGAATAAGGTGTGTGGGGGGCGGGGCTGGGAAGTAAGGTGGAAGAAGACTGGCAAGGATGGAGCATGCAGGGAGGGGATAGTGAGAGGCTTCACAAGCCAAATAGGCAATGTTATATTTGATCCTGGAAGTAAGAGGGAGTCAATGGGATTTTTTGAGTGAGGGGGGAAATATGGGTGTGACATGGTCATACCTGCTCTTTAAACTTCGCTTTCATAATATGTCCAGTGAAGGGGGGTAGAAGGAATGGAAGCAGAGAGGGATGAAGACACAAGAATGGGGCAGACCTGACAGTAAGAAAGGTAGCGGCCCATAGAACCCAAGGATGTTCTGGGGTGGGAACTAAATGCTATTCCTGCAAACATAATTTTAGGGGGGCATCTAGGTGGTGCAGAGGATAAACACCAGCCCTGGATTCAGGAGGACCTTAGTTGAAATCCAGCCTCAGACACTTCACATCTACTAGCTGTGTGACCCTGGGCAACGCACTTAACCCCAATTGCCCTGAAAAAAAACATTTAGACCTGATGTGGACTGCAGATCTATCCCCTAGCTCTGGCTCCCAGTTCTCTCATGCTTTAAAGCTTTCCTGAGCAACATGGCATGGGAGGAACTGTATGGATCTGCATCCCCTCTTAGATTCCAATGTGCCTTGTTGTTCTCTGTGTGTGTCACTGTTTTATTCCCCACTACTAGACCGTGGGCTCCCTGAAGACTGGGTTCTTCATCTGTCCTCCAGCTTGACTTGTTCAGAGACTGAGATGGGAATAAGTGTAAAATCTGGAAGGGAATCCCTCCTCTCTGCAGAGAGTGTGGGGGCTGCTTGGTCAAAATGTTGCATCCTGATTTGTCCTATATACAGCTTGCCAGTAAATAGTTGTTTCTATGCCATTTTCCTCATTGGACCATGAGTTCCTTGGGAGTAGGAACTGCATTTTGTCTTTGTAACTCTGATGTTTATTATATTGCCTGGCACATAGTAGGTGCTTAATAAATGCTTACTGATGGACTGGATCTTGATACAGTGTCAGTGGAGGTCACTTTCTCTTTGATTTTGCTTCTCTGTTTTTTCTTGTTAATAGGAAGGGCTCAATTTGGGGTTTCTGGCGGGGATAAAGCTATTTCTAGAAATGACTCTGAGAAAACAAAATTAATCAATAAAAACACTTTTTAAAAAGAAAAAAAAACACAGGCTGGAGATATAGGTTGAATTCAGATTGTGGAGGACTTTAAATATGTCATTTACCCCAGGGAGTCATTAGAATCTCAGGGCTGTGGAGGACAAGGGACTGCATGAATCAACTATTATAAACTCTTCATTGAACAGATAGGATAACTGAGGCTCAGAAAGGGATAGGGCCTTGTCAGGACTTCCAAAGGAAGTTAGTGAAATGACAGGTAAGGCCAGAGCTCACCCTGCAATTTTTGTTGTTTTATTTTGAGCTGGATTTGTGACTTCAATGGTATGAGAAACTTCTAGTGAGGAATCAATGGCTAGTCAGGAAGACCTGAGTTCAAATGTGACCTCCGACACTTATACCTGTGTGATCCTGGGCAAGTCACTTAACCTTTGTTCACCTCAGTTTCCTCATATGTAAAATGGAGAAAATAATAGCACTTCTCTTCCAAGGTTGTTGTAAGGATCAAATGAGATAGAATTGTAAAACATACAGCACACAGCCTGGTACATAGGAAGTGATATATCTATGTTAGCCATTTTTTTTTGCTATGTTAGGCATTTTTACCACCTTAGGGTCATACTATGTGCCTGGGGCAGCTCTCTAAGATGACAAATTATAGAATAGGGACTGATCTGAGAGGAAGAAAGAAAACAACCATTTATTAAGCACCTACTGAGTACCAGGCATTGTGCTAAGTGCCTTTCCGATATTATCTCATTTGATCCTCACAACAACCCTAGGAGATAGGAGATATTCTGATACCCATTTTATAGTTAATGAAACTGAGGCAGAATAAAGTTAAGTGAGTAGCCCAGGGTCACACAGGTATAAGTATCTGAGGCTAGATTTGAACTCAGGCCTTTCTGATTCCAGGGCTGCCACTTGAATCACTGCACAACCTTAGCTGCTCTTGTATTTGAACCCAGGCTTTCCTGACTCCAAACTGGCTCTCTATGAACTACTTCATGATGTTTCTCCCTAACCTGGGTAGCTAGGTGGCACAGTGGATAAAGCACGGTCCTGGATTCAGGAGGACTTGAGTTTGAATCTGGCCTCAGACACTTGACACTTACTAGGTGTGTGACCCTGAGGAAGTCACTTAACCCTCATTGCCCTGCAAAAAAAAAAAAAAAAAGATGTTTCTCCCCATCACTTTATAGTTTCATAACTACAGTAATAACATTCAGAATTCCCACTGATAGTAAGGGAAAGGTTGTTCTTTGTGCCCTGTCCCTGGAGAAGAGAGGGCAGTAGGCTTGGAAAGCCCTGATCATCTCCTTTGCCCTGATGTGAGGGGGGATGGTAGGGAGGGGAGAATGGGACTTGCTGATGCCCAAGAAGCCTTAATTCTTGTGAAGAGACTGATGAATTAGAGTAAAATGGGCCACTGGCCACCCCTCCTGATCTTCATCCATTCCTCCACTAAGCACAGAAAGAAGCTGAGCCCTTGACACATCGATCGGCTGTCACCGCAGTGCCTGTTGAATGGAGTCCAGGTTGCCTCACTCAGGGATAAGTGGCATTTCTGCTAGCATGTGCATGACTCAAATAGGTTTCAGATGTGGGAGCACCATCAGCTGAGGAGCGGGAGAGGGAAGAGAGAGATGGTGCCAACAGGAGCTAGAGGTGGGCTATTTTTAGTAGGCATCACTAATCTGAGAAACCCCAAGAAGTGATTGGCAGTGAGTCTGTCCAGGAGAGGACTGGAAGGGGGCAGGTAATCATTTTCACAATAGTGACAACTTCTCTTAGGGCCAGCCCTATTCGGAGATGAAAGAGGCATGTACTTATGTGGTTTCTTGTTCCACTTGTCTCACTTTTTCTGATGCTAAATTTGTACCACGAGTGTTACTCCTTGGATACCTTACAGAAACAAGAAATTGAACTGAACTACATCATTATGAGCCATCACGAAACAGTGGCCATATGAGATTGGGAATAAGAAGATCTGGGGGTCCAGTCATGGCTCCCTCACTTACAGTACTAATGGTGTAGGTATCAGAGGAGACTCCCCTAAAAACAGGACAAGGCCAGTGGTTTGATCAGAAGATCTTTGACTTTTTTGCAGGGCAATGAAGGTTAAGTGGCTTGCCCAGGGTCACACAGCTATTAAGTGTCTGAGGCCAGATTTGAACTCAGGTCCTCCTGAGTCCAGGGCTGGTGCTTTATCCACCGTGCCACCTAGCTGCCCCCAATCATTGACTTTTTAAAATTAGAACTCTGCCCCTATCACCCCAACTGATGCTACAAAGACTCCCCAGTTCTGTTGGCTAAATCTCTGTAAGAGGCTTTAAGGTAAAATTGTCCCCATGCCCTTTTTACCTTCACTTAAGGCCAGTTCTAAACGTTCATGCAGTTATTGGGAAAGAAATTGTCTGGGCCTCTATTTTCTACTTCTTTCTCCATAAAATGGGCCAATCAATCAGGAATGTGTATTCTCTACCTTCTTTTCTTTACCAAGAGAGTCACCTCCTCCAACATTTGCTTTGAGCAAGGCCAGGCCTTAGCTTTGCTAGAGTCCCCACAGCATTGAGTGTCAAGTGAAGATTGCTCATCAAAGAGTTACTTTTATTGAGTTTAATTCAGGGAGAAAAAAGAAGGGTAGAAATAAGGACGGGAAGATGAAGGAAGGGTAAGAGGGGAATAAAGAATACATAGATGAGGGTGAGATAAAGAATAGGAATACGAGAAGGAGAATGGAGGAAGAAAATAAGGATGAAGGAAAAGGAGGAATAAGAAGAGAAGGTGATGAGAAAAGGAGAAATAAGATGAGGGGAAAAGGATGAAGAAGAGGAGGGGAAGAAAGAATAGGAATATGAAGAGGAGGAAAGAGGAATAGAAAAAAAGGAGGATAAATGGAAAGGTTGAATAGGAAGTAGAGCTAGAAGGGGGAAAGAATAGGAATAGGAGTAGAAGGGTAAAAGATGAAGGAGTTGGGGTAGAAAGAATGAGTAAGAAGAAAAGGAAAATGAGGGAAAGACTAAATAGGAAGAAATGGGGAATAGAGGTTACTTGAAAGAGGAGAAAAAGGAGGGGAAGGATGAATAGGAAGAGGAGGAGAAAAATGTAGGAATAGGAAGAAGAGGAGGGTGGGAATTATTAGAAGATAGTGATAAAGAGGAGGAGAAATAAGGAATATAAAGAGAAGGATAAGGAAAAGAAGAAAAAAGAAGGGGAGGAGAAAGGATAGCAAAGAGGAAGAAAATGCAGAAGTGGAAGAGGAGGAGGAAAAGATATAGAAAGATGAGGAAGAGGAGAAAATCTGTCAGAGATGGAAGGGACTTTATTTCAACTTCTAAGCAAAGCAATATTCTCTGCCTTAACTTCTTCATAGGGCTTTTCTGAAAATCAAGAGATGAATGCAAAATGTTTGGAGTCAAAGAACACTGTAGAGATTGGCGGGTAGGATAGATGAGGACTTGTCCAACATCATACACTCACTCAATTACAGGATTTTTAAAAGCAGGAGTTGGCCTGCCTTTGTCTTTTTATTTAGAATTGATAGTCATTTTCTGGATATTTGGACCCTTGAATATTGACCCTTGAGAGGCCAGCCCTCATAGGGGAAATCAAGGCTACCAGTGACTTCCAGAATCTCCATGAATCTACTTTTGGAGAAAAGATGAATGGGTAAGGAAAGAGAATGTTTGATCTTGAAGAGACAAGTAATTTCCTTCCGGGTCTTTAAAACTGTATAACATTGGACCCCAGAAGTGGGAGGTATTATTAGAAATAAGGAAACCAGGACCTTGAGGCAAGAAGTGACCATTCTAAGACTCCTGGTTTCATATCTATTGTTTTTATACTTTACTCCCTTTGCCTTCTTTGGAGGAAGATGAAGAACAGGAAGAAAGGAATCACAGAAGTTTGCGGGGACTTCAGAGTCCAACTAGACTTAACTTGAACATGCAACTCTCCCTACAATATCTGTGATGAGTGGTTATCCAGCCCTTCATGAGAAAAGTGAGCACATTCCAATTTTGGAGAACTCTCATTGTTAGGAAAATTTTCCTCATATAAAGTATAAATCTGCCTCCCTGTAGGTTCCTGCTTGTTGTTTCAGCCCCTACCCCTCTGGGGCTAAGCAGAATAAACTTCATCCTCTTACACAAGATAACCTTTCGAACACCTGAAGAAAACTATTGTGTCCCATCTAAGTGTCCTCCAGGTAAAATATCCCTCATTTCTGGAATCAATCCTCATATGATAGGATATCTTTAAAAATTCCTCTGATATGACCTATGAGATTTTCACTGTCCTTGTCATTGTCTTCTGGATATTGCCTGACTTTCCAATTCCTGTAGAATTTTACAGTATTTTATTAAAGGGATGGCGAGTGAGAATCTAGAAAAGGAAGCAGTGATGACAGAGTCAAGTATAGCTCTACAAGGAATGAGTCATTCTGGTTTGGCCTCCTTTTCTCTTTTTAGAGGATTATTAGACTTATAGACACTTAAAATGTAGTTGACAGAAGAAGGGAACACTTTTCTAGATGTGTTTTGACAACAGCAGAGTAGGAAAACTATAACTTCATAATCACAATTCTTCAATGAATGAGGGTTTTTTTTACTACCATATCATAAAACTCCTAGGCTTTTCCCTGACAGACTGATGTTAAGCCATGATGGACATCTTCTAATTGTGAAGTTGATTTATTGAACCCCAGGGTTAAGACTTTACATTTATCCTTATTTAATTTTATCTTATTTAGGTTTAGTCCAGTATTTTAGCTGGTCAACTCTTTCTGACAGGTAGGCCACAAGTCAGTCTTCCTGGGTCTGGACTCTAACATCTATCTTGTTAGCTGTACCTTTCATTCGCAGACTGGGTAAACCTGCCATCTATACCAATGGTATTCAATGACAGGAATGTTAAATGGCACAGATTCCTACATCATTATACTAGAAATGTACATTCAAGTTGACATCAAGTCACTCTTTGGATCTGAATGTTTAACTAGTTCTGTCTTTTCTACAAGGATACATTGTTAAATACTTAACTAAGATCTAATTAAGCTCTATCTACAATGTTCTCCTTTGCTGTTGTTCAGTCATTTTCAGTCATGTCTAAAACTTCATGACCCCATTTGGGGTTTTCTTGGCAGAGGTACTGGAGTGGCTTTCTATTTTCTTCTCCAGCTCATTTTACATATGAGGAAACTGAGGCAAACAGGGTTAAATGACTTGCCCAGGTTCATACAACTAATAAACATCTGAGGTCAGATTTGAACTCAGGAAGATGAAGCTTCCTGACTCCAGGTCCAGTACTCTATCTATCCATTGAGCGACCTAGCTGCTCTCTCCTTATCTACCAGTATAATAAGCCAGGATGGGAGGTTAATCTGTCATGACCTGTTGTTGATAAAGCCTTGCTGGGTCTTTTCAATGATGATTTCCTTTTCTATATGTTTACTAATCAACTGCCCAGAATGGCTTACCTGCGTCAAAGAATGCTCTGTGCTCTATGAACAAAGCAGAATTGCAGTAGCTCAAAAGAAATGGGAGATGTACAAATTTAGAGACATCTCCACTCCTAATGTTAACATGGACTATTTGTGCCCAACCTGTGGTAGAGCCTTCTGATCTCATATTGGTATGGTCAGCCACAGTCAGACACACTGTACCTTGACCCTGACATAGAGATGTCATTTTGGTCCTCTTCAAGAATGGAGGGCAACAACCAACCAACCAACTAATCATCCCTTTACTAGTATGTACTAGAACTTTTCCAGGAATTGAAGAAAAGCCCTCCAGCTTCCAATTCTAATTTTTTGAAAATCAGGGGGGGAAATTGAGCATTCCCCATCTTTCAAAGAGCATTGAAATGGAGTTCCTGAGTTGTAATTTGCCTCAACACAGGGACTTGAACTCTTCAAGGGCCATTAAAAGGCTTTAACTATTTCCCTGATAATCTTGGATTTCGCCTCCCTAGAAGCCATGTTTGCTTTGTCTTTTGCAATCCAGTGAACATTCTCCTCAGCAGGGGGAAAACAACAGATGCAAGAGAAAAGTGGTCTGCCCTTTCTCTAATATCCACTATTATTGTCCCAACCATGAAGCAACAGTCTTTTCCTCTCTCCGATCCTCCTTTTCTCCTCAGTAGAGCTAAAAGGATAAGATGAGGATGAGGTGAGGAAAGAGTGGGGAGTGAAGAGATGAGGCAGAAAGACACAAAGTAAAGAGACAACGAAGCTATTCCTGGATTTGTTTCCCATGTTTATTTCCAGGGTGGCCTCTAATGAAACTTGTCCTCAAGTTTTATTTCATTACCACAGTCTCTTAGGAAAGAGTGGTGTGTGTATATGTAAATGAGTTTGTATAAGTGGACATATGATAGGTGAATGTCAGTATGAGCAAATCTTTTTGATTTGTGGACTGGCTGCAAAAGAGGGTTGAGCATATTTACACACTCAATTTATTTAATTCCATTTTCCTCTACAGCCAAATTAAAGGCATTTTATCTAAAGATCTCCCGACATGGGCTTCTCACTGTCTCCCACTAGGTTCCATGAAGGTGTTGTTAGGTGTGAATGTATGTGTTTATATATACACATAGAGAGAGAAAATGAAATATTCGTTAATAAAAGAGCTGTTTGTTAAGCATTTATTATTTGCCAAATGTTATGTTAGTATTGAGGATACAAATACAAAAAGGGAAAACAAGCCCTGCTCATAAGCACCTTACATTCTAACAGAGGGAGACAATACTCATCTACATAGCGCTAGTCTCATATGCTGCATCTGGACCAATGTTCCAGGACAGGAATAATGGATGCCACAAGTCACACACAGTAACAACTCCATGGAGTCTAATGGGGGAGGGGATGGTATTGATAAGTTAGCTAAGTAAGTAGTGTGTGCTAATACTATAGATAGATAGATGATCAATAGACAGATCTTTAGACAGATGATGAATGGATGGATACATAGGTAGATAAATAAATAGGTAAATAGGACAGATAAACAAACAAACAAACAAAAATAAATAAATAAGTGAATGAATAAGCAAATAAGTAAATAAATGGGTAGGTTGGTAAATAGATAAATCAGTAGATAAATAGGATAGATGAATAGGTTGGATAAATAAATAGATGAGGTAGATAAATAAATAGGATAGATAGGTCAATAAATAGGAGAGGTAGATAGATGATAGATAGATGATGGATGGATGGATGGATGGATGGATGGATGGATGGATGGATGGATGAATGGATAGATAGATAAAAACATAGGTCTGGGAGGGTCCAGACCTATGATTTCATTAGTGTGCAGGATTTGTTATATGTATGCCTCCTACCACCACCACCAATACAGTTCAGCAACTTATGTATAACTTGGATTTTTGAAGAGTCACCTGGGAACACATGACAGTGTATGGAGGGCTGGTGTCATGAAGTCTTGGATTTAAATCTTGTCCCTGACACACATTGGCTGTATAAACCCAGGCAAATCACATAACTGCTCAGTACTCCAGACAAAGCACTAAGACCATAGTTGCAGAAGTTGCTGATCTCCATTGGTGAGAGTAGTTTTCACACTGGATTTCCTCACATCAATGAAGTAATCATTCTGGACCTCCCTCCCTTCCACCTGCAAAACAACAAGGGCAACAATAACAACACTGTTCATCTTTCAGTTTTCCTATCTCAGCATTAACATGAACTCCTTCTTTACGCATGCCTTTTCTCCATGCTAGGTTCTATGAAGATAATGCAGTGTGTGAATTGTGATTTGCCTAGCTCCTGTCCTGGACACTGGTCCAGATGCTATATCTGAGCTGTGGGCCAGAGCCCCACAGCTGCTTGATCCTCTCCCTTGCTAAATTTTCCCATGAAATCACAGACAAAAGGCTTGGCATTCAGAACCCCTTGGCCGGTAACCTCAGATGCAGAGGCTGGCTCTGGCTGTGACCAGGTGACAAGCCTGGCCAGAGTAGCCAGGAACTGAGTTAGAATCCTCCCCATGGAAGATTTACAACCAGTTTGGGAGGGGAGGTTGGGGGAGTGACTCTCTCCAACTTCCCTTGCAGAAAGCCCCATTAGCTTGCACAGTTGGGGGAAAAACAAAACCACTAATCACCATTCGAAATGTTCATGCCATTTCCCATCTGGTATGTGGAATTGGAGCCTCTCCGGAGTCGCTGGGAAGGGAAGCAGATGGGCTGGGTGTGGAGAGTGCTTCCCCCCACGGGCACTGGGAATGAGAGGAAGGGACTTGGCATGGGAAATGGGAGCGAGGGGAGGGGAAGGCTGGTCCTGTTGTGCAGTTGCTTCCAGGGTACTGAAGGAGCCCTGTCCTAGCTTGAAGAAGCTTACAGCAAATCCATAAAAAACAGAGCCTATGGTCACTTGGACATCTGGTGGCTACTGATCTGGCCTTTGGGGATCCATCTCTTTCCCTCAACCTTTAGAAGACCAATCTTATCTTTGGCTTAGAATTCCAAGCAGCAGGAATAATGAGATATTGTATAACAAAGTTGGATATAATTACTATACTTTGTGGAAAGAACATTGGACTGGGAGATAATAGACTTGGGTTCTCATCCTAGCTCTGACACTGTTAGTATGACCTTGGGGCCAACACTTCCCTTCTCTGAACATCATTATCCCCATGTGTAAAGTGAAGGGGCTTGACATAAAGACTTCTTAAGACCCAGCTCTAAATGTTTTATGATTGTAGGAGTTCTTATTGTATAAACAATAGTGTGGCTTGTTGTGCCACCAAGGACTTTATAGTCTAAGAGGACAGATGAGACAGAAACAGAGAATGTATATATCACTGAAAAATTACATAAGTGTATTGAAACAAAGTCCTGAAAAAGAATTCCCTACAAATGATAAGGATCCTCATGTTCTCTTGTTCACAGATGACCTGATGACATTGTACTGATTGTAGCGAATGCTACTAAGTCTCTTTACTGAGATTCATGGTCACTCGAGACAGATCAAATAAGCCATTCACACAGGAAAAAAACAAAACAAAACAAAAGTGGATGAAAAATGTCCATTGACTAAATTGTAACATAATTAGATAGACCAGCCTCTCATCAGGTTCATTAGTTTATCTACTGCTTTGTTGATTGCTTTTTAGCTCTGGAATATTATTGGTTCTCCTTAGTGAGAATCATGATCACTAAATAGATCAAATAAGCCAGCCACACAGAAAAACAAAGTATATGAAAAATGCCCATTGACTAGTTTTCAACATACGGTTATATAGGTAACCTCCTCTCTTCACTTGCTCCAGTAGTATAGCTATTTTGGACAAGCACTACCGATGAACAATCAATCGATCAACAAACACATATTAAGTTCCTCCTATAAGCCAGGCACTGTTATAGATTCTGGACATACAAAGACGAAAATGAAACAGTTCCTTTTCTCAAGAAGTTAACATTTTATTTGGGAAGACAACATCAACACATATAAATAAACAATATGCTTATGAATACTCACACACACAATAAATATAATAATGATCTGGGCTGAAAAATTGAATAGGATGAGAGAAAACTGGGACATTTGAAATTGTATTATTTTCTTAAGGTGTCTATGTTATCTTTTTTCTTCATTTAAAAAGGTTTAATTAATTAATTTTAACATATTTTTTCTCTTTAAATTTTGAGTTCCAAATTCTCTTCTTCCCTCCCATTCCTTCCCCCAACCACTGAGAAGGCAAGCAATATGTCAATTATACATGTGAAATCATACAAAACATATTTCCATATTAGCCATATTCCCTGACAAAGTATCAAGAAAAATAAATAAAGTGAGAAAATTATATTTCAATTTGTAGTCAGAGTTCATCAGTTCTCTCTCTGGAGGGAGATAGCATTTTTTCATCATGAGTCCTTTGCAACTGTCTTGCATCATTGTATTGATCAAAGTAGTCAAGTCTGTCACAGTTGATCATCATTACAACACTGCTGTTACTGTGCATAATGATCTCCTGGTTCTTCCCATTTCACTTTGCATAAGTTCATATAAATCTTCCCAGGTTTTTCGAACCCATCCTGCTTGTCATTTCTTATAACACAACAGTATTCAATCACAATCATATACCACAACTTGTTCAGCCATTCGCCAAATGATGGGAATCTTATAAATTTCCAATTGTTTACCATCACGAAAAGAACTGCAACAAATATTTTCCTTTAGTCACTCATTCCTTTTTTCGACACTAATGTGGTACTTATGTTGTTCTATGGCCAGAAATCATGGAACCCAAATTTTGTGGGAGAATCACAGTTGCAGGAAACCTAAAAGCAATTCAGTCCAATCTATTCCAATCCTAATAACAAATAGTTGGTAAAACCAAGATACAACATCTTACTAAAAATCTTTTTTGTGCACAGGAATAAAAATGTAGAGTCCTTGCAAGGACGTGATTAGAAGAGGAAACTGATTGCTCAAGAAATGAGGGGCAGAGATCATCATCTTGGGAGGCAGAATGGTATGGTGTAAAGATCTCTGGCTCTAGGATTCAAATCCTGTCTCTGATGTTTACTACCTGTGTGACCTTGTACAAGTCACTTAGTATCCCTGGTTCTCCTTTTCTTCATCTGGAAAATGGGCAGATTAGACTGGCTAACCTCTGAGGTCCTTTCCATCTCTGAATCTATGATTCCATGAGCTATAAAATGAATAACTGGAGTGTTCCACTGGTATCTACAGAATATTAGAAGAGCAAATGAAAGGTCACTAATACTTTAGATGGAAGTAGAAATTTGGATGGCCACTAATATTTTCAAATGGACATCATCTATGGAAGTTTTTTGGAACTCTGTAAGAATCCTAAAGGATTTTGAAGGCAAGGAGGTATGGTGATCTGCACTTATGGATGGACAATGCAAGCTGATGAGAACACAGATTACAAAATCAAGGAAAGGGTAGAATCAGGGATTGTGTTGTAGGGTTAGAGAATGGGTTCAGTAAATCTAGAGGGGCTTCTTGGAAGAGGTAGTCTTTTGAACTGTGCTATAAGGGAAGATAGAAATTTGCATGAGATGGCTGGCCAAGGATGAGAGGTGGTCTCATTCACATAAAATCCCTAGTACAAAAATGTTTGGAGATGGGAGAGGGAAGATGTGGTACAGAGGACATGGGACGATTCCCAGACAAGAAAAGGTGAATGAGGCTCTTGTCATAGTCTTGGCTGACTTTTAAGAAGAAAGGAATCCGGGCAGCTAGGTGGCACAGTGGATAGAGCACCGGCCCTCTATTCAGGAGGACCTGAGTTCAAATCTGGCCTCAGACACTTGACACTTACTAGCTATGTGACCCTGGGCAAGTCACTTAACCCCAATTACCTCACCAAAAAAAACAAGAAAGGAATCCTAGCTAGTTAGTTTTCTAACTGCTTAACCCTTAAATCTGACAGATATAGATAGGCTCTATATCTGATTGCCTAAGTTTATCAAATATACAAAATGCTCAATCCCACTTAGGTGCCTTTGTCCCTGTGCCAGGAATGTCCTCCATTGCTTTTTTCCAACTATTCAATTCTTATCCAGCCTTAAAGCTGAACTCAATGTCCCCTCCTCCAAAAAATCTTAGATGACCTCCTTCTCCTCATTAATAATGACCTTCTAGGGGCAGTTAGGTGGCATAGTGGATAGAGCACCAGCCCTGGATTCAGGAGGACCTGAGTTCAAATCTGACCTCAGACACTTAACACTTACTAGCTGTGTGACCCTGGGAAAGTCACTTAACCCCAATTGCCCTGCAAAAAAATGACCTGCTTTACACAGACCTTTTTCTTCTTCTTTAATCTAGTCTTCATATAATCTTTGTTATACCTACCCAGATTTTCATCTTGTCCCCTTACTTTTTCCCTGCTAGACACTAAGCTCTAGGAGTGTGGTTTATTGGCTTGAGTGTTGGACTTAGATTCAGGAAGACCTGAGTTCCAATTCTGACTCCATCACTTACTCTGTGACCCTAGGCCATTTCTATCTGAGCTTAATTTTCCTCATCTGTAAATGGGGTGATAATAGCACAAACTTCACACAATTGTCAAATGAAATCATGTTTGTAGAATTCACAAATATTAAAACACTGTAAATATAATTTCTTATAGTTGTACAATGAACAAACATTTTTTCTATCTCCCACTGCCCTTCCACTGGAAAAAAAGAAAACCCTTGTGACAAATATGCATAATAATCAAGCAAAAAATTATCATATTTACCATGTCTAAAAATATGTCTCATTCTGCATATTTAGTCCATTACCTCTCTGTCACGAAGTGGGGGCAGATACAGTGAACTTATATTAAACATGCATAAATGCAGATAGGACAGCTACACGGTTCAGTGGATAGAATGCTTGGAGTCTAAAAGCTTCATCTTTCTGAGATAAAATCTGGTCTTAGACACTTACTAGGTCTGTGAACCTCGACAAGTCCTCCTTGCCTCAGTTTCCTCATCTGTAAAATTAGCTGGAGAAGGAAAGGGTGAACACTTTAGTACCTTTGCTAAGAAAACCCCAAATAAGGTCATCAAAAGTTGAACATGACTGAAACAACCAAACAACAACAATAACAATATAGGCATATCTCTATCTCTATCTCTATCTCTAGCTCTATATCTACATCTATATCTATATCTATACACCTTAAAATTTTCTGTCATTTCCCAAAGATTCCTTCCCCAATAAAGCCATTCCTTATAATAAAAAACAAACAAAAAACCCCCAAATCAATACATCAGCCATGTATGACAGTATACTGATGGTAACCAAGTGGCACAATGAATAGAATATTGGGCCCGAATCAAGAAGAATTGAGTTGAAATCCAGCCACAGATACTTACTTGCTGTGTGACCCTTGGCAAGTCACTTAACCTCTGCTTGTTTCAGTTCCCTTAACTATAAGATGAAGATAATATTAGCATCTGCCTCCCTGTCAGATCTATGGATAAGGGAAGAACCAATAACCAAACAAGAGATAGAAAACATTACTACATGTAAAATGGATAGTTTTTATTACATTAAATTTATTTTTTTTTGCACAAACAAAACCAATGCAGCCAAGATTAGAAGAAAAGCAGAAAACTGGGGAAATTTTTATAGCAAGTTTCTATGTTAAAGACTTCATTTCTCAAACATATAGAGAATGGAATCAAATTTATAAAAATATGAGTCATTCTCCAATTAATATATGGTTAAAGGATATGAACAGACAGTGTTCAGAAGAAGAAATCAAAACTACTTATAGTCAAATGCTCTAAATCATTATTGATAGAGAAATGAAAATTGGAACAACTCTGAAGTACCACTTCATACCTGCCAGATTGGCTAATGTGACGGAAAAGGAAAATGACAAATATTGGAGGGAATGTTGGAAAAATGGGATACTAAAGCACCGTTGGTAGAGTTGTGATTTGATCCAACCATTCTGGAGAGCAATTTGGAACTATGCCCAAGGGGCTATAAAACTGTGCACATCGGGGCAGCTAGGTGGTGCAGTGGATAAAGCACCGGCCTGGATTCAGGAGGACCTGAGTTCAAATCCAGCCTCAGACACTTGACACTTACTAGCTATGTGACCTTGGGCAAGTCACTTAACTCCCGTTGCCCTACAAAAAACAAAACAAAAACAAAAACAAAACTGTGCACATCTTTGACCTAGAAATACCACTACTAGATTTGTATCCCAAAGAGATCAAAAAAAGGGAAATGATCCATATGTACAAAAACATTTATAGCACCTCTTTTGTGGTGGCAAAGAATTCGAAAGTGAGGAGATATCTATCAATTAGGGAATGGTTGAAGATGTTCTTGTACATGGTTTTGATGGAATACTGTTGTGCTATAAGAAATGATGAGCAGGATGCTTCCAGAAAACCTGGGAAGACTTATATAAACTGATGTAAAATAAAGTGAGCAGAACCAGGAGAACATTGTGCACAGTAACAGCAATATTGTACAATGATCAACTTTGAATAACTTAGCTGTTCTCAGCAATATGCTCATCAAAGACAATTCCAAAGGATTTATAATGAAAATGCTATTTACCACCAGAGAAAGATCAAAGCATACTTTTAAAAAATCTCCTTTATTTTTCTTTGGTCTGTGTTTTCTTTTGTATGGCTAATATGGAAATATATTTTACATGACCAACATATATAATCTATATCAAATTGTTTGCCTACTCAATGAGGGAGGAAAGGAAGGAGGGAGAAAAAAGGGAGGGAGACAATTTGGAACTCAATTTTTTAAAATGAATGTTAAAATTGTTTTTATGTGTATTTGGAAAAGATAAAATATTTTTTAAAATGTAAAAAGGAAAGAAGATAAAGGTAGGTAGGTATGTTTCCATGAGTCCTCTAGAGTCAACATAGCCATGGCTTGGGGGCAGCTAGGTGGCACAGTGGATAAAGTACCAGCCCTGGATTCAGGAGGACCTGAGTTCAAATTTGGCCTCAGACACTTGATACTTACTAGCTGTGTGACCCTGCGCAAGTCACTTAACCCTCATTTCCCCACCGAAAACAACAACAACAACAACAACCAAAAAAAAAAAAAAACCAACGACAAACCACCACATGCCTTATCTAAACTTTCTATTTCACCCAGTGTCTACCTAGCCCAGTGCTATGAACACTGTGGGCATTGAATAACTATTTATTGAATTTAATTGGCTATATGGGCTGGAAGGTACCTTAGAAATAATTTATTCCAACTCTCTCACTTTACAGAGAAGACACTTGAGTCCCAAAGAGACAAAGGGAACCAGACTCTTCTTCTTACTCCCTCTGACTTTAATCATATCCTCAGTTTGTTCATCTATAAAATGAGGAGGATAGACTAAATGACCTAAAAGTTCATTTCCAGCTCTGCATCTATGATCCCATGACTTGCCCAAGGTCATACAATGAGTTAGTGGTTGAGTCATGACTAGAACCCAGGCCTCCAGAGAATGCTTATTTCATCCAATCTCATTTCATGTAGAGAAGTCAATTCCTTGTCTTCTCTTTTCTGACTTTTTCCTCCCTACATTCTAGTCCCCCTCCCCTAGCCACATTTCCACTCTGTCCCAGCATCTAATTAAAGGAGGGATGTAATTAAAGAAGAGCATGTAACACCACCATGTAATGGAACTGCACTCAATATAAAACCCCCTTGCACGACCCCCCTCCCCAACCACTCTGCTTCTAGCCCATAAATATTACATGATGAACAGCCCAGTGAAACATCAAATTGTTTATTGCTTGATAAGCTGGAAAGCACTTGAATTAACCTCCTGCCTAAGTGGAGATAGGAGTGAGCCATGAGTCTTTAAGTGGAATAAGAACATGAGACAGAGAGAGTGCCTGTCTCTGGAGACCTAGAGGTTGTGACTTGATGAGTTTTGAGATCCTCAGATGATGGACAGAGGAAGGGAGGGCTGTGAAATAAAAACCACTTGTTGGGGGTGAGGCAAAGATATTGAAGTGGAGATGTAAGGGGGAAAGAGAAAAGGCTTCTAGGCTTAGGCTGCTGTAGTTTACTTTGGGAAAATCCCTCCCCCTCTCTGGGCCTCTGTTTTTCCATCTATAAAGAGGGAGATTTAGATTCAGAAGACCTGGGGTCTATAAATTTGATTAAAACAATTTTTTGATCATCATTGGACTTCGATATCATTGGCTTCCTTTGTAATCCTATATATTTTACTTTTTGCATTTAAAAAAAACCTGAGAAGTGTTCATGACACAAAAACAAGGTAAAGAATCTCTAGGGATGTCTAAGATTGTTTTCCAGCTTGGATGCTCTGTAATTTTGTCATCCTCATTGGGCTCCAGGCAAAGTTGGGAGAGAATGGACACTCCTATGCCTGGCTAGAGTGGGGGGCTAGGCCAGGGCAATTTGATTGAATTGTTTTTCTAACAGTAAGACAGAAGGGGACAAATAAAATAATAGAGGGAGATGGTTGATTGGTTGGGACTCAGCCATGTTGTTAGTGGGAACTACAAAAGGATTTAAGATTGAGTAGATAGAAGGAGGGGGAAGTGAGGAGGGAAAAGAAATAGATTTAGGGCTTGAAGAAACCTTAGAGACCTTCTTATCTAACTTCTTCATGTTACAGATGAGGAAACTGTGCCTAGGAGAAATAGTTTACTCTTGGTCCTAGGACGTGTCAGCAGAAGAATCTGAATCTAGATATTCATGATCATATTGACTTTCTCATTGCTTCTGGTTAACTTTTTTTTTTTTTTTTTTTTTTTTGGTGAGGCAATTGGGGTTAAGTGACTTGCCCAGGGTTACACAGCTAGAAAGTGTCAAGTGTCTGAGGTCTGATTTGAACTCAGGTCCTCCTGACTCCAGGGCCGGTACTCTATCCACTGTGCCACCTAGCTGCCCCTTCGTCATTGCTTCTGGAAGATATGTCAATTCATTCTCCTATGGACCCATTCCCCATCCTTTGTGGATCCAAATTCTTTTCCCCGGCTATCACCTCCCTATATATGTTGTTTGTCCCACACCTCTCATTAAAATATAAGTTCACTGAATGCTGGGGATGTTTGTTTTCTTTTGTACTTATATTCCAATCACATAGCACAGTACCTAGAATATAGTATTTGATAAATGCTACTTCCTTTCTCTCTCCCTCCCTCCTTAATTTTTCCCTCCTTCCCTTGCTTCTTTTCTCCTCTAAGTCCAGCACTCTATCCACTGTGCAATGCTGCCCATCTTTTCTCATTCCCAGGCTTTAGAGCTTCTTCTTCAGATTTAAATTCTACTCTCATATTTGGCAACACAAGTATAATAGAAAGAGCATTGACAGAGTCAGCAAGACCTGGATTCCAATCTTGCCTCTGATATAAGCCATAAGACCACAGGGAAGTCATTTATGTCTCTGAGCTTCAGTTTCTTCACCTGGAAAATGGAAATAATAATATTTTTTTTTGTGGGGTAATGAAGGTTAAGTGACTTACCCAGGGTCACACAGCTAGTAAGTGTCAAGTGTCTGAGGCCAGATTTAAACTTAGGTCCTCCTGAATCCAGGGCCAGGGCTTTATCCACTGTACCACCCAGCTGCTCCATAATAATATCTTTAGGACCTACCTCACGGGGTTGTTATAAGACTCCAATAAGATGATTTTTTAAAATGCAGAGATTGGCGGTGGGTATGAGCAGTGTGTAATATATAATCAATGAGGAAAGTCAAAGAAAAACAGGAGTTTTCCATTATCTAAATGGAGAGTTCTGAGACCCAGACTTCTAGAGAAAAAGGAAAATACCAGAATATGACCAGCCTCTTGAAGAGAAGAGGAGAGGAACATGATCTTGGAGCTGGAGGAACAGATAGAGACTGAGCCACAATACGGAGAAGCAAAAGCCTAACCTTTGCCCTCTGCTACTAACATGAATTATTTCAATGAGAAAGAGGTTACTTAACAATCTTATTTAACATCCAACCCATTAGGCTGAAGGCCTATTTTGGTCCCTGGGGTCATAGTTGGGATGCTGTTGTTGTTGTTCTTTGCCCTTCATTCTCAAAGATGACCGTGATATCGAGGCGATAATCAAAACTTGCACTGAATTGGATTTAAGTGATAGAGGACCGTGAAAGATCACCAACCTCACTCTCTACTCCAGAGCCATCTGGGTCCAGTGGCAATATACACATCAGAATGATTAGAGATTGCCCTGGATGTTTTCTTGTTTGTTTGCTTTTTAAGGCAATTGGGTTTAAGTGACTTGCCCAGGATCATACAACTAGTGAGTGTCTGAAGTGAGATTTGAATTCAGGTCCTCTTGACTCCAGGGCCAGCACTCTACCCACTGCACCACCTAGCTGGCCCTGTTGGGATGTTCTGGGAACATTAAAGGCTTGCAAGTCTTATAACCTCAATTTTATTTTCCTTTCTAGGAGAATCCAGAGAGAGAGAGAGAGAGAAAGAGAGAGAAACTACAATTGTTCATTAACTAATCTGAGTGCTTTGGACTTTTATTACATTTTTGGTGATATGGACAAAAGTTTATCTTGTCCCTGATTGTTACCATTAGTACTTGCAGAGTTGTTGGTCTCTTTTATGCACATATTTGGAGACCTAAACATAAGCTATATTTTGAGATTCCCAGAGGAAACACTTCATGAGAATGAAATGAATAAAAGAAATGATTTTTCAAAGCTCTCCAAATTGCACCTGGTTTATGTAAACTTAGAGTTTAGAGGCACTGAGTCATGATTTACACTAAAATGGGGTTCCCCCCACTCCACATTTGATTTGGTCAGGGCAGAGAATAGCAGGATGATTATCTTCTATATTCTCAACACTGTGCTATATAGGCAGCCTAAGATCACAACCAAAATCAGTATGACCCAGGTTCATATCTAACTTCTGGCACATGCTGCCTATATGACCTTGTATAGCTCAATTTAACTCAATTTAAGCTCAACCATCTAAGGCATTTGAGGCATTTAGATAAGTATATAGAATAGAATATACAACTTGCAATCAGGAAGATGTGAGTTCTAATTCTGCCTTAACCCCCTACAAGTAGTATGGTAGGCTGCTTAACTTTTCCGTGCCTCAGTTTCCATATCTGTAAAATGAGGATAATGGTAGCACCTGCCTCCCAGGGTCATTGTGAGGATCAAACAAACGAATATATCTAAGGTCACTTTGACAACATTAAATTGATGCATAAATTCTAGGATAGGAGCTAATAAGACTATAAACTCCAAAATAGTTGCTTATCTCCATTGACAGCTCCCTAGGAGAACACAAAGTACACGGTCCTTAGATACAGTGGCAAACCAGATATCAATGCCTCTTCTTTAATGTCATTTCTGCTGACAAAAATCATGTCAGTTTCTGCTATTGAGTCATTGGACAGTACCAATGACTTCCTTTCTGGGTCCTCAATAGCAGTGGCTGTAGCCCCAGCAGGAGGAATTGTTAAGGTGCTTCTCTAGAGGGTGGAGATCTCCTCATCCCAGGATAACAACATTGAGTTGGAAGCATTGCTACAGTCCAGGCTCTTGGGCTCAGTGTCCTGGACTATATCCATCATCTGGGTCTGAGGGAAGTTGAGGTGGTGGTAGTGGTTTGAGCTGCTTGGCAGATGCTGCTTCCTGTCTCTCCTTTAGGGTGCCTCTTACTTCTTCACCTAGACTGGCTCACTTGCCCTGTGGGTGGCAATGAAGGAGTAAAATGTAAGCTCCCTGTGGGCAGGGGCTATGTGATTTATTTTTTTAATCTTTGTATACTCAGCACTGAGTACAGTTCTTTGTACAAAGTAAACCTCTGAATAATATTTGTTGAATCGAATTGGATTCCCAAGGGCAGGTACTGTCATTGGTTGTTTTGTTCTTTCTACAATGTAGCAGCCAAATTGAAACAACACTCCAGATGGGATCTGACTAGGCCTGAGGAACTTGTACCTAATGTGTACTTAATAGACACTTGGTAAACTGAAGGAGTTGGCCTTGTACTGTTGTAGAAAGAGCCATGAATTTGGAATCACTTTTGTGTGATCTTGAACAGGTCATTTTCAGTCTCTGGATCTCATTTACCTCATTTGTAATCTGAAGGGAAGGGACTAGATCCTTACTTCTTAAAATGTGGGTTGTGATCCCATATGGAGTTGTATAACTGAATGTGGGGATCATGAAAAATTTGACAACAGTAAAAGGTTATGTATACCTATTTTACATACCTATGTACCTGGGGTTGCATAAAAATCTCTTGGGTAAAAAAGGGTCATGAGTGGAAAAAAGTTTCAGAAGCCTTGGACCTGACAAGTCATATTCTGGTAAGCATAAAAATAGATTCCTAGAAAAATTCTAGAATATGTTTTTTACAGATGGTAAGAGAACAACTGGAAAAGGCAGTAACAATCAAAAAGAAATAGCATTACTTCATCATGAACAGGCCAGTTCAGTCCCACTGACTTCTTTGGCTTCCTTTAAGTCTCAACTAAAAGACCATCTTTTATAGGAAGCCTTTCCTAACCCTTCTTAACTCCAGTGCCTTCTCGCTGTTAATTATTTCCTACTTATCATATATATGATACTATATATGTTACATGTATGATATATACACATATATGTATATACACATGTGTGTGCATGTACATACATGTGTGTGTAGCTTGTTTGGTATATATTTGCATATTATCTCTCCCCCATTAGATTATAAATTCCTTGAAGGCAGATACTGTCTTTTGCCTCTTTTTGTATCCCAGCACTAAGCACAATGCCTGGTGTCTAGTGTTTAATAACTGTTTGTTGATTTGATTGATTGATTGATGACAGGCTTACTAGATTGGTAGATAAGATAAATGCAATAGTGTTGAGATAAATTATCATTAATCACCAATAATATGGGGAGATTCAGAGTTCTTCCCTTCTTCTAAAGTCCTCAGCCTTCCCAGCAGCAGGGACCACTATCTTGGGCTACCATGCCTGGCTTGTTATTCTTTATAAAAAAAAAAAAAACTTTATACACATTACCAGATCGAATAATCACAACAATACTGTGAGGCAGGGGAAGTATTATTTTCACCATTTTCCTAATGAGGAAACTGAGGAGAAGATTTTAAGTGGCTTATCTAATATCATTCAGCCAACAATCAGCAGAAGTGACTGTTTCCAGTCCAGGTCTTTTGAATCAGAAGCAAACCTTCTCCCACTCCATACCCTACCCCGAAACAAAACCATATTAATGAAGTTATGGGGCTGCCAGGAAGGGAATAAGAAGACAAGGCAATTTGCTATAGTGGATAGGGCACTAAAAGGAACCATGAAGATCTGAGTTCAAATACTACACTCAGATATTTACTATCTGTATGACCCTAGGTGGGTCACTTTCCCTTTTTGGACTTTATTTTCCTCTCCTTTAAAAGGGGAACCTGGATTCAAAGACCTCTAAATCTATGACCTCATGGTCCTAAGGTTCTTCCTCATCTACCAATAAGTGCAGGACCCTGAGATAAATACTTATAGAAGTATATTCCAGAAAATCATATTTTGCCAAAACCCCTAATTTGACCGATTCTGAGTTTCTGAGGGTTAATTAAGGGCACCAGGGATTTTGAAACTGGAGAAGACTCAGGAGTTGCTCCTGATAATCATCAGGAGCAAGTATTTAAAAGGTCATACGGAAAAGAGGGTAGATTGCTTCTTCTGACCTCCAAAAAGCTGAAACTGAAGCATTGGGTAGAAGTTGCAGGGAGGGAAAGATAGGGAAACACTTAATTAGTTTTATCCAAAAAAAACCCTGCCAGCTCCAGGAGGTAGTAATTGACACCCTTCCTTCCCCCTGCGCCCCCCCTCCCCCCTGCCCCTTACTGGAGATTTTAAAGCAATGGCCCCATGATCACTTTTCAGGAATGATGATGACTTCGTGCTATAGCGTATAGAACATGGGACCTAGAGTCAGGACAGATTCAACTTCCAATCCTGCAACTAGCTGTGTGGTCCTGAGTAAATCACTTAACCTCTGTCTGCCTCAGTGTTCTCATCTGTAGAATGGGGATAATAGTATCTACCTCACAGGATTCCTGTGAAGATCAAGGGGGATGATATCTGTAAAGCTCTCTGTAAATCCTAAAGTGCCAAATTAATACTAGCTATTATTATTATGCGGTAAAGGGAATTTCTGTGCAGCTACGGCTTGGCCCTCTAAGGAACTTCCTAACTGAGACTATACATCTCTGATTTTCCTGCATTTCTGGGCAAGAGGGACCTTGGAACTTCCCCTCCCCTTGCTCCTTTGGGTTTCTGATTGCTTATATATTGAAGAATTAATTGGACTAAAGGGGCCATCCCAAGGATCATGTGGCTGGCTAGTAACTCCCTCCCCACCACCAAACTCCCCTCCATCCCCTGAAAAACTTCCAGGTAGTCCAAGAACATTAAGTGAATAGGAAATCAGCTCCCTGGCTGCTTCTGACTATGTAGTGGATCAGTGCTGAAAGATGCTTTGAAATGGCAAAGTGATTCCCACCCCATCTCACCCCACTGCTGAGCTGGAGGAGACAATAACTCCATGCATCTTTTTTTTTGGGGGGGGTGAGGCAATTGGGGTTTAAGTGACTTGCCCAGGGTCACACAGCTAGTAAGTGTCAAGTGTCTGAGGCCGGATTTGAACTCAGGTTCTCCTGACTCCAGGGCTGGTGCTTCCATGGATCTTTTAAAAGGAGAGAGAGAACTTCTGACTTGGGTTCTCTTCCTCTGACTCACTTGTGTGGTAAGGAGTATGCTCTGTCTCTAGATTCCCCACATGGGGGTGGATGAATGGACTGTGCTCTTTCTCCCTACCCTGATGCTGCTCTTACATGGAATATAGACTGAACTCTAGTCCCTTCTCTGCCTTTTGTGCTTTGTATTTCCTTTCCTGAGTAAGTGGTCAAACATTAGCTTCAAAGGGATATTCTATGTGTTTGAGAGGTCTGGAGATTCCAAGTTTAGGAAGTGGAGAAGGCTGGAGGCAGGGGAAGCTTCTTTATTGGAGAAGAGGGATGTTGAAAATAGAACTATTCCAAGTTCAGTCATTTTACCAGAAAACAAGTCCTGGAAAATGTTTGGACAGTGCAGAGCTGAGGTGAAATGAAAAGTACCTAATGAGTCATTCTACATACTACTTTATGCTCTGAAGAAATTTAAGTATCCACCTCCCCATAAATGTTGACCATAGTTATAAATTGTTATTAATTTAAACCCATCTTAAATTTATTTTTGTCAAATGTGTGTTTTGAATTCTCTGGGTTTATCATTTCTTTTGTGTGTAGAAGAAAAATACCTGTTCCATACCTGATTCATAGAGTATATTCTGTATCTTTTAAAATTTCCCTTTTAGGGAAACCCTAGATATGAGTCTAATCATAAGCTTTAAATTATGAGTCGCTAGGATGTTAGAACTGAATTTTAAGTAGCCAAACACTGTGAGAAAAGGGGAACCTAGGCTCCCTCTCATTAATCATCAGACTTCCCCTGGACAGAAGCCTTTCGGACCTCATGGCTGGTTCCAGATCAGAGGCACCTTTCATGGAGAAGACAAACATTCTCTGATAGGATGAATGCTGTAGGTCTAATCCAGCTTCCACTGCCATTGAAAAGGATAGGCCTGTGTCTTAAAGGGAAGGGAAGAAAGCAAAGGAAATCTCTGGCTGAGTTGATAGAAGAAAATTAATTCACATCCATGTGGAGGAGGCTGTTGGGAAATTATATAGATGGGCTGAAGCATCTGTCCACAGTGCCGTGATACACATACACACATGAACATACACATTTGCACGTGCACACACAAACTAGGTGGGGAAAGACAGGCTGATTCTAACTGATTGGCAAAAGCTGCTCCCTTTATCCACCAGCCGACTTGCTCCTGCCACTTTATAGATAACAGTTTCAGCTGACAGCATTCATTCATTCATGTGCTCCCCCACCCCCTACTAGGCTGTTTGCCAAAGCCCCAGCCCTGATCCCACGGTGCACACTTGCCTGCCATGGGGGGCAGTGCATCTGTGCCGGGCAGGTGGCTTGTGAGCTCCTGAGGCCCTTGCCTAACACTGGCTTGCTGTGCCTGCCTGATGGTGCTGGGGACCTGGGAAGCTGCCGCTAAACTGTTGGGGGGAAGATGTGGAGGGGGAGTGGGCAAGGCTGAGAATTTCCCTTTTTCTTTCTCCTTTCTGGCTCAGGTAGGGGCAAGTTATGGGGCAGAGGGGTGTGTGTGTGTGTGTGTGTGTGTGTGTGTGTGTGTGTGTGTGTATCCTTGAAAGATGAAGGCATTGCTGCTTTGATGGGCTGGAAGGAGGCTTGAGGTGAGAGCCTTTGTAGTGGGGCATGGAACAGCACCAATTATAATGCCCAGGTGCTGTCTAAGAGAAATAAGAGAAGTGAGCAAAGACTGAGGTCAGGGGGGTCTTTCAGGATGAGAGGGAAGATCGACCAGGCAGAGGGATTTTTGACATGAATTCCCATTTAGCATATACCGTGGGGCTAATATGTACCACCACCAATAACCGCCCCCCCCCCCCAGAAACACACACTCCCCTCAGGTCTGACCTCTGCAGGTCATAGGAACTAAAGAAGGAAGGAATCTTCAAGATCAGCTAGACCAACCTCTTTATTTTAGAAAAGAAAACAGAGGCCCAGAAGTGAATCGCTTGTTCAACATTGCACCGTAAGTAGTAGAACCAATATTAAGACCCAGGTCTTTTGATTCCGAAGCTAATGTTCTTAGTTCCACAGTACACCGAGGACAAGGTGGGAGGAGTTAGGGTTTAGCTTGCTCACTTCTTTATCTGAGCAAATGTTTTGCTTCTTTCCCCTCCAACAGGCTCCCACCACCTCCACCTAAATGCCCCCTCCTCTCTCTCTTCTCTCCTCTGTCCCCTCCAGAGAGCCGTAGGTGATGATGTGTTCCAAGCCTGGCTGCCTGCCTGGCTGCCTGCCTGCCTGTCTCGAAGGCAGAAACAAGCAGCTTACCTGTATGCCAGAGAGGCACAGGTGTGCCTGCACTGCTTACCCAGCTCACCACCTGCCGGAATCTTGGCGGAGGGCAGACTTGGGATGGAATCCACAGGAAAAGGCAGCCTGGCATAATTAAGTAGGAGAAACACACACACACACACACACACATGCACACGCACACGCACACACAGAAAACAAAACAATGTTTTCCTTCCTCTCTCCCTCTCAGTTCATTTCTCTTTTCTCTCTCTCTTTTTTTCTGCTGGCCCTAATTACTTCCCACTTTAAAATTCTACAGCAACTTGAATTAAGCTGGCCTCGGGCAGGGAAGTCTGGCAAACCCAGAGAAACTTGTTTGTTTGTTTTCCCATCACTCGCAATTGGGTGTTCGCAGCTCTCTTTCCAGAGAAGGAGATGCCAGGCTCAGCCTGAGGCTCCTGCCTGAGGGGTGGAGGTAGGAGTGGGTAAGGAACGATATTTGTAGCTGAGAGAAAAGGAGGGACAAGGGAGGGACCTTTATTTTTTCCAGTAGGTTTGACTGTTAATAAATTAAGACTTGGTTTTTACTCTGCCCCTGCCAAATAAACGACATCTTCTCAGTGGACGATGTCTTAGTGTCCCCTTAGAAGTTGGGGCAGGGGACCATAGTAGAGAGATGACAACTAAGAGTTAGGGGAAGGGGCAGCTAGGTGGCATAGTGGATAAAGCACCGGCCCTGGATTCAGGAGGACCTGAGTTCAAATGTGACCTCAGACAATTGACACTTACTAGCTGTGTGACCCTGGGCAAGTCACTTAACCACCATTGCCCCACAAAAAAACCAAAACAAAACAAAAAAAAAGAGTTAGGGGATTTGGGTTCCAGAACTGCTCATCTGGGTGTCTTTGGCCAAGTCCTTTCCTCCCTGGGCCTCAATTCCCCTCTCTGCAAAATGTAAAGGTAGGGTTAGGTGAGCTAAAATCATAGGAGGTTAGACTCCTTGGGATCTTAGGTCCCTTCATTTTTCAAAGAAGGAGACTGAGGTCCAAAAAGGTTCTCCCAAATTCAATTCAGATCAGTGAAACAAACTTTATCTCTACCACAGGGTAGGCTGTGAGGGTACAGAGATACAAACAAAACATTGCCTCCTCTCAAGGTGCTTATATTCTACTGGAACAAAACATGTACAGATAAGCAAACATAACATGTATGAAAAGTTAATATTTTTTGGAGGGGAGAGCATTAATAACTTGATTAGGAGAAAATCAGGAAAGACCTCCTATAGAAGTTAGCCCTGAAGCTGTGCTTTGAAGAAATCTAGGAATTCTGGGAGGTAGAAGTGAAGACCTAGAGCATTTGAAGAATGGGGACAACCTGTGCAAAGGCAGGAGGTGGGAAAACATGTTGTATACAAGAACAAGCAAGTAGACCCAGTTCAATAGGGATGCCCAGTTCCTATAACCAGTTGCTGGCAGAATCAAGAAACCTATATGGTCTGACTCACTCCAACCTGCTTTTCCTTGCCTCTCTCTCAGCCCTTTGCACAGCTTTCACCTTAGTGGGTTCCACAATGTTTTCTCTGCTGGTGATGGCAAAAGTTAGTGGATGGATGCTTTGCATTCACGGTAAAACTTGCCTGTTCCTTGCACAACCTTATGGGTGTGTGTGTGTGGGGGGAGAGGCTGTGTCTTCCCTATAGAATTCCCCTGAAACATGAAACATGAAAGGATCAGTGATTACCCCAACTCTTGGGTACATCTCACTTACTTTGGGGGAAAAGGTTTGAGTGTTCCCAGGTGCATGAATAATAATTACCATTTAAAGAGCACTTTAATGTTTTCAAGGTACTTCCCTCACCACGATCCTGTGAGGTGGCAGATAATACAGACATTATAATTTCTATTTTTCAGACAAGTAAGGTGAGGCACAGAGAAGTAAAATGAACAGCCCAAGTTCACATAGCCAGGGGTGGGACTTGACTGCCAGGTTCTTTTGAAAGTCAGCCTAGGGTTCTCTTTCTAGTAAGCCAACCCTGTGCCTGGAGTGGTCTCAGTCAGTTCTGTTTCCTTTCTTCTGCCATCCAGGGGAGGTGCTGGATATATTTCCAGCCCGAATCTGTGACTCTTACATTATGTATAGATACAAACAAGAGCACAGTGTACTATTTACTCCGCAGCTAGGACTGCGCCTGAACTATTGAAACGCAGATGTCGTCGGCAGAATAACATCTCTCTGGTGGCTTGTCTCCCTGTCTACCTCACTGCCGAGAAATAACTCGCAGTGCTGGGTTAAGCTGATAATAAACACAGGAATTGACTTCGGTGGGAATGAACTTGCTTGACTGTTGACAAGAATAGAAGGCAAGGCCACTTCTTAGGGCCCTTGATGCTGCTGCTTTGACTGAGGCTGTTGAAACCTGTTGTAGATGCACTGAGAGACCGGTATAAGGGGTGGGGGCTCAGAGACACCATTCTGGTCCGAATATAGTAGCAGGTGTTGGTTCTTCCAGGAAGTCCCCAAACCGGGCTTTCATGATGAGCACCTGCTAAAGCCTGTTCCTTTGCTTGTCCCCTGGTGTTTTGTTTTGTTTTGTTGTTTTGTTTTCATTGAAGCAAGAACCACGGGCTGAAAAGCAGAGACAAAAACAGCACATCTTCACTTTGCATTAGCAAACAGCAGTTTAGGAGAGAGGCATTTCCCTCCCTTTGGTCTGTGACTCTCATAGTAACCCTAGAAAAAAAAGGTGGTCTGAAAGTACCATGTAATAAAGTAGGAAAAAAATGCTATTTTTGGAGTTGAAGGACCTGGGTTCACATTTTGTTCCTGACCACTTACTATCTGTGTGACCTTTGGCATGTCAATCAGTTAATAAACATTTATTAAGTGCTTAATATGGTCCAGACACTGTCCTAAGTGTTGGGGATACAAAGAAATTAAAAAGACAGTCCCTGCTCTCAAAGATGTCACTTTATCTTTGTGGGCCTCAGTTTCCTCATCTGTAAAATGAGGGGGTTGAATTCAATGATCTTTGAGGTTAACTTCTAGCTAGAAATCTATGATTCTATGGACTTTGGAATGCAATTGTGTTCTGTGCCTGGGCAGCCAGAACAGGTGGACTTGAGAAACTGAAGGAGGCTTGGAGTCCAGCTGAAGGGAGAAGGGGAGAGCTGAACAGAAAACAGAAGCAAAGGGCAGAGTGAAATGCAGCCCTGGCCAGTAATTGTCACCACAAAGCCAACCCTGAAGTGTGTCTCCCTCAGTGAGGCAGCCTCAAATCCCCATCAATCACCTTCCTCCTGGCCAACAGGAGGGATGGCAAGGAACGTTTCAGCAGAGGGCACTCAAGTCCTAGGAATCTGTACTTACCAAACCCCCGCATTTGCTCTGTGGCTTCTCAGGGAAGTGAAGATCATGAATCTCTGTAACTCGAGCCCTGGGCCTCATCACTCACAGTGATTGTAGCGGTATTGTAGCCAAGAGTGCATCACTCTAAACAAAACACATGCATTCGGGACCTATTCCACTGAACTAATTTAGATAGCACTTGCCGCCCTCCCTCTTTCCCCCAAAAGAAAAGGGGGTAGGAATTTCCTTTCCTCCTTTTTCCCTTCTCTTCCTTCCTTCCTTCCTTCCTTCCTTCCTTCCTTCCTTCCTTCCTTCCTTCCTTCCTTCCTTCCTTCCTTCCTTCCTTCCTTCCTTCCCTCCCTCCCTCCCTCCCTCCTTCCTTCCCTCCTTCCTTCCTTCCTTCCTTCCTTCCTTCCTTCCTTCCTTCCTTCCTTCCTTCCTTCCTTCCTTCCTTCCTTCCTTCCTTCCTTCCTTCCTTCCTTCCTTCCTTCCTTCCTTCCTTCCTTCCTTCCTTCCTTCCTTTCTCCCTCCCCCTCTCCCTCCTTTCTCTCTCTCTCTCTCTCCCTCCCTTCATTCCTTTTTCCTTTCTTTCCTTTTGGAGATTCTCTGAGTGCCCATGAATGCCTGTCCTTTTTGCATGTGTCACATGACAGTAACGAATACCATTTTCGGAGTGCTTAGTTTACAAAGCCCTATGAGGTGGGTGGTATCAGTATTATTCATCCCATTTTACAGAAGGAGAAACAGGCTCAGACAACTGAAGTGACTACCAATATCACGTAGAGTCAAACCTAAGAGACCCGGCATCCAAAAGCCAGGTCTCTTGATTCCAAGGCACCTTTCCCACAATGCCAGGCTGTTTTTCACATGTAAGCCTGTATGAAGACATGAATCTTGTCTGAGAGCAGCTGATGAACCTTTTCTGTAATTCTAATAGGATGCCCCCGCACTTGTCCTCTCAGACCCTATTCCTTTTACAAGGAAGTGAAAAGCCGAATTAGAATGTGTGATGCCTGGAAGCACTGAATCCCTAGGTAGGCTCTTGGGGATAAGGGGATGGGGGTGGGGAGGGGAGGGAAAGAGGAGTGGTGGAAAGGAGATTCTGTTAGCTTGTTTACCAACAATACCAGTTGCTCAGGAATCTCGCCATCTAATTCAGGAAGAGATGCAAATGCCACGCAAAGCCCAGGGAGAAATGTGACAGTGGGATGAAGCAATAGGTTTTCTTTCATAAGTGGTGGATGACTAGCTCTCTCAAACTGGAGGGTGGGGTGGGGAGAGAGAGTCAGAGACAGAGAGAACTAGAGATAGAGAGAGAGAGACAGAAAAGAGACAGAGAGGCAGGAGGAGACAGCGACACAGAGAGAGATAGGGAGAGAGAGACAGAGATACGGAGAGACAGACAGAGAGGGAGGAAAGAGAGACAGAGAGACAGAGAGAGAGAGGCAGTGCTAAGAGTGATAAGAGCCTTGAAATGGGAATCAGAAGAAGTGGTTCAAGTCCTGGATCTGATCTGACACAGATTGACTGTGTGACCTTGGGTAAGTCTTTTGCCCTCTTTGGGCTTTAGTTTCTTCATCTTTAAAATAGAGGTATGTAGGGAGTTTGAGGCTAAACTAGATTATGGGCTTTTAATCTGCAATTCATGGGGTCTGTGAACTTGGATGGGGAAATGACATCTTAATTTGTAATAATCTGCAACAAAAATTTAGCATTTCCTCCAATTATGAATTTTGAAAAAAATTGCAAGAAGGGGTCTTTAGGATTCATTAGACTTCCCAAGGGTTTCATGACACAATAAAGGTTAAGAACTCCTAACCTAGATGGTTTCCAAGATGTTTTGCACTGTGATGTTCTCTGAAGGGCCATGTGTGTGTGTGTGTGTGTGTGTGTGTGTGTGTGTAAACATACACATATATGTGTGTGTATAATAAGTGGGTGCAATATAGATAGATGAAAGAAAGATAAATACACTTATAGACAGACAGACAATTAGTCTACACTTCCACTCAGCAGAATATGACTGAAACTCAGAAAGGTGTGTAAAGCGGCACCTTGACTGTCCTGCAGGTCCCATGTGTCATGCAAAGCATTTCCCTGTGATCCTGAAAAGAAATTTCATTGGCCCTCAGCTAGCCTTTTCTTCTTTTCTCGCTCTCTTAAGTGGTTCATACTGCAGAGTTTTGGGGGATAAGGGGGAAGGCTCCTCTGTCTCATGTAAAGCAAGAGCAAGAAGGGAGGAGCCCAGGAAGAGACTTCAGAAACTCCTCCAAACTCCTCATTTTGTAGAGGAGGAAGCTGAGATTCTAAGAGGGCAAGAGACTTGCTCCAGGTCATGGAGTTAACAGCAGGGCAGGGCTAGAAGTCAGGAGTTTGTTTTTTCCCTTCTACCACTCTACTTTTGAGAGAATCAGGTGAATTAGAAACTGGGCAGCTAAGTATCATAGTGGATAGAACGCTAGACCTGGAGTCAGGAAGAACTGAGTTTAATTCCGGCCTCAGATACATTCTAGCTGTGTGGCCCTGGGCAAGTCACTTCATGTCTGTTTGTCTCAGTTCCCTCATCTGTAAGATGAGTTCAACAATTTCACCCACTTCCTAAAGTTGCTGTGAGAATCAAATGGGATAATTATAAAACACTTATCAGAATGCCTGGCACATAGTAAGCTTTATACAAATTTTAGTTATTATTATTATTGTTATTAGTCAGTTAAAGCCTTGATGGTATTGGTAGGGACAAAAAAAGAGTGTCCTCACCTCAAGTGGAAAATAAATTAGCTGGGACTGGGGACAACACCAGCAGAGCTAGTCCCCTTCCTACTCTCAGTCATTTCTTTATAGGTGTCTCAGAATGGACCATCCCAACAAGACTAAGGTCTTGATATCTTAGCAGGATGATTTCTTTGGGAGAGCTACTGAAGATCTAGCTGGATCCCTATGTTCATGGGGACATGCATGATGACCCTTTGGGACATCAGAGAAATCAGGCAGATCCTGTCCCAGCTTCTGTTTTTGATGAGCTAAGAGGGTGAAATGGCCTTATGTGTCCCTACCTTCTGGGAACACAAAGAACTTTCAATAGTTTTATTTTCCACTGCAGGGGTTATTCCATCTCTTCCCTTCTATTTACCCTTGTCCTTATCCCTCTCTCCTCCATTTCTTGGCCAACATCCTGGCCTGGTCTCCAAACATTTCCCCTGTCCCGATATCCTTCTGTCCACTTTCTGGTAGTATCTCTTCTAAAAGCCACCTGTCTAACTACCCCACTCCCCAACCCTTGGGGCCAGCCATTTCTTTGGTTCATCATCCGCCGCCCCCCCCCCCAATCTCTCCTTTCATTCTTGCCCTCTACCACTGGCAATTTTATTCTTGGAAAATCAGGCCTTTCCTCTCCTTCAGCCAGAGAACAGATAACCCTGTTACACATCTATGCTGAACCTGAAGGCTTTGGACATATGTTTTAATCAACCTGGGGGGTGGGGGATGGGGAGAGGTGCTTTCAGGTGAACTCCTTCCCTAAGACAAGGAATCCCCTCTTCCCTCCCTCTGTCCTGGGACTGAGAAGAAATTGGGGGCACCTAATGGGTGCCCTGGGGAGGACAGCTTTGCCCTCTCTAAGTAACCTCTTCCTTCTGTTTAGCACTTAGCACTGTACCTGGCACATCGTATAAATATTTGTTGACTCATTTGTTCACCTCCGTCCTTTCCTTCTGCTTAGAAGAGAGTGAAGGTGGCTTCCTTTCCTCAGAACACCGGTCCCTTTTATGGGAGGTCTTGACTGCAGCTCTCTGGCTGCTGCTTGCCTCTCTGCCCTCTCTCTTTTCTCTGGGGCCCCATTTTCCAGTGACTGCCCCAGGAAACCAGTTACTCTTTTTGGAAGAACTGAGCCGGATAAAGACAACGCATCCTGAGGTCCCTACTGGAAGATGTTGGGGGAAAAATAGGGTTTTTTTTTCTTTTAAAGCAAGCTTTTGGTTGATGCTCTCACGAGATGTGAGATGTGAAGCATCTGCTTCATGTCCCCCCTCCCGCCTCCCCGGCAAAGTCAGAATCTCCATTTCAGGAAGAATAGACTCCCTTCCCCCTCCTCTTGCATTTATGAGAAGTCCTGCAACACAGCACCGGCCACCGGCCCTCCCTCTCTCCCAAAGGCCCAGCCCCTGTGTTCCGACAAAGAGGAATGAAATAGTGAGGAAAATGCAAAGGATGAATGGCTATAGACCTATCGGGTGTAAGAAAATGAAAAAAAAAATGTTTTTCAGATGTTGGGGCCCTGCTTCTACTAGACAGCTGGCAAATGAGAGAAATTGGAAATGACAAGGAGATCAAACCATTTAAATGAAGAAAATGAATCCACACACGAGCCTAGCCCCAGCCGGGTGACAAATCCTCGGATTTATCTACTGTAGTCCTACCGCTTTGTCTCTGTCGAAAAGGTCATTAAACTCGTCTAACTGCGTAATTCCCATCTTCGCGGGGGCGCGGCTCCCTACCAGTCTTCTTTCTTTTATCACCGAGAAACACTTGAAAAAAAATTATTATCTCCAATAATAAACAAGGTGCTTTCATTAACCCTTCCGGGGGCGCACCCCCCCCCTACCGAGCCTGCTTTTCTGATAGAGAAAGCCCAGAGTTTGGCTCCTGCCCCTAGCTGAGTCCACAACCACTCTTCTTAGAGAGACCCCTGCTCCCGACCCTTCACCAGCTTCCAAAGGGTGCTCAGCTTGGAAAGGGGGGAGAAGGGGTTGGAAGGGCATGGTGCTGGCCGCGGAATGTGAGGATGGTAGGGGACAGAGTGCCTTAGGCCTCCCGATTCCTTCGAGTTCGGTTCAGGACCCATTCTTTCACAAAATAAACAGGTATTCTTTATTTGGCCTTGTTTCCAGGGCTTCCTAGACTCCAACCCCGACGGCTCTCCTTCTCCTGTAAATGAGCATCCTTTTGGGGGGGGGCATCCACTCTCGCCCCCCCCCCAGTACTTCTCTTCTTGCCCCCTCCCCTGCCTGTACCCAGAGATTTGGAGAGTCCTGAGCCGGCCTTAGCTCAGTATGTCGTCGGAAATGGGAGTTAGGGATTTGGGTCCCTAGTCTTTTCCGCTTCCACCCTGTAGATCTCCTCCCTGTTGCCCCACTCTTCCTCGGCCTTGCAAAGGAACGAGGGTTGCTCCCCAGAAGCCTCCTTCCGAAACTGAGGGTCCTCTAGCCAGGCCCAGGCCCTAGTCCTCCCAACTAAGGGGACGGGGTGGGGAGGACAGGGGGAAAGCAAATGGGTCTGGGAGAGGGAGGAGAAGCTGGAAAGGGGAGGCCAGCTCCAGGCTGCCTCAACATTCAGCCTACGGCCCTCCTCCTCTACCCGGCCTGCCTAGATCCACTCTGTCACCGCAGTCTTCTCTTGCAGGTGTGAGCATGTAGGCATGTGCTTCGGGGCGAGTGTGAACTGAGTATGTTCGGGTGGGTGTAAGAGGCTGTCTGTGCGTTCGTTTGTCTGCATGTGTGTGAGTAATAGTAGTGCGTGTATAAGCAGGAGTGTGTGTATGGATAAAAGCATTCTGTGTATGTGTGTGTAAAAAAGAGCGTGTTCTAGTGTGCACGAGTGTGAGAGCGCTGATGTGTGTGTGCGTGCGTGCGCGTGTCACTCCACTCCGGGGCTTTGTGCGAGCCGGGGCGATAGCATCAGCGGCGAGGAGGAGGGGACAGAGAGACGCGTGCAGCCCGCCCGCCAGCCCGGCAGCCGGTGCAGGTGGGAGCCCGCGCCGGAGTCGGAGCCGGAGCTGGAGCCGGAGCCGGAGCCCGAGCCCGAGCCCGAGCCCGAGCCCGAGCCCGAGCCCGAGCCCGAGCCCGAGCCCGAGCCCGAGCCCGAGCCTGAGCCTGAGCCGGAACGGGTGGCTAGGCTGAGGAAGAGCGCAGCGCACAGCCTCGCCTAGAAGAGAGCTGGGGTCGGGTCGGGGTCGGAGTCGGAATCGGGGTCGCCAGAGGGCGCGGAACCCGGCACCACTTGCGCAGCTGGCTGGCTGGCGGGCGGGCGCTGGCGGGCGGGCTTCCCAGTAAGATGTGCAGAGCGCAGCGGGGCGCTCCTGACTCGCAGCCCCGCTCCGGACCTGGGCTCGGTGGCCAGGAGGCGGCGGCTACGGCCGCCGTGGTGGAGACCGTGAAGAAGGCGGCGGCGGCGGCGGCGGCGGAGGCTCCCGGGCTGCGCGCCGGCTGGTAGAGCGGCCGCCCCAGGGAGCGGAGCAGCCCGCCACGGCCGCGCCCCGGGGAGGCTCGGCGCCCAACGATGACCCGTCCCTGGCGGCGTCTCCAGAGTCTGGTTTGGGAATACTGGGCCGGGCTCCTGGTTTGCGTTCTCTGGATTCAGGACTCTCGGGGAATGCCCCATGTCATCCGGATAGGTAAGGGCTCCTCTGGGCGCGCCCGGCAGCCCGCTCCCTCCCCGATTCCCAGCCGCGGCACATTCGACCACCCACCCACTCCCCCCCACTCCAGCTGGGCCGAAGCCCCTAGGTTCGTGTTGCTGTTCCTTGGGGCGGGGCGGACAGAGCCAGGCAGGACTGGTGTGGGGGTGGCCAAACTGTCTCTGGGCGCTCTATCCCCATCCTTTCCGCCCCCATTCAAGCCGAGGGGACTCTCCCTTTCCGTTCCCGCAAGCGGGATCCGTGCTCAGGAGCTGTTTTCTCCGTCTCCCGGTCTCTCTCAGGAATAAAGTCCCCCAACCTGGCTCCTTGGCCACACTTCTCCTGACCTGGGAGAGGGCTCGGTCGGACCAGAGGCTCAGGTGTGTGTGTGTGTGTGTGTGTGTGTGTGTGTGTGTGTGTGTGTGTGTGTGTGTGTGTGTGTGTGTGTGTGAAGAACCCCAATTCCGCCCCCCTCCTCACCTTCGGTACTCGGATCTCTTTGCAGGGTTAGGGGCAGCAGGGGGACGACCTTCAAGGCCGGAATCCAGGCAATGGGCAGGGAGCCGGGACCAGGCTTGAAGCCTTGGAAATGGAGCTAGGAGGGGGTGGGGACTCGGGGCTCGGGGGTACTGCAAACTTCGGACTCCTGAATGCTGGGTCGGTCACTTCTGCAGGCTTCAGTGCCCGCCCCCAGCCTTACTGGGCCTGAGGAACATGGGCGGGAGACACCCCAGTGGGAACTGACAATTCGGGGACTTGGGCTTTCAGGATTCCCTCGGGGCAGGGTGTGCAACTGGGGTCCCGCATTCCCGGGCACAGCTCGGCCAGACCTTATCTTGATAGAAAGCGATCGTCTCAATCTTGCTTAGGCCCCCCCCCCCCCCCTGCCCCTAGCTCTCCTCCACGACAGAGGAATCATGATGTGGTCTAAGGGAGCAAAATCTGAGGTGGAGGGCATATTTCGATTTTCTTTTAAGTTACCACAAACTGGCCGGACAGCTTCTCGATTTCAGACATAACCAGCCTGGTGGAGAGCTGGAGCGGACTGTTCCTCATGTTTGTTTCTAAGCAAGGCAGTAACTCGGAAATCCAACTTTGTTTTCCATCTCAATCGCCCGCTGGCCTGTCTTGGGTAGCCCTGGCTTTTTGTGTCTTATGAGGGGTAAATGGTGCAGTGTGGAAAGGAGGAGGGGGTAGAGTGGGCGCCCGGCTGGAGGCTGGTGGTGTCCCAAGCCCGCGGGGGAATGGGAAATTCTCAGTGGACGAGGTATGGCTCTGTAGGGCTTCTTGGTTTGATCAGTGGAAGAGCCTGTTTGCTCCCCTCGTGTCCTCCTGGACAGCTGAGATCCCATAGGAATCATCTCCCCCCTCACCCCTTTCCTTCTTATAAGTGCCAAGGAGAGGGTCCCCTGCAGCCTTGGAGAGTCTGGGCTCTGCTTGGAGCTGTCAATCGACATTCTCCATGCACTAGATTGGGAGCAGAGGAAGAGAATACGGTCTCTGTTTGAGGATTGGGCTTTGAAACCTGCCAAAATCAGTGTCTTTGGACCTCACAGAAAATTTTTCTTGGAGTTTTCCTGTCTTTCCTCTCCCTTTATCCCACCCCAGGTCCAGGGCCCCCTTTCTGGTGTTATGGAGTCTACTAGGCACATCTAGGCAATGGACAGCCCACAAGTCCTATCTCTTGAAACTGGGGCCTTTCTCGGGGCTTATTTTGGGGGGTGTGTTCAATTCCTAGGCAAGGAAGGCAGTCGATATTATAATTCATACAACACTTTCCCTTTGCTGCACCCCTTCCCTACTTCAGAAGTAACCACATTCAGCCCTTGGTCATAGGGATTTGCTCCCTTCCCTCTGTTACCTTCCCTTCCTCCACCGCAACCTCTCTACTACCCCCAGGAGTTGCTCCACCACTTGGAGAAAGAGCCCCTTCTTTTTCATTCTTCCTTGAGTGGAAGGCCTGCAGACCTTCTGCAGTGGGGTGCCCTTGGAGAGGCTGGGAAGGGGAAATAATAAGCAGGGGGTGAGGGTAAGGGTGGGGAGACTCTTTACGGGTGCCATGTGGCCTCTGAGGCCAGCCCACGCATTGCAGATGCCACCGTCTTTCCCGATTTCCCCTGTGTGTGTTTGTGGAGGGGGAGGTGCAAATGGGGGGGGGTGTTAGATATTGAACAAACCTCAGAGTCTATGTGTTGTCTTTGGATATGGTCTCAGCCCATCTTCAGTAAACAGGCAGTAGGTGTTTTGGGGGAATAACCTCAACTTAAGGACTGTAGTACTCTGTAGGGTGGGTATGCATGTGTTCTTGGGGAGGGCCCAAAGTACAATCCAAGTCACATGGATTGGGGTGGGGGGAGGATGAAACTGGTGAGTTACTAGCCAGCAAAACCTTCACCAAACATGGTAAATTGATTATGGGAGGATATCCCTCCCCTTGCAACTAAAATGGCTGATGGGGTCAGGGGGCTCCCCATTGAAAGGTGGCACATCGCCCAGGCCCACCAGCCTGCCTCCCCCTCCCTGGGGCTCACTATGTAATAGCGTAATTAAAGGAGGGCAAAGCATCGGCTTCTCTAATCTTCTTCATATTAAACCCTGGGATTAATTATCATGTGTCAGACCTGGCCATTCATATCCCAGGCACCCTGGTCCCATTTTATTTTCAGTGTAGAGCGGGAGGCTGTGTAGATGCCAAACGTGACTGCCAGTGAGGGTGCCAACCCTGAAAAGAAGAAGCGATGGTTGGGGTAGCATTCCTAGCTCCCTGGAATGTTCCCCTGAGAGGGCTGAGCCTGTCAGCCTGCCCCTACACCAGCTCTGATGGCCTTTTTGGAGAGGTAGAAAAATATGCTCAACCTCTACCCCAATCAGCACTATCCCTACAGACTTCTCCCTAGCACCCCCACTCCAGTAACCTCATTGTCTGGGTAGGTGTCATTACTGAGCTGCTCAGAAGGGAGAGGGATCTGGTATTGAGGTAGAGACCTCCTGTTTGCTTTCCGAGTCCCAAATTGCCACTTGCTTGCCTTCCCACTTAGGGCTTTTTTTCTTTCTTTGGGCTGGGGACAGTGAAGGAGACTTCCTCTGCAGGTGTCGAGGCAGAGGGGGCTTTTGGGCTTGGGGAGGGGCACTTTTTACCCTTCTGTTTATTGGCCTCTTTGGGGGCTTAAATTTCCGCTCAGACAGGGAGCCCGGGAGGGAGCCCTGCCGCGTGACGGAGTGTTTGAACAATCCATCTTGAATAGATGAATTGCTCTGCTCTGTCTTTTTGTAATTGTGTCTATCAGAGGAAGAGGTCAAGGCATTGATTGCTTGGATGGGTGGCAAGTAAGAAAGGAGAGCGATCGAGGGAGGAAGAGAGAGAGAGGGAGAGAGAGAATAATTGGATTGTAGCCCAAGGAGAAAAAAACCCCACCATTGATTATTTCATATGAATATGTGGGAGACGTATTCTCTGTGTGATTACCAAGTGTTGCTCTTTGAAGGTTTACAAAGCATATTGTAGGGTATTATTATTATTATTGCCATTGTCATTCAAATGAATTTGGCCTTAATTCATTGCAACAGTTATAATGGATGGGCTGATCAGTCAAGAGTGCTTCAATGATATGTTGTAGGTATCAGAATTTCCTGGTGATGACACGTTTTAGGTCTAAAATTCCATGATCCCTTTTAGGTCTAAAATTCCATGATCCCTTCTGGGTCTAAAATTCTATGAATGATCCACTTGGCAGGTCTATATTGGAAAGAGTCCTAGACTGGGTGTCAGTTCCTCTGTTGGCATTGCGTGACCTTGGGACAATCTTTTTTTCCTTCCTGGGCCTCAGTTTCTAGTTATGTAAAATTAGAAGGTTGGATTAGTTGGTCGCTAAGGTCCCTTTCCACTCATTGTGTTGTAATGAGAGGGATTTCTGGATTTAAACACAGAGGACCTGGGTTCAAATATTGCCTCTGCTTGTCTGTCTATGTGAATTTGGGCAAATTGCTTAACCTTTCTGTTTCCTCATTGGACTAGATGACCCTTGAGATCTTTTCCAGTTCTATGTTCATGATCCTATGGCGTTTTTGTGATTTCTATGATTCTTTGCAATTGACGCTCAGAAACAATTTTTATATAAGAGCGGGATAAAATGTTGAGCTATGCAGCCTGGTATCGAGATAGAAAGCCAAGGCAGGAGGCATGGAAGGCCAGGAAGGATGTCCTAGTACCCTTAGGGTGATAAAGACTTTGAATGGAGCCTGAGCAAAGGAGAAAGTCCACTGCTGAGTCCAGCAGAGCTGGGCACCTGACGGAGGGTGAGAGAGCCCAGCTTGACTACTCCCCAACTAAAAATACTGATAAGAAGCCAGGGTTGAGCAGTAAAAACCCTGGCTGATGGATCATCGGCTTCCTGAATGTATATGAGGCCCCTGCCTGAGCAAAAATCCACAGCTACTAGCATGTGCATAGTCCAGGAGAGGGGGCTTTCTCCAGGAACCTTGAAGAGACCTGCAGCTCCTCATGTCAGTTCAGCTAAATGGTCCTGAACACCAGTCTCTGAGTTCGGGAGCTGCTTCGAGTGAAACAATGAGAAATTTCTGGCAGTGACTGGCGATGCGATGAAACATTCCTGTGTAGGAGCAGACAGGATCTGAGTGAAGATCAATAGGGTTTCCCCCCCTGGAAGTAAATAGCTTCAGACAAGTAGCTTCCTGCCACCTGGGAGTGGCCTGGGGGCCTCAGAAGACATTCAATTCAGGAGTTTGTGCCTCTCCACCTACCAGACCAGCTGCTGCTGCCAACCCCAGTCTCCACCTCCCCTTTCTCCATTATGAGCTTAATTTCTGGATGTGGGCCTCACATTGTGTTACCTAGCTTTTTGACGTCAGGGTGAAGTCTCTCTCTCTCTCTCTCTCTCTCTCTCTCTCTCTCTCTCTCTCTCTCTCTCTCTCTCTCTCTCTCTCTCTCTCTCCTTCCCTCTTTCTCTTTTCTCTCTGTGTGCCATTTAAGCAAGGTGAGGTAGGAGAAATCAGAATCCTAACAGGGCTCTTCAGGGGTCAAGATGTCCATATCTCTGCTGCTGGCCAGGATGGCTGAGATATTTCAGAGTTCAGCTCACAACCCAGATCCAACACTATTTGTCTTTTTCTAAGAGATGCACAGGATTGGGGGGTGGGAGTGGGAAGGGGAGGAGGCTCTCTCTCCATCCTCCTTCAGAATTGGTAACTAGCAGAGTATGGTCCAGAGAAAAGACCACTGGATTTGGAATGGGAGGATCTGGCCTTGAATCCTGGAACAACTATCTCTTTGTCTGTGTGACCTTTGAGCCTGAGACATCACTTCTCTGGCCTCAGTTTTACCATCTGCAAATTGAGGGGGTTAGGCTGGGTAATTTCTAAGATCCCTTCAAGCTCCAAATCCATGATCCTGTAAAAACAAAACAAAACCAAACCCCTACAAACCACTTCACTCTGGGGCTGTGCATAGCTGCTTTTTGACATCATCTCTTATCAGTAGATCCCTGTGGCACTTAGCATACTTTCCCTACCCCCACTCCTCTCCTGTGCCCTCCCAAGAGAAATAGTGCTGACAATAGAGAGGGGAGTGGAAGTAACAGAGCAGCTCATGGGAGATGGAAACCTGGTTGAAGGAAAACCAGAGGGATGGTTATTGGACCATTCTGGAAATGCCCTGTTTTGATAAAGAGGGGTGAGACCATGGGTAAAATAGAGCATTAGCTATGTTATTTGGTACTATTAGCTGGGTTTGAGTAAAAGGCACAACTTTCTGTGCTTTTTGGGGCTTGGTGAGGTCATACAATGACTACCTCTTCCCATGGCCATTCACATTGGAATCTCCCCTTCTCTGGATACCCTCCTAGAGCAAATTTAGGGTTGGTGGAAGGGAAGGAGGCAAGCAGGTAATTCTCAATCGCATCAGATTCAGAGGCAGGGATGCCTCATCTCACCTTCTGTGGGTGGGGAGGCCTCCTGAGGCAAGAGGAGAAGTCGCGTGAGTAGAACAACCCTGAACAAGGTGTGGATTTTTCCCTGGATAGCTAGTTGCGTGTGGCAGGGCTGACAGCCGCGGAAGTGGCAGGCATAGAAAGGGAGCGGCAGATGGCTGGCTGCTTGGCGTCTCTGGAATCCCTCCGTCTTCCCAGGGCTGATTCCGCGCAGGCGGCGGCAGAGGGCAGTATGCTTCGACTGCTGCGCTCCAGTCTTCCACACACCTTGTGATGGAGATGGCCCCGGAGGTGTTCCCAGCGGGCTGCTAGATGCTCTCAGTTATGCTTTTAAGGGGGGAGGGGGGATTGAGGGGTCTGAGCCAGCTTCTGAACATGAACTGAGGTCATTTTCCCCTAATGTTGGACCCCTCCCCCTCCCAGAACCCAACCCCAAACAAAACAAAAACAAAAACAAAACAGCAGTTCAATGGAAAGAGCCTTAGATAAGGACTGAAATCTAGTGCGGCTTCTGTATAATAAAGGGCTTGAACTCGTGAACTCTAAGACCCATTCCCCTTCTAAATCTAGGTTTCTGTTCACAGCACGGCTCTTTTATTTATTATCTGTGTGCTCTTGGGAAATTTGCTTGACCTCCCTTTGCCTCAGTTTCCTCCTTTGTAAAATAAATTGAAAGGGTTGACTTTAAAGATCCCTTCTTAGGGCTTTTGTTCTGAAGGGTATTCCCCAAAAGGTTTGCTGACAGGTATTTTGTGCCATGTTGTAGGAGCGTAGGGTTACGTCCAGCAGATAATATGGTCATCTTGTTCTGCCTCCTTTACAAAGGAAGAAACTGAGGCCTTGAGAGATTAAATGATTTGCCAGGGTTCACATAGGTAGCAAAGATTTGAACCTAGGTGCTTTGATAGACTGTCCAACATACTTTCCACATCACCACAATGCTGGCGCCTTTGCTTATGTCATTCTAAGTAGGATTCAAGTTCCTGGGTTCTCCTTCTTTCCTTTTAGGTGTTAAAGGTTGCCTTGGTCTGGTGTCAGTCAGTCAATCAACAAGCATTTATTAAGTACTTACCATGTGTGCTAGGCACTGTGCTAAGTACTGGGAATACAAACAAAGGCAAAAAACGCAGCCTCTGTTCTCAAGGAGCTCAGTCTAATGAGGGAAACAACATGGAGATAATTGAACATGCAATATAAATGGATATTTCACATGATATATTAAAGAAATGTGTATGCCGTATGTAACACATTCTGTTGATGTATTACATATGCTATAGATGTTAAATACAAGACAATCTCAGAGGGTAGGCACTAGCATCACAGTTACCAGGAAAGATCTCTTGCAAAAGGTGATATTTGAGCTTGAAAGAAGCTGGGGAAGGTTAAGAGGTGGAAGGGAGAGCACTCTAGGCATGGATTAGGTAAAACTGGGGAATCTTGAAGTCAGAAGGGGTCTCTGAGGTTACCCAGTTCAACCTTTATTTGAAGCATGAATGGACAGGACAATTGGCAAGGGAAAGAGAAGAGCAAGGGAGGGGACAGACATTTATTAAGTACCTACTATGTGTTGGACACTGAGATTAGTGCTTTATAAATAACCTTTATAAACAAACCTGTGAGGTATAGGAACTTTATTATTACCATTTTACAGATGAGGAAACTGAGATAGACAAAGTTTAAGTGAGTTGCCCAGGATCACACAGCTAGGACGTGTCTGAGGCCAGATTTGAACTCAGGTCTTCGTGACTCCAAATTCAGCACCTTTTAGTTGCCTATAAGATAACGAGAAGACATGATTAAAAAAACCCATGAAGTGGTTAGCAGTGGCTAATTGATCTATCAACTTTGTCTCCTTCCTGGTCCCTGCATAGCATTAAAAAAAAAAAAATCTCAATCCTAAATCTTAGATCTAGTATGGTTTTGCTGGGCACTTTGTTAGCCCTGTTAATCTCAGTGTGCTGCCTGAATGATAATGCTTAAAAACAATCATGATAATAATAACTAACATGTATGTATTGCTTTAAAGTATGCAAAGTGTATCACAAAAATCTCATTTGATCATTATAACAACACTGTGGGTAAGGTGCTATTGTTATTCCATTTTACAGATTATGAAACTGCATCTGAGTAGGTTAAGCTACTAAGTGTCTGAGGCAGGATTCAAATTCAGGACTTCCTGACTACAAGCTTAGCACCCTATCTACGATGGACCCTTCATTGAATCCCTTATTTCTTTCTGCCACACAAGGATGTTTCTCAAGAAATGGTCAGGGACATATTTGTAAAAAAATATTTATAGCAGCTCTTTTTGGTGGCTAAGAATCGGAAATCAAAGGAATGCCCATCAATTGGGGAATGACTAAACATGCTGTGGTATAAGATTATTATGGAATATTATTGTGCTATAAGAAATGACAAGCAGGATGATTTCAGAAAAACCTGGAAAGACTTACATGAACTGATGTACAGTGAAGTGAGCAAAATCAGAATGCTATACACAGTAACAGCAATATTGTTCAATGAAGAATTGTGAATGACTTAACTATTCTCAGCAATACAATGATCCAAGACAATTCCAAAGAACTAATGATGAATCATACTATCCAACTCCAAAGAAAGAATTGATATTGATTGAACACAGACTGAAGCATACTATTTTTCACTTTCTTTCTTTGATTTTTTCTTTTGATTTTTCTTATACAAAATGACTAATGTGTTTTACATAATTTCACATGTATAACCTATATCTGATTGCTTACTACCTCAGGGAGGGGGAAGGGAGGGAAGGAGGGATAGAATTTGGAACTCAAAACTTTAAATAAAAACATTTATTTTAGAAAGAAAGAAAATTGGTCAGAGGGTGGCATTTGGAAACCTAGCAGATCAGTCTGGAACTTTGAGAAAAGGAAAGAAATAGAAATAGACAGGGTTGACAGGGTCCGAGGTCTGAAAGTTCACCTCATAGTTGGTTTTGCATATTTTAAGTGTTTAATAAATGTAGATTGAATTTCATCGATTTATCCCCAATGCACAGCCAACCCTTGGGGGGGGTGTCTCTGTTGTTTCTCCATCCCTCAAAGGATTTTGCTCTCCGTGCTCACCTAAATGTTTGCACAAGAAAGTTCCAGGGTATCTTCCATCCCCAGAACTCCGAGAACTAGCTTGAGTTTCTCTCCTTTCTCCTTTAGCCTGAGGACATTTTGGGTTGAAAACAGCATGTGTATAGAGAAGTACTTGGATGAGACAAATATTACCTATTGAGGAGAGAAACTAGGCTGTGAATGGAGGAAGCAAAGCCAGTCATACTACATCTGTCCTTCATTGAGTCTTTAATCAGAAAGTCCCATGGAGGATGGCGGAAGGGAAGATTGCTTCTGTGAGCATTTAGATTACCCATAGTTTTGGGTTGGAAGGGACTTAAGAGCAAAAATCTTAGCATGGTAGATATCAGAGCTGAAAGGGACTTCAGAGGAATACAGTCCAACACCCTTTTAAAGGTATGAAATACCTCTACAATGTCCCAACATAACCATCCAAATTCAAAATGGAGACCTCTGGACACATGAGTTCATTCCATACAAGGCAGCTCACTCTTTGAACACCTCAGAAGGTTTGTTTTTTCCTCTTTTTTTTTTTTTCAATATCCAACTTCTTTCCAAATTGCTTCTAGCTGTTCCCTTTAAAAGACATAACAAAAGACATTTTATCCTTCTTCCCAATGGAAGCCCATTTGTTAGATAGTTCAAGGCACTCTCAATCCTTAAATGGGTTCTTATATAGCATAGTATTCAGACCACTCAACTTCTTTGCTCTCCCTAAGTCAGCTAGGTAGTACAGTGGTTAGAACACTAAGCCAAGAATCAGGAAGACCTGACATAAAATCTGCCTTCAGACTCTTACTAGCTAGTGTGACTCTGCACTAGAGACTTCAGTTTACTTAACTATAAAATAGGAGTAATAATAGCACCTACCTCTCAGGGTTGTTTGTGAGGATCAAAGAGATATTTGCAAAGCATTTACCTTCCTTCCTTCCTTCCTTCCTTCCTTCCTTCCTTCCGTCCTTCCTTCCGTTCCTTCCTTCCTCCTTCCTTCCTTCCTCTTCCTTCCTTCCTTCCTTCCTTCCTTCCCTGTTCTGAACATAATCTATTTTGCCAGCAACACAAGGCATAGTATCTTGGAGAGAGATAACACTTTAAAAATCATCTGGTTCAAATTCCTTTCATTTGAATCATCCCACTTGGAAATGAACAAAGAACTCCAGGGGTCTGACAGTAGAACTATCTCCCTTCCCCACTCCCCTGATCCTGACGCCACCTCCTGCTTTGAACCTTTGCCTTCTAATACTGTAGCCTATGAGCCCATTAGCCTTTGGGGGCCTCCATGCCACATATGTTTCTTGGATTAAGTTTGGTGGGCCATCAGCCCCTCACTCTCCCCAGGTCTTTCTCACTTGAACTACTCTATGGTCAAACCTGTTGATCTTAGATTTACATGATTGATTCTTTGAAACTCAATATAGAAGTTTACATTTCTCCCTTTATATTTCATTCTTCTTAGTTTTATTCTGTCTAATCACATGTGGATCTTAATTCTTCTATCAAATTTGTTAACTATCCTCCCCGCCCCAACTTCACATCATCTTCAGATTTGATAAGCATACCATTTATACTTTTATCTGAGACACAGGTAATAGTGTTGAACAGGGTGGTGCCAAGGCAACTCTCCAGATTGCCATGGGTACTTTAATCACTGCCTTTTGGGTCCAGTCTTTCAGCCATTTTTGAGCTCCCTAACTACTTTATCATAGAGTCCACATCATAGAGTTCATCTTGTCCACAAGGATTTTGTGAGAGGCTCTGTCAGATACTGGGCTGAAAGACAATGACTGGAGTTAGCAGTATATTCAAATTGACCAGCATTCCAGTGGGTGGGCCAATTGCCCCTTTCTGAGATGCTCTAATGTGGTTAGTTGAGGGTAGTGTTGTATTGTATTTATCTCATGTCTTTGGCCCATGGGGCACTGTTTCCTCTTCACATTTCCAGCATTTTAATTGAAATGCATTTTGCATGTGCTCCAGAGCTGGGAAGCCTGTCTCCTTCCTGCTGTGGGAGTCTCCTTCTGGGACTTTGTTAGGCAAGTCTTTATTATTCTCTTTTTGAATTTCTTCCTGGTGCAGGAAGATGGATCCCCTGGGGGGTCAATGAGGTGACAGTGACACTCAGAAGGGCACTGGCAAGGGGCTGGTCCCTGAGAGACTGGGGGCTCCAGGGTTCCACTGGGAACTATCAGGTAATGAGGCCATTGGCAAAAAGCTGAGGAGGAGAGTGTCCCCATGGCAATGGTGCAGATCGAGATAATGAGAGAAGGGAGATCTGGGGGGAGTGGCGGAGGTGACTGAAAGCCTTTGGTGCCATGCTGAATGGTAGCTGAGGAAGAAGATGGGAAGAAAGGGGAGACAGAAGGGAGATAGGATTCTGGAGTGTGCGAAGAGGGTTCCAATCCACAGGAGACAATTAAACCTTGCCCCATAAAAGAGCTCCATGCAGACATTAAGAGAAAGGCAGCAGAAGGGAGCTTACTGAGTTCTTGTAGCCACTGCAAGGAAAGGATACTTAATTTAGAAATTCAGGAAGGGTCCTGTGATCATTGAATCTAGAGTTGAAAGGGGCTTCAGGGTGAGTCTCTTCATTTTACATAGGAGAAAACTGAGGCCCAGAAGTTTAAGTGGATTGTCTCTAGGTAACAGAGATTCTAAGGAGCAGATCCAAGATTTAAACCAAGGTGGTCTGACTCCAAATCTATCACTGTACCATGTACCCTCCCCTGCTCTGAAGTGCCAAATTATATTTTAATTAAAAGACTCCAGAATTTGGTGGGGAAGCAGAATCTGGGGACTAGTACCACCTTTAATTCTTTCTCTAATTATCATTTTTTTTTCTACCCTTCGACTTGGAATCTTATGGATTCGAGTCTTGGAATGGTCCTTAGCTAGAGATGATTTAGCTCAATATTCTACCTTTGGCAGGAAACTCTTTTAACAGCATTCCTGATAGGTGATCATTAGGATGGTGCTTGAATATTTCTGTTGATGGAGACCTCACTACCTCCCAAGGAAGCCTAGTTCATTCCATGGTTGGGACAGTTCTAACGTCTAATGAACATTCTTCTTATAGTGAATTTAAACTTGTCTTAACATAATTAAACACCTATATCTTTTACATATGACTTACTAGTCACATCTCTCTATATCCTGTACATGTGCAATTGATTTTTAAACTCAAGTGTAGGGCTTTATATTTAGCCCTAAACTTAGTTAATTTGGTTCATCATGATAGCCTTCTGGATCTTTTGGAATCCCTCTTGTCATCTAGTCTGTTAGCTATCTCTCTCACTTTCTTTCCCCTTGTAAATTTTGATGTGCATATTGTCTCTACCTTCAAACCAGTTTCATGAGAAGAAAAGATCAAGGACATGTCAATCCATGGGGCTGTTGTTATTAAGTCATTTTTTCATTGTGTCTGACTCTCCATGTCCACCATTTGGAGTTTTCTTGGCAGAGAAGCTGGAATGGTTTGCATTTCCTTCTCCAGCTAATTTATTATATGAGGAAACTGAGGCAAACAGAGTTAAGTGACTTGTCCAGGGTCACACAGTAAGCACCTGAGGCCAGATTTGAAATCTCGAAGATGAGTCTTCCTGACTCCAGGCCCACTGCACCACCTAGTGGCTGAATAATAGGTACAAGAAAATATATATTTTTTTCATCAAAGTAGACTACAATCCACCTGGATAGTAAAAAGAAATAGATCAAGAGTTCAAGAAACAAATCACAGGGTTGCCTTGGCTGCATGATATAGTAGTGATAGTAAGCTTTAATTATTTAGACATCTGATGCAGAGCTCTCTCTGTTTCTCTGTCTGTCTGTCTTTCTTCCCCTTTTCCCAAAAGCAGAGCAACTAATAATCTCTTGGCTTGCCCTAATAATAAAAAATAGAACCAATAAGAGAATTTGCGTTCTATACCTTATTCTTACCAACAATGATGAACTGATTGTTTAAGAAGAAATGATGGGAACCTTGAGGTGAAGTGATCACTCTCCTAAAGTTTGTGATAGAAAAGAGAAAAAAAATCTGGATATAGTATGAAATGCACCCTAGATTTTTAGATAGAAGATTTCAAAGGATTCAGAGAAGGAACAGATAAAAAATTCTTCTTGCCTAAAAGTCTATAAAGGAAGACCACTGAGTGATGGGGACTAGCAAGAATGAAATTCTGAAGACAAAAAGAGAAATTGCCCTGTGGCGAAGTAAGGGAAAAGCTGTCTAAAGAGACCAATGTGGATGCACAGGGAACACTCATCAGGAACTTAGCTTTTAAGATACATTTTGGGGGAGGGGGAGTGTAGCAAGAACTTATGAACTGTTGCAAAGTGAAATGAGAAGACCTGGGAGATCATTGTGTCAGTAACAGCAGTGTTTGTACAATGATTATTGTGAAAGACTTGGCTACTCTGATCAATACAGTGATCAAACAAGTCCTAAGGACTTGTGATGGAAAAAAAAGACTATATTCCGTCCAGAGAGAGAACTGATGATTTCTGAGTGCAAATCGAAGTATAATTTTCTTGCTTTCTTTTTTGGTTCTGCAATATGGCTAATGTGGAAATATGTTTTGGCATGATTTCACATGTATAATTGATATCATTTTGCTTGTCTTCTCAGTAGTGGGGGAAGGGTAGGAGAGAGGGAGAGAATGGAAACTCAAAATCTGAAAACAAAAGAATGTTAGAAAATAATGATTTAAAAAAGACCCCTGGAAAATGGAACAGGTGTGGACAATGGAAGCTGGATGCAAAAGCATACAATGGTCCTGTGAGAATGATACAAGAATGCACTGAGGTGGACAAGGAAACCTAAAGATAGAATCTATAAAATCCTATGATACCAGAAAGGTTTTTCTTTAAAGGTTATGTTGGGAGGAAGGGAAAAAAAAAAATCTAACGGGGGTGGGGGAGGGGGCGGATGAGACAATGATTATGGATGATAGGAAGATAGGTTCAACTTTTCCAAGGAGAATCATGTTCTGGAAACAACAGAAAAAAAACAAGACTAATAGAAAGTTGAAACCTACAATAATGAGAGGGAACTTTATTGTCCTTGATAAATTCAAGTCACCAGTCCCAGATCAATTATGCCCCAGGGTACTGAGTAAGCATTGGGATCACGGAACAGGATGGGTGCTGCAAAGTCAACAAAAGGCATATGTCTAAATGCTGAAAGAAGGAGGAAGGAAGGAAGGAAGGAAGGAAGGAAGGAAGGAAGGAAGGAAGGAAGGAAGGAAGGAAGGAGAGTCTATAAGCCATAAAGCAAAGAGATTGACTTCTGTTCATGGCAAAATTCTAGAAAGCATTATTAAAGGGATGGTTAAAAATAGAAAAGAAGTAGGATGATCACAAAGAGTCAACATCACTCAATCAAGAACAGGTCATGCCAGCTCACCTTACTTCCCTTCTTGATAAGGTATGATGTTGATATAATTGGAGAATGCTGTCAAGATAGTTTAACCTAGAATTGAGTAATGCGTCTCTCATGCCATTCTCATAGACAAGACAGAAAGATGTGGGAGTGAGACTGTTTAGAATAGTGAGAGAATAGGCATTAATGGTTTGATGTCAGCTGGAAACGGTGATCTCCAGTGGAATTCACTATGGATATGGCTTGACTTCATGCTGTTTCATATTTTAATCAGTGACTTGCATAAAGGCAGAGGTATGATACATTGACAACTTTGCAGGTGACACAAAACTGGGAGGTACCAAAAACTCATTAAATGACCAAGAGGATCCGAAGAGATCTTGACAGTCATGAGCATTGGGCCAGATCTGGACAGGGACCACTCCTATAATTTTATTGGCACAGGACCCTCTCTTGTGAGGCAGTGACTTCTTCCGATTCAAGACAAGGCAAGGCAAAGTAAGAAGCATTTATTATGAGCCAGGCATCATCCTAAGTACTGGGAATACAAATATAGGCAAAAAGACAAACAGTCCCTGTTCTCAGGAAGCTTACATTCTGAGGGGGGGGGAGAATATACATGAGAAGGCAAGGGGGAAGGTACCTGAGTTTGGTACTGAAGTTCAGAAAATCATAAGTAGAGAAGTTGACCAGCCTGGGCCCTCCCCAGAATGGAAACCTAGGAGAAATACACCTTCTCTACAGCTTACAGAGATGCTGCTAGAACATCAAGAGGTTAAGTTACGTGTCTAGCATCACACAGCCACGATGCATAGAAGTCACAGCTTGAACCAGGGCCTCTTACCTTCAAGGTTGACTCCTATCCTCTACCCGACCTTGGCCTTGGACCATATCTGATCCATTGACATTCAATGGGGATCAATGCAAAGTCTTCATTTAGGTTCACAAAATAAACTTTGAATGTAAAAGATGAGGGAAGTGTGACTAGACAGCAGTTCTTTACTCCCTAAAAAAGATCTGTAGGGTTTCAGTGGCCTGCTAGCTTATTCAATGGAACGGCATCATAACTAAAAAAAAGGTGAATTCATCTTGATCCGAGCTAAGAGAGGCTCAATCTCTAGGACTAGAAATATAATAGCCCCTCCATACTCTCTGCCCTGGTCAGACCACAACCATAGTATTATGTGTGATTGGGGATGACCCATTTCAGGAGGGACTTTGATGAGCTGGAGAGAAAACTGAGATCACCCAAGGGGTAAAGAAAGGGGCATGCCCTAGGAGGATTGGTGAAAGCATAGGGGATATTGGGACAGCTAGGTGGTGCAGTGGATAGAGCACCAGCCCTGGAGTCAGGAGGACCTGAGTATCAAATCCGCCTCAGACACTGACACTAGCTGTGCGACCCTGAGTAAGTCACTTAACCCCCATTGCTCAGAAAAACAAACAAAAACCCAACAACAACAACACACACACACAACCAACCCCCACCCAAAAAAAAAACAACCCCAAGAAGTTACTATTTGGGAAGCTAGGTGGTGCAGTGGATAAAGCTCTGGCCCTGGATTCAGGAGGACCTGAGTTCAAATGCGGCCTCAGACAATTGACATTAGTTGTGTGACCCTGGGAAAGTAACTTAACCCCCATTGTCCCACAAAAAACAACAAACAAACAAAGAAACAAACAACAAACCAAAAACAACAAAAAAGCATAGGGGATAGTTAGCCTGTAGAAGAGAAGCCTCAGGGGAGACAGGATAGCTGTTTCAAGATTTTGACATGCTATCTCAGAGAAGGATTATACTTGTTTCCCTTTAGCCCCAGAGGGCAAAACAAGGAGTAATGAGTGAAAGTTGGAGAGAGTGCAGATAGGAGTTTAACAAAAGGAAACATTTCCTAACAATTAGAGTTATTCCTGAGAGTAAATGTGCTGCCCCGGTATAACTTGGATTTCTCTGTTTGGGGTTTTCAGGTCCAGGTCAATGACCAATTCCAGTCCCAGGGAGGTCATAGAGTAGAATTCTTGGTTGTAGGCTGGTTGGGCTAGTCGGCCTCTGAGGTCCCTTTCAATCCTAGGATTCTGTGATTTTGTAACATACTGAAATGGGCTTTGAAGGCATTCAAGGAAAGAGGTGAAAAATATCCAACTCACAAAAAATCGTCACTTATAGGAACCCAGGGGTCCCATAGTGGGACCCCCTTATACCGGTTGTAAATAACAGGCCCAGACTTCCTGGAGGAAACTAGACTAAGTAAGTTCCTCTCCATCGGGCATCCAGCTGGCCTTGGGCTCCTGAAGCAGGCTTTCATCTGGATTAGAGGAGCCCATCACTACCAGCAGGTGTCCTTTCCCCTGCTTAGTTCCCACAATCTGTACCCTTTCCTTGTTTCTGAGAAAACGTGTTATACCCTGGTTTTCTGAGGCCATCTCTGTGCTACATAGACCAAAGTCTGCCCATCCCTCCCTTCAGAGTGACAACTGATAGTGCTAAGATTTACTGTGTCCCACATATATATGTGCACAGTTGGTCTGCTCCTTACCTACACCTAGTACTGGCCCTTATTGCTTCTTTTGTTTTGTTTTTTGTGGGGCAATGAGGGGTTAAGTGACTTGCCCAGGGTCACACAGCTAGTAAGTGTCAAGTGTTTGAGGTCGGTTTTGAACTCAGGTCCTCCTGAATCTAGGCCAGTGTTTTATCCATTGTACCACCTAGCTGCCCCCAATCCTTATTGCTTCTTGCCTTGATCATTTCCATAGCCTCCCCACAAATCTACTGCTCTTTCTCCCCTTCAACCCTCACTTTGCAACTTCTTATTAGAGGCCTTTTCTTGATCATCTCAGCACTCATGCTAGCCTTACCCCAAATATTGTGTGTGTATGGTGTCATCTAATATATATATATATAATCATGTAATATCACACAAATTGCATATACATTATCTACTTACTTAGGTGGCATGGTGAATAAAGGGCGCTGGGTCTGAGAATCAGGAAGACCTAAGTTCAAACCTGGCTTTAGACCCTTACCAGCTGTGTCCCTGGCAAGTCACATCACCCTGTTTGCCTCAGTTTCCTCCTCTGTCAAATGAGCTATAGAAGAAAATGGCAAATCACTCCTGTATTTTTTCCAAGAAAACCCCAGATGGGATCCTGAAGAGTCGATCATGACTGAAACAATTCACAACAACAACACATGTTATCTACCACTACCACCCCAAATAATAAACTCCTTAAAAGCAGGGCCTGTTTCATTTATGTCTTTGTACCTTCTAGCATAGTGCCTGGCACATGAGAGAAACTTAATGATGTTTGTTGATTGATTGGTTTGTCTTCTTCTTCTTTTTCTTTTTGCAGGGCAATAGGGGTTATGTGACTTGTCCAGGTCATACAGCTAGTAAGTGTCAAGTGTCTGAAGCTGGATTTGAACTCAGGTACTCCTGAATCCAGGGCCCGTGCTTTATCCACTGTGCCACCTAGCTGCCCCCGGTTTGTCTTCTTTAACGCATTGATGTGCTCATCACTCCTCCCGCTTAAATCCAGTGTAATGGTTCCCCCTATTGCCTATGCTGTAAAGTTCAACTTCTTAACTTTGGCACAATAAGGCTCTCTCCAAGCCCACCCTTTTCATACTCTTTTCCATACACTCTATGGTCTATAGACCATATGGTCTGCCTTGTATTCTCCTACCTCCTTGTCTTTGCTCGGTGCTGTTTCCTTTGCTGGGATTGTCACCATTCTCCCATGTCAAACTATTAAAATTCCATTAATCTTTTAGAGTTTAATTCAAATGCTTCATCCTCCTTCATCCTCCAAGGAAAGCATCTTCCTTGAGTCCCCCTCCACCTTCTTCTTCTTCTTCTTCTTCTTCTTCTTCTTCTTCTTCTTCTTCTTCTTCTTCTTTCTTCTTCTTCTTCTTCTTCTTCTTCCTCCTCCTCCTGCTCCTTCTCCTCCTTCTTCTTTCTTTTTCTTCTTTTTTTACAGATGAGGAAACTGAAGCTGAGTGAGATTAAGTGATCTGCCCAGGGTCCCACAGTTTCTGAGATGTCCAAACACGATTTAAACTCAGGTCTTCCTGACTCCATGCCCAGAGAAAATTATCCCTGTGTACCAACACTGTTAATTAGGTGAAATTTGAATCCTAGTCTTTTTTTTTTAACCTCAAGTCTAGCTTTCTTTACTTTCTATTACAAACCCAAACATCTCTCAAAAAATGCCCATTTCCAAACTGAAACTGAGCCTGTGTCATTTATAGCATGTTATATACATTCTAATTCCATTTACAGATGAGGAAAAGAAAGGTTCAAAGGGTGAGTTGATTTGTTCCTAGGTTACACAGAGTACATCTCAGAGGAGATTTTGTACCTGTTCTGCTGTCTAAGGTGGCTCATGCACCACTGCCAGCGGTGACACCTCTCAATACCCTACCCCAAAGCAAAACAAAATAAGACTCTGTAGCATTAATGTAATTAAATGTAATTAATGTTTCATAAAGTACCTTTCTTCACATTATACCCCTTTTTGTAGATGAGGAAACTGAGGCTTGGAGGAAGGCTTCAAATAACAGGTCTCATCTGAATAGTTCTTTTTAAGGGAAGGTATGTTCCATACAGCACTTGTCTGGGTAATTCTCCTACTGTGTATGTATGTATGTGTGTATAAGTGATATGTTGCATGTATACATATATACATGTATATGCATACAGAAACATATCTACATACACCCCCATTTAAATAACTGAATACTGGATTTTTGTGTGTGAACATGATGAGAGAGAAAGCACTGACAGAAGGACAGAGAAAAGAAAGACAGACATAGAGAGAGACAGAGAAGACAGAGGAAAGAGACTGAGAAGAGACATACAGAAGGGAGAGATGGAGATAGATACACACACATACAAAGCACAGCAGACAGACAGGGACAGAAAGAGAGCAATAGGGGGAGGGAGAGACAAAGAGAGATAGAGAGACAGAGGACAGACAGACAAGGGTGAGATAGAGAGGGGAATGGGATTGAGGAAGAGGGAGAGGACAGATGGAGGAGACAGACTTGGGCAGGGGGTAGGGGAGAGTGACAGAGAGAGAGAGAGACAAAGACAGACAAAGACACAGAGAGACAGAGGGAGATGAGAGAGAGAGAGAGAGAGAGAGAGAGAGAGAGAGAGAGAGAGAGAGAGAGAGAGAGAGAGATGGAGCTTCTGAATCAGTTCTAATTATCTCCCTCTCTCTGCAAGCCTAGGTAGGGCCATCTCTTCTTTGATGTCAGGACCCTCAGGACTCTGAGGCTGGGAATTTCAATAAGTTCCCTGAATGGGCTGCAATAAGCTTCTCCCCATATTTCACCCTGGTTGGTAGGGCAGCCATGAGCCGTAGATAGACTTCAGGCAGGCCTGAAGCTTGCTTCTGATGGCCAAGGAATGCCAGGGTATCTACTGGCTAAGCCTTGGGATCCTTGCAACCTTTCAGATAAACAGGTGCCTCTTGTTCAATGTTGTAAAGGGAGAGAGAGAGAGAGACAGACAGAGACAGAAAGAGAGAGAGACAGAGACAGACAGAGACAGAGAGACAGAGAGAGAAGAGAAGAAGAAGAAGAAAGAAGAAGAAGAAGAGAAGAAGAAGAAGAAAGATGAAGAAGAGAAGAAGAGGGAAGGAGACTTAGAAGAGAGAGAGAAGAGTGAAGGAGAGAGAGAGAGCGAGTGTGAGAGAGAGAGAGAGAGAGAGAGGAGAGAGAGAGAGGAGAGAGAGACTCGAGCCAGAGTGCACGCGAGGGAAGCTGCTGCCAGCTCTGCCGTTTTTCCTCCCCCATTTAATAGAGGTGACAGCCGTCTATTTTACCTTGTCTCGACATCGAATCAGTAATAAAATATGGGGAGAATGTGCAGGTTTTGTTGAGTTATGGCTAGTCCCACGGGGACCAAGGGCGAGACAGCAGCTTTGGAGGCCTGGGCGAGGCAGAGGAGACTATGGAGGGCCCCAGCTGTTTGCTAGAGAACTGAGCCCAGCCCTTTCCTCCTGGGTCTAAGAAATCTTCCCTGGGCCAAGGTGCAGCAGTCAAGGTCATCTGAATGGAGGAGAAGGCGATGAGGCCTATGTTGCTGTGCAAAGGGTCTTGTGGAAAGGGGGTGGGGTATCTGGTTGTGGTGACCAAATCCCAGAGAGGAGACCCCAGAGAAGTCTGAGGAGGCTTCCAATAGGACTTTTTGAGGACAAATAATATTAATAGCTAACAATTATATTGTTATTGTCATTTGTATTTTGGATGCATTTTCTCATTGGAGCTTCACCACATCCCTATAAGCTAGGTCCCATAGGTCTTATTGACCCCATCTAATGGATGAGCCTTAGTGGTCACACAGCTCATAACCAAGGTCACACAGCCACTCAGTATTGGTGGCAGGATTCAAATACATGTGTTCCTGACTCTACGTTCAGCACCTTCTCTTCTGCATTCTGGTACGACCTCTCATCAAGCTGGATGTGTATCTGTTTGTATGTGCACTTACGGCTAGGCATGTACCTGTCTGTGCACATGTGTATATGCTGTATCTGCACACAATGTGACCATGAGTGTTCGGGCACTTATGCCAACATATAGATGTGGCCATGAAAACTGGTTTTTGCAAATACATATTTATGTATGTTGCCCTGTGTGCCTATATCTTGCCAAATCACTTCTCCCTTCCTAAACTTTGGATCTTCCTCTTTAAAATGAGGGATTAGATTAGAAATCCAGAGTTTCCCTCCCAGCTCTGATGTGGTTTTGACAATATATGTGCATGTGTGCATGCATGTGTATGTCTGTATGTGTGTGTGTTTGTGCAATGTGTGTTTGTATGTGTAGGGTAGGGTGTGAAGCACCACTTGCTTCACCTAGGAGGTGTTTGTGATATTCTGTTCAAATACATTTATTAGACTCTTGCTGTGTGCAGAACCATGAGCTAAGCTGGGGCCAACGGGGAGGGCAGAGACAACAAGAGCTGGTCCTGGTTTCCAGGGAGACTCGTGGCCTGGAACAAACCGGGCCTTTGGGTCCATGCTGTCCATGTTTGCCTGGGTCTCAGGATCTTGAGGGGCAGGAATGACCTCTTGAATCATAGAGTGGGGTTTATGTCAGAAGCAACAAGCAGCGTGTCTGTCCCTGGGAGTTGGAGATGTGCTAGGCAAGAGATGATTCTCCCTCGTCTAGGATAGCGAGACTCAGGAGGGACATAGGATGCATGAGGTCCCACAGTGTAGTCCGTGGCAGAGCTTAGGGTCACTTTCCAAAGCCTTGAGTCATCAGTATGGTTTGATCATCTGTAATCAGCCCCATGCTACCCTTAGCCCCAGACTCTCCCGCCCATGGAGGTTAATTTGTTGCTGATGTCTTGCGTGTGTCTATTTATGTATGTGTGTGTACATGTATACATATGTGTGTGCGTGTGTGTATGTGTGCATGTATGGCTGAGGAAGGTAAGCATCATGAGAAGAACTAGGATCACATCCAATTCTGTTGCTTATGTAGCTTTGGACAAATCCCTTCCCTGTCATGAACTTGACTCTTCCTCAGGTAAAACGGGGGTAAGAAGACTCACTTTGCCTCCCTCCTTCATGGGATGGCTCGGGACCCAGTGACCTGAAGAAGAGCTGAGCTCTTACAGGTCCCTAGGAAGGTCAGCTATTTTTACTCTGATTGCTGCAAATCCCTGCAGTCACAACAGGCCTCATCAGGGCTCATCATCCTGCCCATTCCTCTGCCTATGGCCAGGGCTGCAGCCAAGCCTTCCCAGATGTAGTTGCTTTAGGGTGGACAGGGAGGGCTGGGAGACTTGTCCCTCATCCCCATCACAATAAATACAGTTTTCTCTGGGTCACTGAGTCAGTCCTTTCTGATGCCTGACCTACATCCATTCTGCTGCAAGGACAGCCCATTCTTTCTTGTTTTGCTATCAGAGGTGAAGAGATAGACAGGTGGTGACCAGCTAGGTAACATCCTCTTGCGCATGTGCACTCATGCAGGGCGGAGGGGAGCCGGGGAGGTTGTCCCTCCTGTTGGCACAGGGGAGAAAGTACTAAAACAATTACATTGAAATGGTTACACTGTCGCTCACGCAGCTCAGACAGATTTATAATATTTTCTCTTTAAAAAATTGGGTTTTTCATGGAGACAATGATTTATGGAATAATCAATTTCTTTATCTACCTAATACTTCGAAGTGATCCATCAGTGCCAGGCAATCACTCTCCCCAGAGGCACGGACAAGAGTGTTTCTGATGCTGTGTCTTAGGTATATTTCATCTGGGCAGAGCAAAATCCCCCTGGTAACTGCACCTGACTTTGATTTTGGGGGGCTCCTAAAGAATGTCGTACAGTGGTTAGAGCACCGGGATTTGGAATCAGGAAGACTCACCTTCATGAGTTCAAATCAGGCCTCAGACACTTCTAACTGTGTGACCCTGGTCAAGTCACTTCACTCTGTTTATCTCAGTTTCCTCATCTGTAAAATGAGCTGGAGAAGGAAATGGCAAACCACTCCAGTATGTTTGCCAAGAAAACCCTACATGGGGTCACGAAGAGTTAGACACGACTGAAACAACTCTACGACAACAAAAGAATGTCTTGGGTTTCCGGAACTTGCTTTCTCTATTTAGAAAGTCAAAGCTCTTTTATCTTCTTGGTCCCAGCCCTCCTCATCCGGGGCCTAAGAGAGTAGGGAAGGCTAGGACGTATTTGTCCCCATTGTGTACAGAATGAAACTGAGGCTCACACCGTGAGCCCATAAGTAGAATAGAAAGGCACCAGAAGAATCTGTAATAGAAGCTGGGTCTCTTGACTCCTCCTGAGTTCAGGCAATTGTCATCTGGTGCTGTTTAGAAAGACTGGGTGATATTGGAGTTCTAGAAGGGGAGGGGGGATGGACAGAAGCCAGGGAGAAAGACACAGTAGGTACACACGTTTGAGGAAGCTGCATGGTGCAATAGGTAGAGTATAGCCTGCTAGTTAATATCATTGTTATTATAGGCAGTGAGTCAGCTAAGCGGTACAGTGGATAGGGCACTGGGCCCTGCATTCCAGGACCCTGGGCAAAATCACCTTCACACCTTTGTTTGCCTCAGTTTTTTCAAAGGTAGAAATAATAAATAGCACCTATCTCCTAGGGTATTTTGAAGATCAAGATAGAGAAAAAGTTTAAACAAGGACAGAGAAGACTCCAGATGAGAAAATGGATCATTTTAATTCCATAAAATTAAAAAGGTTTTGCACACACATGCATACCCAATCAATGCGGCTAAGATTAGAAGCGAACCAGTCAACTAGGGGAAAATCTTTGCAGCTCATTTCTCTGATAAAGGTCTCATTTCTAAGATATAGAAGGGAAAGGCTCACAATTGTAAGAATCAAGAGCAATCCCCCAATTGATTAAATGGTCAAAGGAAATGAACAGGAAGTTTCCTAAGGAAGAAATCCTGCTTGTTCTTCATACACCTGTCTTTCTGCCCCTACTCGAGATGTTTGCCTTCCTCTGCATGGCCTCTCAGAAACCCTGGATCCTGCCAGACTCAGGTCAATGGATCACGCCTTCAGGAGAACATGACTGACTCTTGAGAGGCATAATGGAGAGACAACTGGTCTGACACTTAGACCCGTGGTCCAGTCACTGCCTCTGATATACAAAATGTTGGGGTGACCTCCAAAGAGCTATTCCATCTCTCAAGAGCCTCAGACAACTCTCTGACACTCTGCATTGCACAAGGGATGCATTGTGGGAAGGGATTTCCTCTCACATGAAGCTCTCTATGCCAATGAATCACAAATCTGGACCCTGCCCTGATCACCATTCCCCCACCCCAACCCTATATTGACTTGTCCATTAACTTGTTCTACTGAATGGATGGATATTTAGTAGAAAATAAGTTCCTTGGAGTCAGTCAGTCCACAAGCATTTATTAAGTACCTACTCTATGCAAGCACTGTGCTAAGTAAGCACTGGGGATACAAAGAAAAGCAAAAGACAGTCCTTGCCTCCTAGTCTGATGAGGTTACTAGTGAGGGATTCATCTTACTTTTGTGTTTGTGGGGTACTTGTTGAGCACTAAAACGTTATTGATTTCAAAGTAGAGGCTGAAGGGAAAAATTATCTGTTTAAGGTTTATTTTTTTAAAAGTTGCAGCAGATAAAGCACCAGCCCTGGATTCAGGATGAGCTGAGTTCAAATCAGTCTCCAGACACTTGACACTTACTAGCTGTGTGACCTTGGGCAAGTCACTTAACCCTCATTGCCCCACAAAAAATGGGGATGGAGGGGGAATCCAGCCCCTTGATCTCTCAGGGTTGAAACTGCTTTCATCAATGCAGACTTTTGCAACTCATTCATAGTCATTTAACTACAGTGCCTGTTCACATTAAGAGGTTTAATGACTTACCCATTGCAACTCAATAAGAGGTCAGGACTTGAGGCCAGATGTTTTGATACCCAGACTGTCTCTGTACTCCTTATATTGTTCTATGTTACCTCTCAGCCCAATACCATATGGTAGTAAATAGCAGAGTCAGAATCTGAACCTCTAAGCTAGAATGTAAACTTTCTGAGGGCACAGATAGTTGCATTTTTTTATCTCTTAAAGTAGGCTCTTAATAATGCTTATTGATGTATCGATAGGGTCATCTCCTTTAGCTGATCCTCTGGAATGGACCCTCTCTGACTCTTCCCCTTTGTCTAATCTGCCCTCTTTAAGATGGTCTTCGGCACAATTTTTCTGGAGCTGCCAGAGACTGCTTACAGATGGAGTGGAGTGAGGGAAGAGACAGTATGCTTGTAGGACTGACTATGTGCTGCACACTGTCTGGATATGAGACAAAGTTAGAGATCAATGTTGGACCTAGGTCAACTGGCTCCCTTTTATAGGGGAACATTTCTTCTTCCAACACCCACAGTCCTACCCTTGCTTGGCTTGGGCTCCATTAGCACTCCCCAGATGTATTCTCCCTGACAGAACTACCTACCATCTTTGAGTGTCTGAGCTGGGAGGCTCTTCCACCCTCTCGTCCAGCACCACTCAAAGGGGATCTTCCTGATAGTCTTCCATTTGTAATTTTCCCCTTGGCTACCTCCTCTTTCCTTCAGTCCCAGACCCTGCGACCATAGGATCATAGACTTAGAGCTAGACAGACCTTTAGAAGCCCTTCATGTCCCATTCCATCACTTCATTTTGCATAATGAGGAAACTGAAGCCCAGCAGGAAGGTAACTAACTTGCACGAGGGCTATCAAGTCAGTAAGATTGAGGCAGGATTTGAACCCAAGTCTTCTAGATTGCTTAGGGAAGATAGGTGGTACCATAGTGCACAGAATGCCAGCCTGAAGTACAGGAAGACATCTTCCAGAGTTGAAAACTGGCCTCAGACACTTACAAGCTGTGTGGCCTCCTGGGCAAGTAATTTGACCTGTTTGACTCAGTTTCCTCATCTGCTAATGAGCTGGAGAAGAAAATGGCAAACCCCTCCAGTATCTTTGCCAAGAAAATCCAAATGGGATCACAGAGAGTCAAACACAACTGAAAAATGAACTCAACAACACTTCTTGATTCTAAGTCTCTCTGTGTCCTTTCCACTGCTTCATGGAGACTCCCTCCCCTGCACCCACACTGATCTAATTCTGTCCTCTGGGACCAAGTAGAATGAGTCTAATCTATATTCCATGTAACAGCTCTTCAGATACTTGAAGGCAGTGACCATATCTCCCTAAGATGTCTCTTCTCCAGGCTAGACAGGCCCAGCTATATCGACTGATGGTTGTGGCTGGGATCTCTCCCGATCCATTTTTGTTCTGGTAAAATTCTGGCTGTTTGCTAGCTTGCCAGAGTCCTTCCTAAGAGATGACATTAAGTACTTGCATTTTATCCACTGCCACTTCAGCCATCTTCCTTGAGCCAGTGAAAACTGTGTTTATTTGTGTGTGTTGTTTATGTACATGTACGTGAGCCTGGTGTATGTGATGTAGGAAAGAACCTGTTTGTGTGTGTGTGTGTGTGTGTGTGTGTGTGTGTGTGTGTGTGTGTGAGGGAGAGAGAGAGAGAGAGAGGAGAAGAGAGAGACGAGAGAGAGAGAGAGAGAGAGAGATGGGTTTCACTGGGCATAAGTGATGGATCTGTGTGTGTGCACATGGGCATGGTGGAGGGGAGGGTACACATATAATAAAAAAATTATGTGTCCATGTTGAGAACATTGCATTTTATGAAATCTTGTGTGTGAGAGAGAGAAGGAGTGAGAGAGAGGAGAAGAAGAGAGAAAAAGAGGAGAGGGACAGAGAGAGAGAGAGGAGGGAGAGAGAGAGAGAAGAGGGACAGAGAGAGAGAGAGAGCGAGAGAGAGAAGACGAGAGGAGAAGAGAGAGAGGAGAGAGAGAGAGAGAGAGATGTTGAGGGCAATATGTAATAGAACATGTGCATATGTTATAGCATGAGCACAGAGACCAGAGTCCAAACTGAAGGAACCCTGCAGCTCAGGAAGAAAAACTTGGAAAATGGTACATCTTTGGATTCTTTTCCCCTTGGCTCACCAAAGGGGCTGGCTGCAGAGTGGCACTACCGTTTCCTGCTCCTGGGTGGCAGCATCCCCAGCTAAGTTAACATGTGCCCTGAAGAAAATCTGCTGTGAGTCCCTTCAAATTACCATGTCTTTGAGGACAGGGGACATGGTGCTGGCATTAGGGGCTCTCTCTGCAGGAGCATCTGAACAATAGGCTTTCTTCTCCTTTCTGCCAGTCCCCCCTCGCCAATGTGGGGGCGGGGGGCATCACTCTGACACGGCCCCTGCCACTAATTGGGCCCAGCTAATGGCCTCCTGATGGAACTTCATTTTCCATCCTCCCAAATGCCCATCAGGTCAGTGCTGAGATTCAGAAGAAGGGCGGGGGCGATAGCAGAGGGTTGGGCCGTTGCAAAGCAGCTGTCTTCTTGGAGGAGAGGGAGGGGGTAGAGAGCAGGCACAGCTGGCTCAGGGGATCCAGGGTGGAGGAGACAATGGGGGACTCTGTGTTTGCATGTGTGGCGAACAGGTCTCTGGTGGGGTCTCAGTGGGAGCCAGCCTGGGATGCTATTGGAGATGGGTGAGCATCAGGGATATTCATGTGGACATGAGAAGGCAGATGCTGAGAAGAATTTAAAAATAAAATGGGCCTATGCATTCTTTGGCTCTTGAAAAGTGTCTGTAAGTCACTCATGCCTAAATCCAGAGATTCTGCCCTCTTTACAGAGGCCTCTGAGCTATGAGGCAACAAGGAGGTGCAGGGGAAGGGTTTAGTTGTTTTCAATGCAGATGATATCCCAGTTCCATATGCATTTCTGGGCTGAGTCAAGACTCAGTATCCTGGCACTTACCCCTGGTTTTGTCTTCCTGCCCATGGCCTGCATTTTGAGTACAATGATTCCCAAATCCAATAACAATAACAATCTCTATTAAGCACCTACTGTGTGCTAGGCTTAACACTAGATAATAGGGATAGTAGAGACAAAAATTAAACCATCTTTGTTCTCAAGTAGATAGCACAGTACTGAATTGTTCAAGTTCCCCAGGTGCCTTTGGTTAAGGACCACACCCCCAAGTTCATCTCAGGTGGGGTTGGGAAAAGAGTTTGGGGCTGGGCATTTGGAGAAGTGAACTTCTTCCACTGACTCAATGCCTGACCTTGGGCAAATCCCTTCCTCTTTCTGTGACTCAGTACCCTCTATAAAATATGGATTATTTTACTGAATAATATCAATTATAATGAGCCCATGGCACCTTATGGTTTGCAAATCACTTCACAGGTATTAATCTCATTTAATCCTCACAACAACCCTGGGAAGTAGGCGCTATTATTATCTCCATTCATACATAGATGCAGAAACTGAAGCGGAGAGGAGCTAAGTGGTTTGCCCCGAGGCAGGATTCAAACTACTATCTTCTTGCCTCCAAGTCTATAGCTAACCACTGTACCACCTAGTTTAAGACTGAGACTTTCCCTCCAACCTTTCCAGCCTCAATCTCTCCTTATTCCCCTTCACTGGTCTACATTTCAGTCAAACAGGACGATGCTGCATCTCCCATTCTCTCCTCTTGACTTCTTTCTGGGCTGCAGGGTCCCTTGAGTTTGAACTCTGTGCTCATGCTATACATGGACACACACTGGTTGGCACATGCACACACCATGCTCTATTTACATAGGCACTCAACTCTCTGTCTCTCTCTGTCCCTCCTCTCTCTCTCTCTCTCTCTCTCTCTCTCTTCTCTCTCTCTCTCTCTCTCTCTCTCTCTCTCTCTCCTTTCTCTCTCTCTCTGTCCCCCCACTGTTCCTCTCTTCCCTGCCTTCCTCCCCCTTCCCACCTGTTGAAGTACCTCTCCCTTTGTCTGTGGATCTCCAGTGCTACCCACAGAGCAAAGCCCCTGTTCTAGGTATTTGGATATTTTACTTATATCTTCACCTTTCACCCTCTCCATCATCTGGCTGAAAGGGATTCCTGCCCTCTCCTGGTCCTCAGGACAGAAACCCAATTCTCCTTTCTATGCTCCCTTCTATTCGGGGTTATTGGCCTTTGTAGTCGGGCATCCCCTATTAGACTGTAAACTCCTCCAGGGAAGGACCTGCCATATTTGTTTTATTTTTAGGGCTTTGTGCAATGGCTGATCTGCTGGACTTGGAGGCAGGGTTAAAATCCTATCCCCAGGACTTCCTGGCTGTGTGACCCTGGGCAAGTCACCTAACTTCTCAGAGGTTCCTCATCTGCAAAATGTAAATGATAATATATTCTTATAGGCATTACCTATCTCACAGGGTGGTTGTGATCAACAGATTGTGGGGATCAAATGAGGCCATGTACCCAAAGGGCTTTTGAAAACTCTTGACCATTGTATCAATATCAGTTATTATTATTATTATTATTATTATTATCATCATCCAAAACACTGAGAAAGGCACCTTGTGTATAATAGGGGATATACAGTATATACATGTACAGTACATGTGTGTGCAGGTGTTAAATTATATCTGTATATAACATACACACACACCCCTCCTACCTCAGTGTTTGGTGTAACTGGAGTCAAGCATTTGGTTTGGCAGCAAGTAGATATTTTATCAGACATAAGATAATAATTAGACAATCAGCTTCTTGAAGGGACAGATCATGACTTATTCTTCTCTTTGAACCTTACTCTGTCCCCTATAACAGTGTGCACCATGGGATTCGGCATGTGTTCCTTGCTCAGACAGGTGCCACATAATTGATTAGTTTAGTTGATCCAGGTGTTTTCTGTCATGTAGCCCACACATCTGGATGATTGATGGAGTGTGTATATATGTATGTGTATGTGTATTATATGATATGTATGTATATATGTGCATATGGTGTATATATATACATGTACATAGATCCACATATAGATACATTTGTGTGTGTATGTATGGAAGGTAGGTGATACAGTGATCCTTGGGCCTGGAGTCGAGAAGATCTGAGTTCAAATCCAGCCTCAGAAACTTACTGGCTGTGTGACTGGGCAAGTCACTTAATCCTGGTTGCCTCAGTTTTCTCATATGTAAAATGAGCTGAAGAAGGAAATGACAAACCACTCCAGTATCTTTACCAAGAAAATGCCAAATGGGGCCACCAACAGTTGGGTGTGACTAACATATGTATGCATGTTTGTGTGTTTCTATGTATGTATGTATGTATATATGTATGTATGTATGTATATATTTGGACTGGCCCTGACATTTCAATGGTATCAGAAACTTTGAGAAAGGCTCTCCCTCTACAAAGCAGACTGGCATTTATCTACAATTTATCTCCTTAAAGAGTTTCCTAGAGTACTAGGAGGTTGAGTGATTTGCTCAGGATGATGAAGCCAATTATGAGTCAAAGGCAAGACCTGAACCCAGGTCAGCGCTCTATTGCCTAGGTCAGTGGTGTCAGATTCAAATTAAAACAGGGCCACTAAACTGTTCATATTGACTTAGAAAACCATGTATCAACATTACCTATGTTCTGTTGTGTTTTTATTTGGTTAAGTATTTTCCAGTTCCATTTTAATCTGGCTCTTGCCAGTTGCGGATGCTGTGATGGGCCTGCAAGCCCTGGTGTCTGACACCTCTCCCCTAGGTCATATCACCTCTATAAATGCCTATTGACTAGAATGGAATCTCTAAATTCTAGGAGTTTATGACCTTGACCTCCATGACGGTAATATTTCTGGACTTCAAAAAGTTTTCTTTCTGAGGGAAGAAGATACATTTGGGCTTGTTTGTTAGGGCCTAGGTGCCATTTATATATATATATATATATATATATATATATATATATATATATATAGGGAACCCTCTCTGCTGTTATCCAGGGATGATTCTAAAGGGCTTTGGAGGAAAGTCAAGGATTGCTATCTTTCTCCTTATGTCAATACAAGACTTTACCTTCACTCCTCTTTGTGGAAAGGGGAGGGGATGGAGAACCCCAGAGCCTTTGCAAATTACTTTTCCCTGGAAGTGGATCCATGGCCCCAGGGGAGTTAAGACAGGCCCTCAGCCTTGGCTGTTCCTCCCAGTTTAAAGTCAGAGATTGATAATGTTAAGTGGGCCCCATGGGCACCAGGCCTTTCCCCAGGTTAGTTAGTGGCTTGCTTGGGCAGAGGAGACCCTGGCCATGGGCTGACTTGACATCTGAGGTTAAAAGGGGCCAAAGAGAAAGAACAGTCTTGAAATCCCTTACCCCCTCAGGCTTTCCTCGGATGCTTTCTGTTTATTGCTCCAATTCAGAGTGATTTTCCCTCTAGGAAATAGCAAGCTTTTTTTTTGCAAGAGGTCTTTGGCTATAAAGCCACAGAGCCCAGAGCCAACTCTCCAACAGGGAAATGGGCTTTGTTGGGGAGGTGGTGGGTTCTTCCTCGTTGTAAGTCTTCTTGCAACGGCTAGAGGACCACTTGTCAGCAAACCTTAAAGTGCTCTATACACAACAATTATTATTATCTTTAATGACTTGGTTTGGACTCTAAAATCTCTTCTAACTTATATTCTGAGATTCTGTGGGCAAGTGTAGCCTTAAGAGAGCTGAAGATGGGAAATCATTCCAGGGCATGTGGGAAGTTAATCCATAGAATTTCCAATCCTCTCCTCCTCCTTTGCAATCCTGTGCTCATTAAATGCTGGGGGGGAACAGGCTGTACCTTCACACCATCCAAACATCTGGATGAACAGTAAAACCATTCTGTCAATCATCCAGATGTGTGGGCTATGACACAAAACACCTGGATTAACCAATCAATTATCTAGCACCTGTCTGAGCAAGGAACACACACGCCAAATCCCATTGTGCATGTTGTTGTGGGGGACAGAGTGGGGTTCGATGAGAAGAATAAGTCATGATCCCTCCCTTCAAGGAGCTGACACTCTAATTATTAGCTTATGTCTGATGACACATCTCCTTGATGCCAAACCAAATGCTTGATTCCAGTTAGACCAAACATTGAGTTAGGAGGCTGGTGATGGTTTAGCTTATTGTCTCACTGTTTTTGGCAGAAGGCTGCCAGGGATGATTTTGTGAGGGCTCAGCTATAAAATACAGGTGGTTCTCATCTGGGAAGCCTCCCTCCAATACCACAGAGTGCTCTCTCAGTATCCCACATGTGGCCATTTTTTAAAAATCCTCTGAACTAATCATGCTCGAAATATTGATCAATAAATCATTTTGATGAATGTCGCATGACCAATCTGTTCCCTGTGCATATTCCCTTACTGGATACAGTTAAACTTTGTCCTTTTTCATTTAACATCTGCAAATTTCTTGTTTTTCAAGAAACTCCAAATACTCATTGTAGAGAGCAAAGTGGTGCTGTGGAACAGAGTGCTGAACTTGGCGCCAGGAACAGCTGAATTTAGATCCTGCCTCAGAAACATACTAGCTGTGTCACCCTGGGCAAGTCACTCAACTGTTGTCTGCCTCAGTTTCATAGGGGATAACATAAGCAATAGTAATAGCACCTATATCTCAGGGTTGTTAGGAATATCAAATGAAATAACATATCTAAAGTACTTTGTAAGTCTTAAATATACATCTATCTATCTATCTATCTATCTATCTATCTATCTATCTATCTATCTATCTATCTATCTATCTATCTATCAGCTATTTTCTCCTCCCCTCTTTCTCCTCCTTCTTCTTCCTCTTCCTCCTTCTTCTCTATTATCAATTATTGTTATTATTATTTTCAACTTCCAAAGTCATCTCCTTACGAACTATCTTTCGCTTTAAGGAGAGAATGGACACATCAGATAAGTGACTTACCCAGGGTCACACAGTTACTAAGTGGCTGAAGCCAGATTCGAACTCAAGAAGATGAGTCTTCCTGATTCCAAGCCCAGCGCTCTGTGCACTGTGCCCAGTGATTTAATGAATCATGTTTATTTACTTTGGGTAAGACTGGCAGCCTTGCTCCTAATGCCACTGCTGCCATTCTTTCTTCTCTCCTTCCTCAGGGGTTTCTCAGGGCAACCACTGAATGGCCCTTAGTGAGAACCTTACATCAGGAGCCTTTCTTGCCCCCAGCCATGTATCTGAGTGTCATGAATCAGCACAGAGGTAGATCCCTACCCCTTCCCTTCTACTGCCATCCCCTTCCCTAGTGTACCAAAAAGAACTGAAATTTTGGATTTTCAACCAACCCCAAGAGTTAGATGATGATAGGGACAACTCACTGTTCAATGGATGCACTTCTGATAGCCAAGCACTTTGCACCCATGATCTCATGACATCATGAAAGGTCGTGAGTCCATCTATATGAGGTCAGATGAAAGAACTGAAGATGTTTAGTCAGAGACAGCTAGGTGGGGGCAGTGCATAGAGTTCAGGGCCTGGAGTCAGGAAGACCTGAATTAAAATCTGACTTCAGACATCTGCCATGTGACTCTGGATGTGTCACTTAACCCCTGCTGCCTCAGTTTCCTAAACTGTAAAATGAGGATCGTAATAGCATCTGTCTCCCATGGCTATTGTGAGAATCAAATGAGATTATATTTGCAAAGCACTTAGCACATAGTAGGTGACATATAATGCTAATTCCTCTTCCCCCTTTAGATTGAGACAAGATTGGGGGGGGTGACATGTATTTGGAAGACTTGTCATGTGGAAGAGGGATTTGATATGTTCTCTTTGGCCCCTTGGTGCAGAACGGGTGTGATTAATAGGTGCTACAGGGAGACAAGTGTAAGCTTGGTATCAGAAAAAAAACAAAAAACTTCCTATGAGTTGGAGCTGTGCAGACTCAGATTGGGCTTTCTGGGGAGAATGTAGATTCCCCTTCACTGCAGATTTTCAAGTAGACCCATTTGTTCATTATGTTACTATTTGGGTGTGGGTCGGACTAGATGGCTGCCAGGACCCCTTCCTACTCTAAAGCCCACAATTTTGTTTGATATAGGGAGAACTGGGGTCTTTATTAACTTCATTTCTCAGAGGAGGAAGCCAAAGCTCGTGTCTGGGGTCCCACAATCAGAGGGAGGTGGGCAGGAAGGACACACAGATGGCTGCTGAGGATAACGGGGAATGTGGGCACGCTGTCCTCTCTGACAGGCTCCAAGCTGGAAGGAACTCTCAATGCTGCTGCAGATTGTCTAGCTTCAGGGGACAGTGTGGCCATGAGGAAACAGTCTTAGAGGGGAATTTCAAACTAAAATGGATTGCACACTTCCTGTAAGTGCTTGCAAATCATCCATGCCCAAGCAGAAGGTCAGGACCTTATAAACCCATACCATCTCAGCAACACCATGTAGCCTGGTCTTACTTTCAAGAAGTTAAAATACAGGGGCCATCTAGGTGGCACAGTGGATAAAAGCACCAGCGCTGGATTCAGGAGGACCTGAGTTCAAATCTGGCCTCAGACACTTGACACTTACTAGCTGTGTGATCCCTGGGCAAGTCACTTAATCCTCATTGCCCCGCAAAAAGAAAGTTAAAATAACAAAACTAGTCCCTGCACAGAATCCAGAAGGGGATGGACCTGAGTTTGCAACCCAGAGTCCACATTCATTGGCTATGTGACCACTAACAAGGTACACTAACAAGTTGACCACTAACAAGTTCTCAGAACCTCAGTTTTCCCCATCTGCAAAAAATACATATTACTTCAGTGATATGGAAATGGTAAAAACATATAATAAACATTAAAGTGGTGAAGAAATTAGGGCACTTAGATCATCATCCTAATCACTTGGGAAATATTCATTTCTCAGTGAGGCCTGTACTGACTGAGAAACTTTGAGGAACTCTGATCAACAGGTCCGATGCTCACCTCCTTTTCCTCTCATTATTAAGGGATTGGTTCCTTCCCTCTCAGGGCAAAGAACATGAAGGGTTCTGTCCATCTCCTCTCTCTGCTTACACTGTTAATGCTTCAGCTGCCGGGCCCATGGACTTTTTCTTCCAATTATCCAGCTCTCAGGAGCTCCCTGCTCAAGCTGGGCCCCAGCCCCAATACATTTGCATACCATTAGCCATGATGCTCAGCATTATGGATTCATACTTAATTTCAGTACTTTTTGGAGGCAACTCGAACCTAATTAAAACCTCTTCCTCCAAGAATCTGACATGTTCTCTAATGGGAGGGACCTGGGATGCACACAAATGAAACGCACCTACAACCTTACCCTCTTTCAACGCTGGCACTTATTACCATTTCACCCTCTATTAATCTTATCCTCCTCTTGGAAAAAGGAAAGTTTTTCTTTCTTCCGTAATGGTTTCCAGTCCTTCTGTGAACACTTCCTGTTGTGAAGGTGCCATCTTTGTCTCCAGGTACTTCTCCTTGAGAATAGAGGCCAGGGGTTGAGGAAGACTCAGGAACACTTTAACCAAACCCAGCTCAGGCAAGAGTTTTGTTTGGCCAGACTGGAACCAGTCCTCAAAATTTGTTGCTTCTCTCCCAGTAATCAGTTCAGGCCAGTCTTTGGTTCCCTACTAGGGGTTTCCATTTTGGGGGTGGCAGAAACAGACAGAGCACACCTTCTGAAGGGTACATCTGGCGGAGCCATTAGGACTCACACCTGGGGGTCAGCAAAAGGGGTGTATTCTATAGCACTAGATGGGGAAGAATTCCCTAAGTTAACACAGTAGTACTGAAGCTCTCCAGCTTCAAACTTGTCCAGGGCTTCATGTTTCATACATTTGTCCAGCAAGAGCTATGTATAACATGAGCCAGACTCAGAATCAGATCAGGGGTACTAATGTGCCCCGGCTACTACTTCTTGTAGGTAATGACAGCTGTTGTTCATTCATTCAGTCACATCCAACTCTTCATGGACCATACTTAGTCCATGGGGTTTTCTTGGCAAAGCTACTGGAATGATTTGCCATTATCTTCTTCAGTGGATTAAGGAAAACAGAGGTTAAGGGACTTGCACAGGGTCACACAGCTCATAAGTGTTTGAAGCCAGATTTCTTCCTGATTCCAGCCCAGGGCTCTGTCCACTGAGCCACCTAGTTTGGCATAGTGAATAGAATATTGGTGTTGGAATCAGGAAAACTTGGGCTTGAATCCTGCCTTAGCCATTTGCTAGACATATTACCCTGGTCAATAACTTCTCTGAAACTCAGATTGTTCATCATAAAATGAGAGGACTGCACTTGAAGGCTTCTAAGATCTCTTCTACCCCTAAATTTATGATTCTATGAGAGGGTAGAGAAAGCCAGTGAGGGAGAGACTGAGGTTACAATGTGGTACTGCACGTGCTAGGTGTTTGACTCTGGACAATTTGTTTAATTTCTCTAAGCCTCAGTGTTCTTATCTATAAAATGGGGATAACAACACCTCATAGTGTCGTTGTGAGAATCAAATGAGATAACAAATGTCAAGTACTTTATAAAACTTCCAAGTGCTGTATATCTGTCAGTTATTGTTCTGAGTATATATCCTAACTATGTTGCTCAGCTGCTGCTACCTTCTACCACGGACTTGTGTCTTCATGCTTTTTCTGTCTCTGTATATTTGACAGCCTGCTTGGCTAACTGTACTTGTGTGGTGGGCTCTGATTCTATGTAGTAGCTCTGTTTACTCCTGTCAAACATCTCCATGTTGGAGCTGGGGAAATATTTCTTGGTTATTGGTGGATGTGTGTTTGTGCTGTCAATACCTGGGATGAAATGATCCTGGAAATGGAAATCATTGGTAGATAAAGTTGCAAGCGTACTGACCATTTAACCTTATGAGAACCATCCTCTAGTGTTGGTGGGGTGGGAGAGTGGGACCATTCCCACCTATTGATCTGAACTTGGGAAGGGACTTTCAAGGCATGGGCATGTATGAAAGGTTGGATTGGCCTGGTCATGCACCATTCTGGTCCGGCAAAAATGGATCCAGTGAAGGCTGACTCAGGAGGTGGCTGTGACTGCACTCAGACTTGGAGATGGATAGAATAACCTGGTGCAGGACACTCTGAAGGACACCCTTCAGCTGAAGCTGAAACTGAGGATGGTCAGCACAGGAAGTCTGGTTCCCTTAGTTTTATATGTGGATGTAACCAGAAAATGTAAGCTTTCTTTCTGTCCTCTCTCACCGGGAATTAGAATCGGCCGGAGCATGGTAAAGGCAAAGGCAGCCTTTGGAATTCTCTCCAGGTGTTCTAGGATCTAGGGCAGTGGGAGGATCTCTACCCAGGGCAGTTACTATATTATGGATTCTCATCATTCTACCCTGTTCCATTCAACATTTTTATCACAGCCGCCAATGAAGGATTGTACCATTCTTTGTACTTTGTATCCCCAGTGCCTAACATGGTGCTAGGTCATAGCAAGTGTTTATTGGTGGATTGTTAATAATAAATACTGACTGATGGATTGATTAGTTGATAAAAGTACAAAAGGCATAAGTATCACATATGCAAAAGACATGAAGCTGGGAGGGATAGCTAAAGTGTTGGATGTTAGAACTGGGATCCCCAAATACCTTAACAGGCTGAATGATGACAGAATTATAAGATGAAATTTTTAAAATGATAAATGACAAGCCTCACCCATTAAGTGAAAAAAAACTACACAAGTACAGGAATGGTTAGACAAGTCATTTATATATAGAAACACTTAGAGATTGTACTGGACTTTAACCTCATTTGCACCCAAAAGGGGTGGTATGGCATCAGCATAATGAGGGGGATTTAAAAATTAAATTCATCCTTATTCCCTTGAGCTCTTTTTTAAGTGCCTGAAAGTCACATGAGCCAGAACTTTTGAATCCAGGTTTTCTGGACCTAAGTCCAATGCTGTTTTTAACATACTATGTAGACACACTTCCAAGAAGTTAAAACACCACAAAACCAGCCCCTGAATAGATTCAAGAGTTTGTACCTGAGCCAACAGTTGCTACCTCTGTGGAAATAGTGACAAGAGTGAAATATTGGACAATGGACAATAGTGACATATAAAACAGAGAGGAGGACGGGGAGTATTTATTAAACACCTGCTATGTGTCAGACACTGTGCTAAGTGCTTTACAAATATTCTCATTTGATCCTCACAACAACCCTGAGAAGTAGGTGCTTAAGAACAGTAGATTTGATGATGGAAGACCTGGGGTTGGTTGAGACTCTGACAGTTACTGGTCATATGACATCCCCTCTCTGAGTCTGAGTAAAATGGGAATAATAACACTTGTGCTAGCTACCTCACAGGGTTATGGTGTGGAGAATCACTTTTTATGCTTTCAAATGTTATAGAAACATGAGCTATATGATGCATCAAGGTGAGGTCTTTGTGTGCAGCCAAAAGGACTAGGGCGATTTGGGGCTATGTTAACAGAAAGAGCAGAGAGGAGCAACCTGGATATGAGATGACTTGAAACTAGGCTATATATGGATCAGGCAAAGGAACTGATGATATTTAACCGATACAAGAGTAGACCAAGAAAAGGATTAATCACTGCCTTATGGCATCTGAAGGACAGTCATAGGGAATAGTGATGTGGGTTAGACTTGTTCATCTTGACCCCACATGGCAAACAATAGGAGGAAGTTTTATGAAAGCAAATTTGGCCCCAATCTAATGGGCAAAAAGGACTACTTGACGATAAGAACTGTCCAACAATGGAATACACTGTTGATCAGAGTTCTTACGTATTTCAAAGTTGTTTGTCTTTGAAATGTTGTTATGTTGTTATTTTATTTGTAATGTTACATACAACATTGTATACATTGTTATATTGGTTCTTCTCATTTCACTCTGCATCAGTTCACATAAATTGTCCAAAGTTTCTCTGAAACATTTTTCATAATTTTATGTCAAAATAGTATTTCATCATGTTCATAAAGGGAATGTCAAGTAGTGAGCTTTCCGTGTTTGAAAATGGGTTTTTTAAAAAGTAATTAGTAAGTATCTACTAAGTGTTAGGCACATAGTTGATAAGCAACTTACAAATCTCTCATTTGATCCTCACAACAATCTTGAGAGGTGGGTGCTATTACTATCCTCATGTTTACAGTTGAAGAAACTGAGGCAAACAGACATTAAAATTAATTACCTAGGGCCACACAGCTGGTTAAGTGTCAGAGGCTGGATTTGAACTCAGGTCTTTCTGACTCTAAGACCAGTGTTCTATCCTTTGTGCTATTCAGCTGCCTGTTCAAGCACAAACTTGGGTGAACATTTGTTAGAAAGGTCATTCTTCTCTCCACTCACACGGATGTCATTCTATGCAGGCTTTCAACACTGTGGTAGAGGTAGGGCAGGGACTATTATCCTCATTTGACAGAAGAGTAAACTGAGGCCTAGAGAAATGAGATGAATCTCTGAAGGTCACACAGCTTACCCTTGACAAATCTGGGACTAGAATCCTGGCCTCTAAATCTATAATTCAAAGGCATTCCCCTGATTTACCAGTGTAGTATGTGATGGATCTATTATTTCATCAGCATGGGGAATTCCTGGTGTGGGAATTAGTTGCTCCAATGCAGATGTAAAGTTGCTATGACCTACCTATGTCCATAAGATCATGGAAGTAGAGCTGAAAGGAACCACTATCCCCCTGATTTTATAGATGAGAAAAGAGTTCCAGAAAAGTACATTGACTTGCCCATACTCACATAGTAACTAGCATAGGTAGTATTTGAATCCAAATCTCCTGATTCCAAATGCAGCATTCTTCCCACTTGCCTTGTCTTGCCTTCCATTCTCTTCCCTTGTAAAGTGACCCCCATGCTGCTGTCTTGGAACATAGGGAGCTTGCCTGAGGTACATAGAGGTTGAGTAACTTGCTTAGGACCATGTAGTATTTTGTTGTTGTTCAGTCACGTTTGACCCTTCATGACCCCATTTGGGGTTTTATTGGCAGAGATACTGGAGTTTTTTGCCATTTCCTTCTCCAGCTCATTTTACAGATGAGGAAACTGAGGCAAACAGTATTAATTACTTGCATAGGATCACACAGCTAGTAAGTGTCTGAGGTTGGGTTTGAACTCATGAAGATGAATATCCCTGACTCCATGCCTGGCACTCTATTCACTGCACTACCTACCTGCTGAAATCTTCCTGACTCCAAATCTGTAGCCCTCTATGTATGTCTCGTAACCATTTCCACAAAAGGAAATGACATGCCTCATTGTCCATGATCCCATGCTGGCTCCAAGTGATCACATCTAACAGAGCACAGCTTGGGCAGTTGGTCTTGACCCAGCCTTGTACTATCCACCCTTTCCGGCTCAGATCATTCCTTCTGCAGGCTTTAATGTTCACTTTGAGCCACTAGGTCACCTCCCAGATAGAAACCACCCCAACAAAGAGAAATAGATCCATCCCTCCCCTTTGCCCTTTGCAAAGAGACAAAGGCACCCCCTTTCCTCCGCCATGTGAAAATGTCACAAGAGATTTGCATTTTGAACACACAGGTTCCATAAAGGCCAGCAATGTATTGACCAATCTGGTCTTTGGCTTGAGCTTTCCATTAGCTGTGACTCCTCTCACGCTGAGACTTTTGCAGAAAATCATTTAATGTTTCCTCTGTATTTAAGGAAAGCTCCAAGGGCCCATTGGCTTGGCCCAGCTGCCCATGACTCTGAAGTTGAGTGCACTACCTGGTGGAAAAAATGGCTGGCCTTGCTCTTAAGTGAACTCCATGGAGTGTTTCCACCCAGGGTCTGACTGACTATATTTAGGACTTGCCGCTTGGTTTGAGTTTCTTTCTTACCTACATTATTAAGGTCACTTTGAGTGGCTGCATGGTTTCCTGGGCCTAGTGAGCAGTGGGGAGCGGGCTGTGTCCCGATGAATAATGAATGTGTGTGCCAACAGGTTTGTAATTCATAAATGCTTGTGACAGTTGTCTGTCGGAAGGAGGGAGAGAGGCTCCGGGAAGGGAAACTCAGCAGGTCTCTTGTCTCCTTATTCTTCATCATTACAGTCTCTCGCCGGTGCACCCCCCCTTGTCTCGATTCCCATGGCCGCAACCTTTGTCCAGCCTCCTAATTGCTTCTCCCCTGGAATACAGGCACATCTTGCTTATCAGACTTTTTGGGAAAAGGAGCTGATGTTAGAGGCACAACAAGGCCTTATTTTCGTTATAAGGTACCAATGTCATAAAGGAGACTTCCTAGGGTTGTGGAAAAAGCACTGGCTTCTGAATCAGAGGTCCTGAGTTCATAGGGTTGTAAATTTAGACCTGGATGGCATCTTAGAGAATATTTGGTCTAAACCTCATGTTTTTACAGAGGAATGCTTTTCCTGAGGTCAAAGAGACTGCAAAATGGGAGAGCTGAGATAATGTAGGAAGGAAATAGGCATTTATTAAGGTTCTCCTTTGTGCCAGGCACCAAACCTGGGAGGGAGAAGCTGTTATGGCAGACAGAAGTGAAGTGACTTGCCCAGGGTCACACAGCTAGTAAGTATCTGAGACAGGATTTGAACTCAAGTCTTCCTAACTCCAAACCCATTACTCTATCCATTGCACCACTTCAATGTTGATTTGGATCACAGGATATAGAGCTAAAAGGAAACTGAGGCAGACAGAGGTTAAATGACTTGTCCAGGGTCACTCAGCTAATAAGTACCTGAGACTGGATTTGAACTCAGGTCTTTCTGATTTCTATGGTGCCACTTAGCTGCCTCAGTACAAAATGACTTTGAAGTCTAAGGACCTATGTTCAAATCTCACCTCTGATATTCTCCACTTATGTTTCCTTTGGCCTGCTAGATAACCTCCCCATCTATAAAATGAAGACTCTGAATTAGATGGTCCCTTCAAGTTCTAGCTCCATGATCCCCTGTCTTGGAAGCCAGACTTCTTTCTATTCACAACTCTTCCATCCAACTCTACCTCATTTTTCTTATCTGTAAAATGGGATAATATAATAATACTGGGAGCCCTTAACTCACAAGAAAGTATTATGAGACTCGAGCAAAATGCTATAGGTAAAGTGGTTTATAAACTTTAATATATTATGATTATGATTATGTGTATGTCTATGTACCTCCCTCAATTAAAACATGGAACACTTAATGGTGTGTCTTATTCATTCCTGTCTCCCCCTCAGCACCTATTAATATGGTCCTGCACAGAGTAGGTTCTGATTAAATGTTTGTAGATAAAGTCCATGATGAACGAATGAATGAAGATAAAAATAATAGGATCTCATTTCTACAAAGTACGTTAGTTTACAGAAGGCTTTTATTGACTTCCTTTCATTTCAGCCTTGTATGAGCTCTTTGAAGTAGGGGTGTGTGTGTCTCTGTGTGTGTGTGTGTGTGTGTGTGTGTATGCACACAAGAGCGCTTGGGCACTGGTGCACTCATGTACAAAGGGTAAGCATTATTACTCTGGTTTTTACGGATTTGGGGAAAGTGACTCAGAATAGGGCAGTGACTTGCCCAAGGCCAGCTCCTTAGTAGGTGATGTAATTGAGATCGGATCTCATGATTCCAGAGTCCAGGTTCCAAGCTTTCCCCACTCTCCCATGCATTTCCCAAAATTCTCTGGGCTTCCTGGTAATTATTTGGAGAACTCTAGTCACAAACCCTCAGGGAACTAATGGCCTTCCCTTTCTGCTGCCATGACTACACTTGATTATTTATTTGCTTAGTAACTGCAGTTTGTCAACTCCTGGATTCTGATTATGATGCTTACCATTCTTTCTCCTAAACTCCACCCCTGGAACCTTACTCTCAAGAGAAATTTAACAGGCAAGAAGGGTTTCCTCTTCCCCACCACACCAGGTCAGGATTGAGGAAAGGGCTTTTTTCTCTTGAACCTAGGGCTGTAACTAAGGCAAGGTAACTAAGGCTTTGACCCAAAGTGCTGAATTTAAAGGGTATAATGGCACTTGCAGCATTTCATTAGGGCAGGGAAAAACACACAGAACTTAGTACCTAATTAGCAGGAGTAGTTAAAATATGAAGCTACCAGGTGGCAGGCTTGGGTAGAGCTCCTGGCCTAGCTCCTTCTCTACCCAACCCTTCTTCACTCACTAATTCTCCAGTCAAGCATGGCTTCCTCAGCAGTAGTCTCACCCTGGTACAGTTATCCTTCCCTTGCCCCAAACTGAAGGAAGTTCCACATTACTTGCTTCAACAGTAATTTGGGATATTTATCTTGGGCACAAGAATTGCTAATTACAGATATCCCCTCTTACCCCACTCCTGCCCCAATAACTCTGTACCTCTTCCAAGGACACAAGGGTAGAAAAAAAGCACTTAAGAGATCAGAGAACCACAAACTGTCACAACTAGAAAGAATCCTCAGGATTTATCTGGTCCAACTGAACCTGAATCAGGAATCCCCTTTACAACAGCATCTAGGCTTTGTTTGAACACTTCCAGCATTGAGGAGCTCACTAATTCTCAGGGAAACATATTCCACTGTCAAACAGCTCCTCTTGTTAGCTGTGTCTTCCTCATGTTGAGCTGATCCCTGTCTCCCTGTAATTTGTACCTGTTGGTCCCAATTCTGACCCGTGGGGGCCAAGCCCGCTAAAATTATGAGATTCACTGTACATGCTGAGTGGAAAATAGACAATTGTCCAGATTGGGAGGTAGAAGACTTTAATTCAAATCTCAAACTATTCAAACTACAAAACTAGTACCTAGATGACTTTGGGTAAATCATTTCACCACTCTAGGTTTTAGTTTCTTGGAAAATCATTTTTCATTTATTCATTTTTTCAGTCATGCCTGACTCTTTGTGACTCCATTTGGGGTTTTGTTGGCAAAGATACTGAAGTGGTTTGCCATTTCCTTTTTCAGCTCATTTTACTGATTGTTAAGCGACTTACCCAAATCACACATCTAGTAAGGAACTGAGGCTGGATTTGAACTCAGGAAGATCAGCCTTCCTGACTCTAGCCCTGGCATTCTATCCACTGTGCCACCTAGCTGTCTGATTTAATGATATTTATTTAATATTAATATGCAATAACATCTGAAAAATAAGGGTGTTGGAATAGGGGGGCAGTAAGGTCCCTTCCAGCTCTAATATCTGGTCCTTTGATAAATTTGGGATGGGGGTGGCCGAGAAACCCGTTCACCAGCCTTCTCCCCTTCCCCTCCCCCCCCTCCTCTGACCCTGAGGTCTAGTCACAGTTTCGCACGTTTTTTTTTTTGTTCTAGAGTCCTTGATATTTCAGTGACAGATTATAACAATCACACGTTACAATTTTTGCACCACTTTGTACTTTTCAAAGCTCTTTTCCATCTGATCCTCGCCATCACCCTATTAAGGACTTCTAGCCTTCAAAAGCTCCTCGATTCCGGGGTTGTGGGCACTGCTCCGTGTGTGCAGACCTGCCGCCCCGTTGGAGACAGGCTTTGTGAGGTGCTCTGGCCAAATAATTAGTTCCACCAGTGGTTAACCCTCAAGTGACAAGTCTCTTGACACTTCTCTGGTCCAAGAATGACAGGCACATAGATTGTTCAGGGGCCTATACTCAAAACCCTTCTGGTTCACTGGGATCTTCCAGAGCTTCATTCTCCTTGCAATTCAATTCAATAGACATTAAGGGCCTACTATGTGCCAGGCACTCTGCTAAGAACAGGCAGAGACTTCAGCAACCACTCTATACTGTGATACAGCATCAGGTGGGGTTTCAGTGGTATAGGACTGTCCTTATTATCAATTTAATTCAGCTCCTCAAACATTTATAATAATAACCTGCATTTACATAGTTTTTTAGGGTCTACAAGGTGCTTTACAAATCTCTCATTTGATCCTCCCAATTATACTGGGAGGTAGATGTTATTATCAGCCCCATTTTACAGATGAGGAAACTGAGGCAGACAGTGGTTCAGTAACTTGCTCAGGGTCACATGTCGAGTGTTTGAGGCCGGGATTTGAACTCAGGTCTTCCTGACTCTGGGTCCACCTGCTGTGCCCCACAACTGCCATTGTTAGGAGCCTGCTTTGTTTTGGTCACTGTGCTAGGAACTGGGGACACAAAGAATCATGAAGATGGTCCCTGCTCTGGTAGAGCTTACTTCTTATTGGAACCCCCATTTTTCAGATGAGACAGAAAGGTGGCCTCTCTTGTCCCAGCTCACCTAGCTGCAGGGTGTGTCTCTGCTCATGCTCGTTTTACTAAATAGACAGCCTTTGAGCACCCCTGCTTTATTCTCTCTGGTTTCCTTTGCACTGTGAATGGGGACAACCAGCTGAGTCTGTGGGCAAATATCTGCTCTCTGCCCGTTGATGATCTGAGCCCATCATCTTGTTTTTCACTTGGAGCTGTGGTAGCTGCTGACTGTTTGCACCTCTGAGGTAGCTGCCCGAAACTATGAATTATGTCTGGAGAGGATTGTAACAAGCCTCCCAACTGTCACAACTTCAAATCCAGGGCAATGCTAGAAACAGTCAGAGTGATGCTATTTAATCCAGGAATGGGACTAGGCCTTTCCCAGTATTAGCCGAGAGTTGGTGCAGAATAGCTTAGAAGCATGGGCAAGTCCTGGGAACTACTCAGGAGCTCTACCCATGCCTTGTCCAGAGGCTGGCCTAAGTCTATGTGTCTGGATATTTGTCTGTCTCACACTGATGGAGAACCTCAGACGATTCCAAGAGGTACAGGCCTTGTCTTCTGAGTCCCTGGGAAGGCAGGAGCAATCTCTCCTCTATGTGTGTCTGGGGGTTGAAGGAGAGAGTCGGGAGCTTCTCTGAGTCAGCAATCTATCAATCAGTAAACATTTAAGAAATGACTAGCATATGCCAGGCTCCACTCTCGGCACTGGGGGTACAAAGACAAAGATAAAGACAGCTCTTTTCCCCAAGAAGCTTATAGCCTAGCCAAGGGAGATAGTGTATGTGTATAGAACCATACATATAGCTATAGATATACTTGTATATCTATATATGTGTTATGTATATTTGTTATAGGTTTATAAATATAGTTGTGTATCTATATGTGTGTTATATGTTTGTTATTTTTAATCAACATTTTATTTATAGTTTTAGAAGTGAGTATAGATATAGATATAGTTGTGTTTATATGCACATATATACACATATGTATATATGCACACTTTTGTATCCATGTGTGTGTATACATGCATCTGTATTGTATAAGTATATACTTTGTATAAAATATATTTTGTATAAAATATATACAAAGTTGAAACAAGGTGATTTAAGGGAAAAGGCACTATCAGCTCTGGGCATCAGGAGGCTTATATCTAAGGTGGAACTTGAGCTGAGCCTCAAAGGAAGCTAGTGATACTGAGAAATGGGGTGATAAGGGAGTACTTGCATTCCAGACCTGAGAGAGAGCTAAATACATGCAGTGGTGTGGAGGTGAAAGATGAGTGTGATATATAAGGAACAACAAGAAGTCCAGTCTGGATGGAATGCTCTGTGTGTGTGTGTGTGTGTGTGTGTGTGTGTGTGTGTTGTGGATGAGTATGTTGGGAGGGTAGAGGTGTAATATGCCATAAGGTTGAAAAGGTAGGCTGAGGACTGTATTGTTCTCGTTCAGTCATTTCAGTTGCATCCAACACTTTGCGACTCCACTTGGGGTTTTCTTGGCAGAGATACTGGAGTGGTTTGCCATTTCCTTCTCCAGCTCATTTGACAGATGAAGAACTGAGGCAAAGAGGGTGAAGTGACTTCCCTGGGATCACACAGCTATTGTCTATGGCTGGATTCAAACTCATGAGGATGAGTCTTTGTGATTCCAAGTCCAGTGCTCTATTCACTGGTCTATATTGTGGAGAGCTTTACATTCAAAACAGAAGAGTTTGTGTTTGATCCTGAAGATGATAGGGAATGACTGGAGTATATTGAATTGGGGAGGATTTGTGCTTTAGGAACATCAATGTGTCAGGGCTGTAGAGAATGGATTGGAAAGGAGAGAGACTTGAGGCAGGGAGGCCATTTATGAGGCTATTGGAATAGTCTAGACAAGAAATGATGAGAGCCTGAGCCAGTGTGGTGGCAGTGTAAATGGAGAGAAGGGGAAAGATGAGCAGAGGTATTGGAGGTAGAAATGACAAGATTTGTCAACTGAGTGGAATTGTTCAGGCTCCTAAGGGGAAGCAACTGATGATGAAACCTGGCCCCAGACTGGTCTGTCTGGACTCTTGTCTGAGTGTGTGAATCTATCAGAAAATTTATGATGCTGTTGCTGGCTCCCTTTTCCTCCATTCACTTCAATGGGCTTAACACCTAAAACTCGTTCGAGTACGCGTGCATACACACACACACACACACACACACACACACACACACACACACACACACACAAGTATGACTGAGGCTGAAGGAGTCATAGGAACCCAGATTTAGGCTAGAAGACTTAGAGGTCACTGGTTCCAATCCCCTCATGTTTCAGATCAGCGAATCCAAAGTGGTGACTTGCAAGGTATCACACAGCTAATGAGTGTCTAAGGTCAAATTTGAACCCAGCTCTGCTTGATCCTATGTCCAGAGCTCTATCCACTGCCAATGGGAAACTATTAATCAGATGGGCAGGGTGAGAGAGGCAGATGGGTGGTGAGTTCATCAGTCTGGAAAGATAGGCTAGGAAGCAAACCTAGAACCAAAAATGCTACGAATCACAAAGGGAGTACAGAGAGGGGACCAGGACTTCTTTATTAAACTATACCCCTCCCTCTTGGAGCTAAAAAAGGGAATTTAAGTAGAAATAAAGACAAGTGCTGATTTCACAGCAGGAAATATATTTCTGGGTATGGCTGCTGGAAGACATCATACAGATGAGAAACACAGATGGATCCCCAAAGGTTTGATGGATGCACTGAGGAAGAATGTGGAATTGGATGCTGGAAGGAGGGCCTTGTTTAGGGTATAAGCCTGACCTGCTCCTAGAGGACAGTGAGGAGCTTGCCAGGATGCAATGGAGAGAACATTGTCTATGAAGCCAGAGGACTCGAGTGGAGAGAAGGGAACAGATAAAAAGAATTCTGTAGACATAAGAATCACAAGACTTGGCTCCAACCTACCTTGACTCTCACTTTTGACACTGCCTCAGTGACCTACACTTAATATCTCTGGGCCTCAGTTTCCCTAAGTATAAAATGATGGGATTGCATCAGATTGATCTCTAAGGGTTTTTTCTGCTATATATCTGTGATCCTACCATCACTTTCAGTGGTAAAATCTATGATCCCATGGTTATTCATCAACGGATCCCTCAGAGATGGACCCGAGGACTTCAGAGGGTGGAGCCTTTGCCCCACAGAGCCATTACTGGTGACCCCACATGTTCATGTGAATTGGCCATTGCAGGGGGTCATTGTTAAATCATTTCAGTCGTGTCTGACTCCTCGTGACCCAAGTTAGGGTTTTCTTGGCAAAGATACCGGACCGGTTTTTTGTTTCCTTCTCCAGCTCATTTTACAGATGAGAAAACTGAGGTAAACGGGAGTTAAGTGACTTGTCCAGGGTTACACAGCTAGTAAGTGCCTGAAGGTCGGATTCGAAATAAGGTCTTCCTGACTCCAGGCTTGGCACTCTATCCACTGCACAACCTAGCTGCCCATCATTGGGAGTCACTGGATTGTGATTAAGCGTGGAGTGGCATGTAGCTGTGGTTAAGTACTTGAAGAATTGTGTGGAAGATGGATTACACTGGTCCTTTTTGGTCTCATTGGGCAGAAACATAAGCAATGATTGGAAGCTGCTAAGAAGCACTTTTAGGCTTGATACTAGTAAAATTGGCTAACAGTGGGAGCTGTCCAGCTTCTGAATGAACTGCGTTGGGAAGTGGCGGGTGCACTCTCTTGGAGGTCTCCAAGCTGAATCTGTTGGATGGAGACCTGTTGGGTACATTATGGGGGTGGGGGGGGTTACTTCTCTGTACAAGTTATACTAGATAGCCCAAGAGGTCCCCCCCCACCTGTCACATTTTGTGTTCCATTTATTCACTCCATTCCTTCCTCTGTTCATTTGCTCAGAACCCCAAACCTAACCTACCCCCACAAAGGTCCTCCTACCTCCCTGATGATCCTTTATCCTACATGTTAAGAAGCCCATCCCTTTCTATTCCACTACTCCCCCTAACTATTGTGTGGTCCTTGAGATTGCTGGATATCTTCCAGTTTCCTGGTCCAGGCCTGGACAAAGATCCTTTTCTCTTCAGTTCACTCAAGACAGAGGCTGGGTTTTCAAGAAAGAATTTTACTAGGGCATAAGGGAGAGAAAGTGAAAGAAAAGAGCAAGCTGTCAGAGCTCAGAAATGATGAGTCACGGAGCCCTGGGTCCAGCCTAAGATCCCCTTGACCTTGCCATGGGGTCTGGCACAGCCTCTAGAGCTGCTTGGCCTCCAATCCTACCTGACCCATGCCCTGACCTCTCTCAACAGTTACCACACAAAATGTTCTGTTCTATTGCCTTTTGCTCTAGCCAGCATTTAGTTATGGGCTCTCCCACAGCCACTGCCGGGACCCCTGAAGAAGCTAGAATGTCTCTGCTCCCTATAATTCCCAGAACGCAGGCCCTTTCTTTCCCATCCCCTCGTGCCCCTCCCACCAAGCTCCACCTTCTGGGAGCTTCCACTAAACCTTAGTTCTTGGCCAGTTGTCAAGGCTGAGTCTTGGGACATCCACAATAACTATTCCTGCCAATTTCATCTCAACTGCCACCCCTGAACTTCCACCCTGCTCTCAGGGTGCTGGTTCAGGTCACCTGGAACTAGGGCCAAAGGGTTATAAGAGCTTAGTTATAGCTGGGAGGAACAGCAGGATCCATTTAATAGAATCCCCTCATTTTTATAGATGAGGAGACTAAGGCCAGGAGGGTTAAGTGACTCACCCAACATCACAAAGTAATAAGTAGCAGAGATAGAATTTGAACCAAGTTCCTTTGACACCTCTGACTCCAAATCCAAAGCTCTTTCCATTGTACTACACTGTCTCAGACTTTTACCTATATCAGAACAATAACCTTAACCTTATGCATATAGCGTTAAAGACAAGTTCCACAAATGCCAACAGAAAGGACACTAGTTTAATTAATTCATCCAATAACATTCAATAAATGAAGTGGGAAGAGTGCTGAATTTTGAGTTAAAGTGTATGAGTTCAAATTTTGGCTCTGATACCTGTTCCTTGTGTGACCTTGGGCAGGTCACTCCTCCTTTCTCCTTGAGGGCAGTGATCATTTGGGCTCAGCATAGTAAATACATAATAAATGCTTGATGACTTTTGATCTTAGAATGTAAAATCCTATGGGCACCTTAGGATATTGACAGAATATTAGAGGTGACAAGAAGCCTAGAATATAGAATGTCAGAAGTAGGAGGTCCCTTAGACCATAGAATGTCAGAGTTAGGAAATCCCTTCTTACCTCTTTGAGCTTTGGTTTCCTCTTATGTGCTACGTGGCACAGTGGATAGAGTTCCAGGCCTGGATTCAGGAAGACTCATCTTCCTGAGTTCAAATCTGGCCTCTGACACTTACTAACTGGGTCACCCTGGGCAAGTCACTTAACCCTGTTTGCCTCAGTTTCCTTATCTGTCAAATGTGCTGGAGGAGGAAGTGTCAGACCATTCCATCATCTTTGCCAAGAAAACCCCAGATGGGGTCATGAAGAGTTGGACATGAATGAAAAATGACCAAACAACAAAATTTCTCTTTTGTAAAGTGAGAGGAAGATTAAACTGGTCTCTAAAGCCTCTTCTAGCTCTGGGTTTCTATGTGCCTGTGTTTCTATAAATAAAGCAGGCATCCAGATTGGACTCCAGATAGTTCTTTCATTTGTTGCTCTACTGGGCTGGTAACCCCCATGACTTGCTTGGTCATGCTCTCTGGAAAAGGGGAATGGGCTATCTTGGGAGGAAGTGAGTTTCCAGGCATTGTCCAAGCAAGACCCTTTGTTAAGGTAGTAGGGGGTGGATTTCTTCTCACTGTCTGATCCCTGAGGTCCCTTCCAGCAGTGAGATTGCATGATTGGGCATAGTTCCTTGTCCTGTCGGAGCCCAATTTCTACTTTAAGAGGGAATGTCAGCAGAAGTGGGTGGGACCCCTCTTTATGGGAACCTGCCCTAAGCAGGCTTGGAGGGACAAACCAGCTTTCCAACCTGCTCACCACTAGAGCTGGTCTGTGCTGGTAGAAGCTCCAGGAGCAGGAGCTCCTTAAAGGGAATCCTTCAAATTGACAAGAGTCAGCAAGGAGCTGGCTTATTACAGCCTCATTATCCTGATAGACTGGAGGTAAGTCAGAGGGTGATGGGACAGAGGGAAGGCCAAGCAGTCATGCCTCCTCAATAGCCCCCTGCACTGACAGTCTGTGTTCTAAGGTCCATCTCAGGAGAGGGACTCAGGAGAGGGAGATAAAGATTGTGCTCCCCTGGTGAATGAATAGAGGGAGCAGGGAGAGGGCTAATCAAGGGGAAGCCTGTGCGCTTCTTGTCTCTCCTGTCTCTTCTCTCCACCATCCAGACCAGGCAATTGCCCTTTCCTGGCCTTGGAGAATAGCCCTCTTTAGGTGGGGAGGGAAAGAAGCTGAAGTTGGAAGCAGGTGAAGGCTTCTGTGTATAAGAAATATAGTGTCCAAGTTGGAACAGACCCTATAACAAAAGATGTCAGAGCTTGGAGGGCCTTTAGAACATGGAATGTCAGAACTAGAAGGGACTTTGGAACAGGTAATGGAAGAGGTAGAAGGCAGATCCGATATAATAAAAGAACACAGACTGTCCATGCTGGGAGGTCCCTAAGAATATGCAGTGTCAGAGCTGGTAGGGACCTTGGATCATAGAAATTTCAGATCTGGAAGGGAACTTAGAACATGGAATGTCACAGTTGGGAAGTCCCCTTAGGATACAGAATGTCAAAACTGGGAGGGCCCTAGAACACAGATGTCAGAACTGTTGGGGGATCCAAAATATAGAATATCAGAGTTGGAATGGGCCTTAGAATATTAGACATAAGATATACATACTAGAAGTGACCTTAGAACATACTATGCTAAAATTGGAAGGGCCCTTAGAACATGGAATGTCAGAGGTGACAGGGTGTCCAAAATACAAAATGTGAAAGTTAGAAGGGCCTTTAGGATGTATGGTATCCCTAGAAATGGTAGCACACACCTGTAATCCCTACTATTGGGAGAGACAGAGACTGGTGGCTTAATTTAGCTCTGCGTTCTGAACTAGGGTAGAGCTAAAGCAAACTGGGGTGGGGGACTATATTAAGTTGGGCACCAATATGGTGAGTCCTCAAGAGTCGGGGAAGGGAACCCACTAGGCTGCCTAAAGAGGGACAAACCCTGACCAGGTTGAAAATGGAGCAGGTCAAAGTTTCCCTGCCCATTCACAGTAGGATGGTGCCAGTGAGTGGCCTCTGCCCTTCCAGCCTGGGTGAGATAGACCATCTCAGAAAGAGAAAATAAAGTATCAAAGCCAGAATAAAGAATGTTAAAGACAGAGTGCTCCAGCGGCCTTCTGGGAGTGTCGCCTTGGGGACAGAGCTGGGAGGGCACCTCCGCCATTCACCTCTGCCTTCTCAGAATCTCTGGAGGAGCCCTGGGCTCCTTGCCAGTGACTCTCAGAGACAGAATACCCCTCCAGGCCCTCCCCTACCCCAGGGGACTCACAGCAGTCAGAGGCTGCTTCCCAAGGTAGGCTTCTGGACTTCATTTAACTGTGTAACTCATTTCACTTTGGAAGCATCTTTCCTGAATTTAACAACTGCAACTGTTGGTTGTGAAGCTTTACAGCCTTAAAAAATGTTTTTTAATAATCCCCAGGTGTTTAGCGAACATACAATAGCCTGGCTTGTTACAGCTCAATTAAATCCTTATTTGAGACGCTTAATTAAAAGAGGGAACATGGCAAGCTATAAAGCTTCTTTCTTGCCAGGCGTCAGCCACATGTGCTTTCCTGAATCACCCCCTCCCCCCCAGGTTCAGGCCATGCCTATGGGGCTGGTGTTTGCCTCCTCCAGCCTTCACGAGTTAGCATGGGGACAGGGGGAGAGCACTGGACTGAAGAATTCAAAGACCTGTCTTTGAGTCCTAGCTCAGAAACATCCATGATCCCATCTTAGCGTTGTTCAGTCTTTTTAGTCGTGTCCGACTCTTTGTGACCCCATTTGGGATTTTTTTGGCAAAGATACTGGAGTGGTTTGCCATTTCCTTCTCCAGCTTATTTTACAGATGAGGAAACTAAGACAAACAGGGTAAAGTGACTTGCCCAGGGTCACACAGCTTTTAAGTTTCTGAGGCCAGATTTGAACTCTTCTTGACTCCAGGCCTGGCGCTCTGTGCACTGTGGCACCACCTAGCTGCACCACCCATCTTAGTAGGGTCTGCCAGAGTGTACATTCCACCCCTACAAGAAGCTAGGTGCTCAGTGGGTAGAGAGCTGAACCTACTCATCAAGAAGACCTGACTTTGGATCCTATCTCAGGCACTAATTAGCTATGTAACCTTGGGCAGGTATTTGGCTTCTCTAAGCCTCAATTTCCTCATCTGTAAAATGGGGATGATAATAGCACCTACCTGCCAGGGCTATTGCCAGGATCAAAGGAGTTAATGTTTGTACAGCACTTTGCAGAGATTAGAGCACTCTATAAATACTAACTCGAGAGTCTACAGCCACCTCCAGGCCATTATGAGGCATCAGAGACCTAAGTCATGTATAAAATGAGGGGTAATAATGTTCAATAAAGCCCAAGCTCTAAGGCATGTCATGAGAATAGTAGAACAAAGTTCCAGAGAAATAGAAGCTGTCGTTAATATTGGAGGAACTTGAGGTCTCCTCTGCTAGGTTTTCAGAATACTAAAAATCTATATCTTACCTAAGCTGTGTGATCACGAGCAAGTCAAGCAAACTCTCTGAGCCTTGGACAATTCTCAAAGATGACATAAACATCATATCCATTTTGTTCCTGGCATGTTTCATCTACACTTTGTCTCACCCAAGTGCCTGACAGTGCTCTGCACACAGTAGCTAGTTAATGACTTGATTTTAATTGAATCTAGTACTGCTATGGGATCCTCTTTTGGATCTTCCAAGAAGGAGGTCCTGTCTTACTGCTTTTTGCTTCCCCTGACTGCTTCTGTAACATGTACAAGAAAAAAGACTTGTAACTAGGACTTTTTGCACCTGGAGAAGCAGCAGGTGACACAATGCCAGGAGGGATAGTTAATTTACTGGATGACAGAAATAGCACTGAAAGTGATTATGATGGGCTAGGTTAATGGACCAGGTAGATGAACGTTAATGAGTATAAATGTAAAGTTCCCCACTTGGGTACAAAAAATCAATTGCCTATGTACAGGGAGGGGAAGATGTAGATAGATGGCTGCTCAGATGAAAATGGGGTGGGGGTCTTATGAACTGGAATATGAGTGAATGATGTTTCACGACAGTCCCCAAAGTTAGTAGGCTATTAAGTTGGGTTAGAATAGAAGGTATGTCCAGAGTAAGGGAGATGACCATCCTGCCCTGATCAGATCACATCTTTAATATTTTATTCAGCTCTGAGACCACATTTTGGGGAAGGAATAGAGAGACAACTGTAAATCTCTTCTGGCACTAAATCTATGATTCTGTGAAGGTGATTACCATTGTGAAGGGACCAGAGAAGCTGGGACTTACCCAAGTGATATAGGGAGTCTATGGCAGAGTCAGGATTCAAACCCAGGTCTTTGACTTCAAATCTAAACTTTCATGGGACCATGCTATGTCCAGAGACTGAAAAGAAACCAGACCCTGGCACCTGTGTCTCTGTTACCTGCACCAAGGACCACCCCAGAGGCATAGGCAACCCTTCTGCATGCTATCAGCTTCGACTTGGGCTCTGATCACTTGTGGTGGGGTGAACTAAAGGACACATTTCCAGACAGATTTCCAAGTTTGGTGTCAGTCTGGGGAAGGTGGAATGATCTGTGCTCCTGTTTCCTTGAGTTGGCATCTGGAAGGACTATGACTCTAGTAGGGTGGAGGCCTAAAGCAGAATGAGCCGACTCTCCAAGTGCCCCATTAGCAAATTGCACAGGGTGTTTCATAAACAATCCCTGCTTGCTTCATCTTGATGAGGTACTCATAGTTTATTTGCTGGCCAGATTCACTATGAGGATGAGCAGGGGGAGTGCCAGAGGTTGCCAAGTGGAACAGCTGATGACAAGATGAAAAAGAAAAGACAGACAGAGTGCTATTACCCCTCCCAGGATGGCCAAGGGCAGGCCTGGCCAGCCCAGCCTGGGATGGTTCAGAGACACAAGCCCATCTGTTGGGGAAGACCTCAGAAGCTCCCAAATCCAACTCTTTCATTTTACAGATGAGGAAACTGAGGCCCCAACATGTTAATTTCCTTGTCCAGGTTCACATAAGTACTAAGTGTCGGAGTCTGGATGTAAAGCCTGGTCCTCTGATTCCAAGTCTGGTGCTTCTAGCCATGACCGTCTTCTCTCTGTCCACATTGAGACTTATGCAGGCAGCTACCAACCAGTGCTAGTATACAACATACACACATGCATGTGTACACTCATGAAAACATGCCCACTAGTGTGTACACAGACATCCACATCCTCATCCTTCAAATAAGATGTCCAAGTGGTGTCCGACTAGTCTTTGTTGTCTGGGCCAGGGACTTCCAAAGAGGTGCAGGAAACTTAAAATAATGTCCCGGGTCTTTTTGAGCTCCTGAAGATGATAATTCTCTACATGTGCACCCAGACATGCATGCATGCCTGGAAACACATATATAGGAACATCAGCATGCCTAGGGTACACAGACAACAGGAACATGTAAATAAAAGTGGTGAGCTTCTCTCTTCTTGGCTTGCTGTGCCCTTTGCACATACAGGTTATTCTCTACACCAGAGGTGTCAAACATGCCACCGATAGGGGTCTGCAACAAGCTGAAGCAGATGTTATTGGGGAATTTTTAACAAAATAATTAAAAATACAACAAAGCAGAGATAATATTATATATATATATTTTTTTTTAGTAAGGCAATTGGGGTTAAGTGACTTGCCCAGGGTCACACAGCTAGTAAGTGTTAAGTGTCTGAGGCCAGATTTGAACTCAGGTACTCCTGAATCCAGGGCCGGTGCTTTATCCACTGCGCCATCTAGCTGCCCCCGATAATATTATATTTTAAAATTAAGTCAATATGCATCCCACAGGGATCCTTATGTACACTCTGGTGACCCCCGTTTCTATCTGAGTTTGACACCACTGCTCTACACAGGATTTGTTCCCAGTTGTGAGAGGCTAAGAAGTGTCCTGAGCAGTCTTCTCCATTTCTGCATCTCTGAAATGGGAATGAAAAAAATTGCCTGGCCTGCCTCGTAGAGCTATGGAAAGGGAAAGCACTTTTAAAATCTTAATAGTTTTTATAAATGAGTTATTATTATTATTATTATTATTTTAATGGTAGTATGTGCAGTCTTACACTCTAGATAAGAATAACAACTCCCAATTTGGAGGAGGAAGGTTGTTTTGCAAAGAGCTTTCCTCATAGGAATCATAGCCAGCATTTACAGAGGACTTTAAGGTTATCAAAGGCTTTACATATATAATCTCAGTTAATCTGCACAACTACCCAGTAAAGTAGGTGCTAACATCACCCCCATTTTATAGATGAGATAACTAAGGTAGAAATGGTTAAATGGTTTGCTCAGGGAAGTTAGTGAGCATCTGAGGCAAAATTTGAACTCAAGTCTTCCTGACTCCAAGTCCAGTGCTCTATCTACCATCCCTCCCAACAAGGCTGTGAGGAAAGCTGTGGGACAAGAACGTGCTAGGACCTGTGATTTCAATGCTTGATGAGGAAACTCCCTCTACCAACATGGGTTGTGATTTTTCTCTCCACCCTTTAGTCTCAGATATGTAGGGCACTGGACAGTTAGATGGTGCCATAGTACACAGTGTTGGGCCTACAGTCAGAAAGACCTGAGTTCAAATCTGGACTCAGACACTTACTAACTGTGTGACTCTGGGCAAGTCATTTAACCCTGTTTGCCTCAGTTTCCTCATCTGTCAAATGAGCTGTGGAAGGAAATGGAAAACCATTCCAGTATCTTGACCAAGAAAACCCTAAATTGGGTCACAAAGAGTTGGACACGACTGAAAAAATGACTCAGCAACAACAACAAATCTAGGGCACAGAAGAGTTGTTCTTACCCAAGGTCACACACTTAGCATGTGTAAGAATCAGCACCCGAACCCAGGTCTTCCTGTCTCTGAGGCTCTAAATATATTATCACCCCATTTTATTTTTAAAAATATTTTAAAATAGTTATTTTCAGTTCCAAATTTTCTTATTCCCTCCACCCCTCCCCCACCCTTTGAGAAGGCAAGAAATAGGATACCCATTATACACATGAAGTCATGCAAAGCATATGTTCACATTAGCCATGTTGCAAAAAAAATCCCAAAAAAGCAAGAAAAACAAAGTGAAAAAATATGCTTCATTCTGCACTGTGAGTTCATCAGCTCTCTCTGGAAGTAGATAGATTTTTCACCATGGGACCTTTGGAATTGTGGTGGATCATTGCATTTTACAGATGAGGAAACCAGTGTTGAGAGAAAAGAATGGACTCATCTAAGGTCACACAGTACATTGTAGGCATGTAACTTTTGAATGAAAGCCTTTGGAATTGAGCCCATGTCCTGGACTCTATCCTGTGGATCACAGTGACTCCAAGATAAGTGAAGGGGGCTATGGGCATGTGTGTGTACATGGGGCAGGGGCAGAGTGAGAGTGCATTTCGGATGGCAGAATCATAGACAGATGGATGCCTGGATCCCCCAAAGCAAGGAGTCTGCCCTCTAATCGTCATTCATGTCCCCCACCTCCCCACCTCTCATCACATATACCCCCATAGTGCCCAGTCTGTAGTGCTAGGGGCAAAGTAGATGTGAACAACCAGGCTGGGGAAAGGGGGCTGAGAAATGGAGTGACTGGAAACAGGAAGAAACCCCATGCTCTTCCCTGAGTTTGGAGCTGACGTGTGGACCCGAGAAAGCTGGAACCGGACCCAGGCTCTCGAGCTGCTCCAGTGGGCCATGGCAGCCCCATACCCACCCTCCCTCCCCTGTTCTGCAGGGGCAGGCAGGCGCCTGATGAATGATTCAGCCTGGCCTGAGTGTGGCCATCGTTCAACTGCTCCTGGAAGCAGATGGCATGCAGTTTGCCTGGCAAGCCAAGTGAGGGCTTCCCTGGGGTGGGCCTGGCTCCTAGGGGTAGGCTGGAGGGTTCTCAGGCACAGGCAGGGACAACCGGAGAGGGAGGTGGGTCACCTCTATTGGCTCCTTTGAGGGGAGGATCCAGGTATGAATGGAGCAGAAAGGTCATTCAGAAAACTGGATCCTGATTCTGGGGCCAGCTGAGTTCTTCATTAATGGTGTGACCTTGAGTAAGTTACTAGATCACCCCCTCCTCCTTCCCTCCCAAGGTGTAGGTTCCTCAGGTAATTGAGGATGGTTGATGGGGTAAAAGTATGATGCATCAAGGGGGCAGCTAGGTGGTGCACTGGATAAAGCGCCGGCCCTGGATTCAGGAGGACCTGAGTTCAAATCCGGCCTCAGACACTTGACACTTACTAGCTGGATGACCCTGGGCAAGTCACTTAACCCTCATTGCCCCACCAAAAAAAAGGTATGATGCATCAGAAGGGGATGCTGAACTTGGGAGCCCAAAGGTTAAGAAAGTCAGCCCAGAACATCATTTCTCTCTCAACCTCCAATTTCCTCATTTGTAAAATGAAGGGCTTCTACTAACCCATCTCTAAGGTTCCTCCCAGTTCTAAAATGATGAGATCCTCTGATAAGCAGACCGCTCCTTTCTGTGGGGTGTTTACTGGGCTAGAGCCCACGTCAAAAGGACTGCTTGTCAAGTGTTCCGGAGAGCATTTACACCTCAGGAATCCACAAAAGCTACAAATCAGGGCTTGATTTATTGTTTTGTTGATTGTCTAGACTTAAGAAAGTGTTGAAAAGAATGTTAATAATGCTGATAAACAGATCTGGTTGTTCAACATTTATTAGGAGGTTCCCCTCCTGAGGCTGCTGAAATCCCCCTGGGGCAGATGATGGAGTTCATACACCAGCCTGGCTTCCTGCTCTGAGCATCCCAAGTTTCAGAAACTTCACCTCTAGTACTCACCAAAGACAATGATGGGGGAAAAGCAGACTGGCCCACGTATACAGGGTTGCTATACCTTCAGGGACAACCACGCCTGTCCTCTAGGGGTAGCTCTAGGTCTAGATGGGCAAGTAGGTGGCACAGCAGATAGAACATTGGACCTGGAGTCAGGAAGGCTCATCTTCCTGTGTTCAAATCTGCCTCAGATATTTGCAAGCTGTATGACCATGGTCAAGTCACTTAACCCTATTTGCCTCAGTTCCTCATCTGTCAAATGAGCTGGAGAAGGAAATGGCAAAATCCCAAATGGAATCATGAAAAGTCAGACACAACTAAAGTGACTGAACAACAACAACAACTAGGTCTAGATGTACCTTATTCCTTCAGATGGGGTTGAGATTTTTCCAAATGAAAAATTCTCCTTACTTAGAATTATAGAATCACGAGATTTAGAGTTGAAAGGAATCTTAGAGATCAGAAGATTATAGAGCTAGAATTGGAAAGGACCTCAGAAATAACTGAGTCCATTTGCCTCAGGCCACACAGGTGGTAGGTGGCAGAGTCAGGATTTGAACCCAGGTCCTCCATTTCCGAACTCAATATTCTTTTCCAATTTCCATGATGATTTATGATACAAGAATAGAATTAACCATCTCCTAGAGCTCAGGCTTCTTATCCTAAGAGATCCCTACCCCCCAACTTATCAAACAATGCAGTTGGTGATGATGATGACTTTGGTTAATGATGGTAATAATAATGTAGATCACCCTCTTCTCCTCAATACTCTCCTCTATCTAGGTTTTTATATTACTCTACTTGGTTTTTCCTTCTCCCTTTCTGACTCCTCCTTCTCTTTCTCCTTCCATGGATCTTCAAGCAGGTCTTGCCCACTAATACCAGGTGTCCCCTGAGTGTCTGTCCTGGACTCTTCTCTTCATCCTTTATACTATTTGGCTGGATTTAAGAGGGGTTGGGGGAGGATTCCAATAAAAGAGGGGTTTTAGTTGAGACTAAAAGGAGGCCAGAGAGGTCAAGAGGAGGAACTGAGGAAGAAAATGAGGGACAACCAGAGAAAATGCCTGGAGCCAATGGATGGAGGGTCTTGTTTATGGAAAAGCTAAGAGGCCAGTGTTATTGGATAGAAGAGTAAGGTGTAAGAAGGCTGGAAAGGTAGGAGGGGGCTAGGTGATGAAGGGCTTGGAATGCCAAACAGAGCATTTGTATTTGATCCTGGAGGAAATAGGGAGCCATTGGGGTTTAATGAGTAGGGGAGTGATATGGACTTCCTGTACTTAAGGAAAATTACTTTGATGACTGACTGGAAGATGGATCAAAGTGGGGAGAGGTCTGAGGCAGGCAGACCCACCAGCAGCTATTGAAATAGTCCAGACATGTGGTGATGAGGGCCACCATGAAACTAAATGTCTCATAGACATATTTGTGTGTGTGTGTGTGTGTGTGTGAGGCAATTGGGGTTAAGTGACTTGCCCAGGGTCACACAGCTAGTAAGTGTTAAGTGTCTGAAGCCGGATTTGAACTCAGGTCCTCCTGACTCCAAGGCCAGTGCTCTATCCACTGCACCACCTAGCTGCCCCTCTCATAGACATCTTAAACCCTACTTGTCAAAAACTGAACTCCCTCCCTCCAAGCTTTCCACTTTTCCTCACTTTCCTGTTATTAAGCATCCCGCCATCCTCCCAGTTCCCCAGGGTCACAACCTTGGTGTCATCCTCTCCCCCACACTCTCTCTCCCCCTCACTCTCTCTCCCCCTCACTCTCTCTCCCCCATATTCAATCTCTTGCCAAGTCCTGTCAATTCTACCTTTGTGACATATCTGTATAATTTCTCCATTCACTCCTCTGACACTGCCACACCCTGATTTAAGCCCCATTATCTTATGCTTGGACTATTGCAAGAGCCTGCTGATTGGCTTCCCTACCCCAGGTCTCTCCCCATTCCAGCCCATCCTCCATTCAACTGGCAAAGTGACCTACCTAAGCATAGGTCTGACCATGTTACCCACCCCACCCCCATTCGATAAAATTTAGTGACTCCCTGTTACCTGCAGGATCAAATATAAAATCCTCTGTTTGGCTTTTAAAGCCTTTCATAACCTGGCCTCTTTAAAGCTTTCCAGTTCTCTTAAACCTTACTGTCCCCCCAACCCCACCTCCTATCTACTGTTCAATCCAAGAACAGTGGCCTCTTTGCTGTTCCTTGCACAAGACACTCCATCTTTCAATTATGGGCATTTTCACTGGCTGTCCCCTATGCCTAGACTCTCTCTCTTTTCATCTCCACCTCTTGGCTTCCCTCAAGTATCAGCTAAAATTAAACCTTTTATAGGAAGCTTTTCCTGATCCCTCTTAATGCTAGTGTCATCCCTATATTGATTATTTCCCATTTATCCTATATACAGATTGTTTGTACTTGGCATATTATTGCCACCAATAGACCATGTTCCTTGAGAACAAGGACTGATCTTTGTTTGTTTTTTGCTTTTTTGGTACTCCCACCACTTAACTTATCATCGGGTACATAGTAAGTTCTTAATAAGTGCTTGTTGACATAATTAGATATAACAAAATAACAACAACAATAATAATCGAACATCATCAGAACAACTGTTCTTCATTCCTAGACAACAACAACAAAAATCTTTCTAGTGAATGAATTCTACTCACTGTTCAGGCATCTTATGGGTCTCAAGCCTGAGGTCTAGAAACTGTAGTGATCTTGTCAAAGGGAGCGGGGCTAGCTTTTCTTTTTCTTTCTTATCTTTTTCTGTACCTCTTGGCATTCAGTGCTTGCTTCCCTCCTACTCAACCCCTTACAGAGGAGGCAGACTCCATTGATCATCTTTCTACCTCCACTCAAACTGGTGGTCCGGTTTCATTACGGCTGGAGAGGACAACCTCATTACTACTCTAAAGTGATTTCTTAAGGGAAAAAGCTAGTGCATTAAGTGATGTTGGGTCTACTAGATAATGTCTTCTGGGGAGGTGTCAAATTGAGAGTCTCCTCATAGTCATGATTGACAAGGCATTAGGACTCCCAGCTCCTAGTTCTCCATTCTGCTTCCTCTCTTCAATTCTGCCTCTATCCATTAGGAATTCAGGTACTTTTAGAATCAGTGAATGAGAAGGGATCTCAAAGGTCACCCAGTCCAATCTAGACCCAATTGGGACTCCCTGATCATTGGTTAGCAAGCCTCTATTTGAACACTTTCATTAACAGGGAGCTCACTATCAACAATTTAAAGCTGAAAGGGACCTTTGACATGTGACCATGTAGCCCAGGAGGTTCCTGATTTGTGTTGTATCATGAACCCCTTTGGCAATCACACCTTTTCAGAAGAATAATTGCCTATTAACATAATTGAAATAAATGCTAAATTTCAGTGAACATTTAAGTGAAAATAAAAATGCCATTTTTTTTCATCCAAGTACATATACCCCCTAAAATTTTAATCTTGGGTTTACCCCTGATCTAACTAACTCCCTTATTTTAGAGAGGGGGATACTGAAGCCCAGAAAAATGAATCAACTATTACACAGTCATTAGGCAAGGGGAGAGGGAGTGGAGGGGGTGGATTTGAACTCAGGATTTCTAACTCCAACTTGAGATTATTTTTTACTATGTGATGCTACACCTTAGATCCCCCCACACTCAATTATTGGGTAGTTTTATTATTGGGAAAATTTCCCTTACTTATAGCTAAAATAGTTCTCATTATTAGGAAAGTATTCCTTACCTTGAGCTAAAATCTGCCTCCCTGAAACTTCTCATTGGTCCCAGTTCTGCCCTTAGAGAAAACATAGAACAAATCTCATCCTTTTCCTACAACAGCCCATAAGACACACCATGATATTGGCTTCCAATACTCTCATACACCACACTCTCAAGTCTTCTCCAGGCTAAACATTCCAGTTCCCCAAAATAACCCTTTGTAGGGGAATGGTCTCTAGCCTTCTTTCTGTCTTGGTCACCCTCTTTTGAATACTCTTTAATTCATCAATGCCCTTCCTAAAATGTGGTGCCTAGATTTAGACACAATGCTTTAGATTTGCTCTGGCCAGGGCTGGGGACAATGGGACAGTCTCTGTTTTGGATCCACTTGGGTTACATATCTTGGATATCAAATCACACTGTTGATTCATATTGTTTTTACTCCATTAAGAAGCCCCTCGGGGGCAGCTAGGTGGCATAGTGGATAAAAGCACTGGCCCTGGATTCAGGAGGACCTGAGTTCGGATCCGACCTCAGACACTTAACACTTACTAGCTGTGTGACCCTGGGCAAGTCACTTAACCCTCATTGCCCCGCAAAAAAACCCCAAAACAAAACAAAACAAAACAAAAAAAGAAAAAAAGAAGCCCCTCCACCCCCTTTTTACATTGACTGACTCTATTCTCCCTCTATCTTAAATGTGCTTCCTTGGGATTTTTCAGTAACCAATCCCCCCTAAATTCTTCAGGCTAGCTGGTGTTGGATACCTGTATTAGCCTTCTCTGTCAGGCCTAGAGATACAAATGAGTCGAGACCTACTCTGGACATCAATGTAGCCTTGGTTCTCTGGATTCCCTCTAGGGCTGTGGTCTCTATGTTTGGTTGTTGATCGGAAGGGGGTAGGGGGCATGAACTGAGCTCCAGCCTACTTGGTGGGAGGCAGGGTTGGCTGAATGGAAGCGTGAAGGAGCCCATGGATCTGAGCACCTGATATTGAGGGGGGATTTAGCGGACATTCTTTTGCCATGGCTGACTCAAAGCAATTAAGCATCCAGGCCCCTGGGAGGAGCCTTCGCCAGCAATCAGAGGGTCACCTTGACCTCTTTGGAGTTAGTTCTCTTCCTCTTGCAAGTTGGTCTCCAAGGTGCTTGTCTGCTGTTGTTGAAGGCCAACTTTCTCTCTCTCTCTCTGTCTGTCTCTCTGTCTCTCTCTCTCTCTCCACAGAAAAATTTTTCCTTTGTTGACAGACACAACAGGATAGCAGCAAGTTCTCACCCCTCACAAGTGCAGGATCTGAGTCCTCCACTTAGCTTAATTTAACTCAGAATGGCTTAAATTGTGCTTTCCAACATACAACTGAATTTCTTGAAATGGCACCTTCAAATCCCATGTGTGTGTCACATATACGTTGTGTATATACACACACTTTCACATAATGTATGTGTTTGTATGCACACACCTGTATTTCTATGTATGTACACATGTATGTATATGTGCACATATACATACATGTGTGTATGTGCATGCATATGCCTATACACACCTCTCTATCTGTGTATAGCTATATATTTAGCTATCTAGATCTCTCTAGCTTTCTAGCTATCTGTCCATCCCTCTCTCCCCCACCATGTACCTGTGCATTTTTTCTGGTTGGTTTGGGTTGAGACCTATGATTGCATCAGTATGGAGGACCTCTCAAGATGGAAACACTCTCGATAGCCACGTAGACCATCAATGACCTTTGTATGGCAGGTGTCCTTAGAGAATTGCTTGAGTGTTCTCAGAGGTGAACCTGCAGGGGCTGAAATGGGCCTGGGACAGGTCTGGAGCTGAACTTGCCAGGTCTGGGAGGGAGGGGAGAATGGGGGGGAGAATGAGAGCGGAGGGGGGAATGAGAAGGGGCAGGGAGGGATGAAGGTGGTGCTCTGGGCCAGCCAGGCCTTGCAGTGCTTTGAGTAGCTTTGATTTGCCTGTATAACACAATTAGTGTTATGTCAGAGGCACTTAAAACCAGAATTTCCTGACTTCAGAGAGTTCTCTCTAAACTATGACATGGGCTTCTAGGTAGCCCAGTGGATAGATTGCTGGATCTGGGATCAGGAGGACCTGAGTTCAAATCCAGCCTCTGACACCTACTAGCTGCATGATCCCAGACAAGTTACTTAACCTGTCTGTCTCAGTTTCCTCATCTGTCAAATGAGCTGGGAGCAGGAAATGGTAAACCACTGCAGTATCTTTGCCAAGAAAACCCCAAGTGGGGCCACAAATAAACATGATTGAAATGACTGAAGAACAACAAAAAACTATGGCATGTTACCTCTCATATATTTGTATTCATCCTTGACCAAAAGGTATTTCTGGGTGCTTCATGGTGAGTACTAATCCTGGGTGTGTTTTAATCTATTGTGTGTTGGTTTGGTATAGATTTTAGTTTATCTGTGTGCACATGTGTGTACCTTCAGTCTACTCAACTTCCTGGACAGTGAATGCTGCCTTGCAGTCCTATGTGTACATTTCACTTTCTGCTCCTCTATGCATGTGATGTGCATACATATGTGCATCATGTGCATATAGATCTGCTTAACCGAATCAAATGTGAAGCAAGGCACTTGGTCATCCACTCCTTGTGTGTGTGTACATGATACATGCATGCATGGATATTTCAGTGTGCATTCTTGCACATATATGTGTACCCATCTTAATTAAATTTCTGGGTAGCACATTCCTTTTTCCACTCCTTTGTATATGCCTATGTGCAAACGTGTGTGTATGTGTGTATCCCGTACATGAATATGTGTGTGCAGGGACTAATCAATGTTCTGAGCAGTACACCCCACCTCCTCCTCCCTGGGTGCATGTGTGTGTGCATACGCACATATGTGTGTGCACCGGCACAGGTTTGAAGGATGTAGTGGAAATCGCCCTTCCCCCCTCCCACCCCCTCCAGCCCCCATGAATTTAAAGCGCTCCATTGTCAGACAGGGCAAAGCCCTCCTTTCTCAGGCGGCTGGTGCTCTATTCAGCCTCCCTGAAAAGGCATTTCAGTCACCGCAGCTGGGGAAGGGCTAATTACCGTTGGATTTGTCAAGGACTCTCTTGTCTGCCTTGGCCATCTGTGACATCGTGAATGCAAAGATCATTTGAAACATAGGCGGCTAATGTGAAGCCGACTTGGAGAGCTTTGGATATTTATGGTAAATTATTTAACTTTATCGTTGGCTTTTATCGCCTCATTATTCTTCCTGTGAAGAATCTCCCGTTTTCCGTGACTCGGCACTTTGGGGCAGTTCCACTTTGCAGAGCTCTGGGATGAAAGTTCTAGAAGATGAGGACGGGCCCTCCAGGGGGCTTCCCAAGGAGCCGAGCTGTCAGCTCCCTGGGCAGGGCGATGTCACTCACCCGTTCTGCTCCCGGCCTCACGCTCCTCCGCGGGGAGAGAGCTGAGCCTTCGGTTTGGGTGGGGGCTGCCTTATTTACATTATGTACTATGGAAGCTCAAAAAAACTCCAGCAATCTAGGGGTGGTGTCCAGAAGGAGGGAGCTGGTCAGTGTTGTGTTCAGTTCTGGGCGGATACATTTCAGGAAGGGTCTTGGATGAGCTGTCCAAAGTCAATGAATGAGGCTCAGGCCGAAGTCGTCCTCTTCCCTCAAAAATCTGCCCCTTCTTCGGACTTCTCAATTTCTGTTGATGGCACCACCATCCCCCCACCCCAATTCCGAGTCATCCAAGCTCAAAACCAAGAAGCAGTGGAAAGGACATTGAATGGGGTTTGTTTTTCAGTCGGGTCCTACTCTTCGGCACCCCATTTGGAGTTTTCTTGACAGAGATAGTGGAGTGGTTTGGCATTTCCTTCTCCAGCTCATTTTACAGATGAGAAAACGGAGGCAAACAGGATGAAGTGATTTGCCCAGGGTCACACAGTTAAGTAAAGTAGCTGAGGCCAGATTTGAACTCAGGAAGATGAGTCTTCCTGACTTCAGGGCTCATACCCTGTGTATTATGACGCCATCTAATCATAGTTAAATGGGGACCTGGTTTCAAATCCTGCCTTTGTCATTCATAACCTGTGTGAAGTAAGGCAATCTTCCTAATACACAAATATGGCCGATTTACTCACTAAATTCTTCCAACATTTATCAAGTCCCTAACACATACAAGGCACTGGGAATATATACAGTGTCAAAAGGCACTTTCCCCACCAACAACGAGCTTCTATTCTACTAGGAATACATTGCATGAACAGAGGTAATTACAATATGTAAGGTTAGGTGTGCTGTGGCAAAGGAGATACTTAGACCAAGAGTTCCAGGAAATTTAAAGGAAAGAAGATGCTTCCATTTAGGGGGCTAAGGGCATGTTTCACAGTGGAGGCAGCATCTGAAGAGAGCTAAAAAGAAAGGAAAAGAAAATCTGTATTGAGTCTAAGAGAAAGTGCAAACCCTCAGGACGACCTGAGTTCAAATCTGGCCTCAGACACTTAACACTTACTAGCTGTGTGACCCTGGGCAAGTCACTTAACCCCAGTTGCCTCACTAAAAAAAAAGAAAAAAAAAACAACAGAAGTCTAGAGGAGGAGAGAAGCCAGGGAAAGCACTGGGAGCTGGGAAAGGTCAGCCCACTTCTGCCTCTTGCTTGCCCAGTGCTGAGCCCCCTCCTCACCTCCCATTCCCTCCATCCCCCATCCCCCCATCCCTGAAGCCTAGACGAAGAGCAGCTTTGCAGGAAAGGATGAGGTGAGCCTGGAACAATACTGAGGGCTGGAGTAGCACTTGCATCAGTCATCTTGGGGGAGCTGAGAGCAATACTGTGGGCCAAGCCCTGAAATCTTCTGAGCACCCCTGCTTTGGAGAGCTAGATCAGGGCTGGGCAGCACTGTCCTGGGAAGGATCTGAAGTCTATGATTAATCATTATTCCATCTCTAAAATTCTATGACCTTAAGCCCCCGCCCATTCTCCCTCCCCTCCCCTTTTCTGTCCTTTGTGTGGGAGTGAACACCAGTGTGTCTGTCCTATATCCGGATCTACCCTGACCTTCACTGGGAGGGGTTGACATCTCCCACCCTGGAGGCTTCGGTGGCCTGTCCCCAGCCTGGTCTCAAACAGTCCTGGGCATCATACAGGGCAGCAGCTGCCCCAAAGTGCCTTTTCTTCTTTTGACATGGTTGTGGGGTCCATAGAGTTCAGAAGACATTCCTGTATGTATACATGTATGTGTGTGTTGTACACATGTGTGTACTTGGTTAGTACCTAATATGTTCCTCTGATGATTTGTATTTACATCATTAAATACGTATGCCCCTATTACACATGCATGGGCATATGTGTAGACCTGAAGCACTATATCACATGCACATGAGACATATGTTATATGGACATGTTTGCATGTACATGTATTTATGTTTTTATAAGCTACACCCCACCCCAAAGTCCCCCATCTTTTGAAAAAGCTTTTAAAGCAGTAGCTCCCCATTGAGAACAGCAGCCTGGGGGGAGGGGGAGCCAGAGCTTCTGAGGAAGGAAGACATGAAAGGCCCAGAGGCTGGGGGCAGGGAAGGGAGGTTTCTTGGAACCCCAGCCTCCTTGGCCAGGTCTCAATGGGCCTGGAGGGGTCTCCTCAGACCAAGTCTCAGTGCCCAGCGTGAGTCTGCAGACAGGCTGCAAAGGGCAGAGAATGTCTGAGCCTGGTTCACAGGCACCAGATGGGGGTTGTTGGTACCATTTATCACCATAGAGATTTCCCTTGGTGGGGATCCAGTGTACAAGAAAAAACTTGAGAAACTGTAAACCATTGTAAAAAGGTCACATGTTATTACCAAGGGTGTGGGATGTCTTTTAACATCTCAGGCTATTTCTGTACCAGAAGAGTGGAACGTTCCATTTGGGGAGCAGGGGATGTCCAAGACCCAGACCCCACATTTCCCTCAATTGCAGGTGGGGCTAGGGAGAGTAACTTTGGAACCTGGTTCTCTCTCTGCCCTTCTAGAAACTTTGAATAACATCATCCCAGCCCAATCAATTCAACTTACCACATATTTATTTTTTAAGGACAGATGCATAAGAGGTTATGGGCAGAGCACTGTTTTAAGCACTAGAGGAGTTACAAACCTTGAGGACTGTGGTTTCTGCCCTCAGATGGCTTATAGTCTAGTGACACAGAATCATGGAAGCTCAGAATTAGAAGGGACCTCAAAGGGCATTCAGCCTAACTGGCACCTGTGCAATATGGGGAGGAAAGTGACTGTGGTTGCACAGGATGGGTAGAGGTAGATGGTTTGCATGATCAATAACCAAACCAGTGGGGTCTGAGAGCCCATTAAAGGTATGCAACAGGGAAAGGGGAGGGAGAATATTACAGATCCACACAGGAGATTTCTTAGGAAAGGTAAGAAAGCTTGGGCTGTGGTTTTTTTTGTTTTGTTTTGTTTTGTTTGTTTTTAGTGGGGCAATGAGGGTTAAGTGACTTGCCCAGAGTTACACAGCTAGTGTCAAGTGTCTGAGGCTGGATTTGAACTCAGGTCCTCTTGAATCTAGGGCCAGTGCTTTATCCACTGCATCACTTAGCTGTCCCCACTTGGGCTATGTTTTGGAGGAGGTGGGGAAGCACTTAGTTGTCTAATTTCACTGAATTATAGACTCCATAGTAGGGAATAATTGGAGTTGAGACTGGAAAGGTGCTAAATATCCAGGCACAGAAGATTGAATTTTGCTCCCTAAGCAATAGGGAACCACTGAATGTTCAGAAGGACATTGATCAATAATTTATTCATTCAACAAACATATAGTAAACACCTACTGTGTGACAGGCATGTGTTAAGCACTTTGTGCAGGTATTGTTTCATTTTATCCTCACAACAACCCTGGAAGGTATGGGACATCATTATCCCTGTTTGACAGTTGATGACAATAAATGCAAACAGGGGTAAGTGACTTGCCCAGGATCACACAGCCAGTAAGTGTCTGAAGTCAGATTTGAACTCAGGTCTTCCAGCCTTCAAGCCCAGCACTCTATCCACTGTGCCACCAGTTGTTGGGGATACAAAGATGATAAAAATAAAATAAGTCCCTGCCTTCAGGAATCTTATATTCTGTGTCCTAGTGGTGCATAAGGATGATATCTGGCAACCAATGGAGGATGGATTGGAGCAGAGGAGAGAGTGAAGACAGCTGAGAGGTTAGGATTCAAGCAGATAGTGGGGAACCTTCCTAGAGTCACTTTCAAATGGTATGGATAATGTCCTGGCCCTCACCCCATATCTACCCACCTTCACATCCTCTGTGATTCTTTCTCAAACATTTCCATATCTTCCAAAGAAGGCTGGCCAAGAACATCAGCAGCCTCTTCCATTCTCTCTAAACATTTTGCATATGTACTCTGTTCCACTTCCTTTTCCAGTCACACCTGTGGTAAGGTGGGGGTGGTGGAAAGAGAGGAGATACCAGCCCCAAACAGTGTTTTCAATTGTCAGCGGGATGATTGATGATGTCACTTATTGGGAGTTCTTGGAAAAAGTGGAATCACGGAATTAGATAGAGTCAATGAGGTCAGCCAGTCCAATCCCCAGACCAATGCTCAGAACATGTGATGTCATGTCAAGAAGGGGGCTTAGAGGCCATTTGGTCAGACTGCCTTATTTTAAGAAGAGGAAGCTGGAGATTATAGAGATGAGGAAGAGGGGGGACCTACTCCAGTTCACAGAGCAAGTTAGTGGCTGAGACATCTCTCCAACCCAGGACTTCTCACTACCAGGTGAGTTCTCCTTTCCTTTCTCTATTACCCTAGATTACAACCTTGGGGAAAAAAATCATAGAATCTTAGACCTGGAGGGACTTTAAAGGTCGGATGGTCTGATCATCTATGCATTGGACAGATGAAGAAACTGAGACCCTGAGAAGTGGAGTGACCTGCCAAGATCACACAGGCAATGAATAGCAGAGTCAGGATATGAACCCAGATCCTCATTCCCTGACTCTCAATCCTGGTCCTTTCCTGATGTATCTCTCTCCCTCCTTGGATTTCTACTCTTCCAAGGAATTCTGGGAAGCCCATCCCACTAGGACCTCTATAAGGTGAAACAGCTGTAGCCAGCTCCCTTCCCTGGACAGGTCCCTGCTCCCTTTACTTGCTGAGACTGGATGGCAGCTGGATCAGGGAGGGTGCATTTTGTATTCATAAGACACAGTCTATTGAGTCAGGCCCTGAGGCCTAGGAGCTTCTTGTAATGGTCAGGATGAATCCTAAATCCTGATTATTGTATTAATTGAGATCATAGCAGCAGGCCCCTGGGCATGGGAAAGCACCAGGATGATGGGAAAGAACCCCTCCTCCCATCTTGGCCCTGATCCCTGGGCTCTCTAGCGAACTGACATGGAGAGAGTGAACCCTAAGCCAAGACATGTCCAAAGCTTGGCTTGGCTCAGCTCAGCTCAACTGAGCCCAGACCTTCTTTCCTTTGCTTTCTAACTTCCCTCCACTGCCTCCCATCCAGGACCTGATTCTGTTGTGCATCAAGGACACCCACATTTCTGCATGTACATTCATATGTGTATATACATATGCATGCACACACACACACACACATACCCCTCTTATAGGCATCAACTTACAGACATGGCTGAAGTCAGCTGGGCCCCAGACTTGCCCTACTTCTTGGTACTGGGGAACAATTATGGGGTAGTTATTTCCAGCATCTCCAGGGGTTCCTTGGAATTTCATTATGACTCTTGGCTTTGGCAAAGAACAAAAATGTCCTCTGTCCCCTCCTCAGCCAGATTCCTCTTAGGTCTAGAAAGATAACGACTCCCAGACTGGGCAGGCAGAAATGCTCATGCCCTATTGGGACCCAGGATGAGAGAGACGATGGTTCTGGGTCTAGGTGCCTACCGTGGGCAGGTCTCTTTTCCCCTCTGGGCCTCATCTTCTTGATCTGTGCAGTGAGGAGGGTTGGGCTGAAGCAAGAACACCAACTACCCACCTCAGATCCCCAGAGGGTACATCTGTGAGATGCTGTACAGGCCTGGCGTCCGGGGCTCTGACCCTGCCACCAACTGGCTGTGTGACCTTGGGCTAATCTTTCCCCTTCACTGCACCTGCTTCTACCTCTGCCAAATGAAGGCGCTGCAATTAGATGGTGTCTAAGGCTCCTTCTGGATGTGGAATTATACAATGCTATGAACTTGCTGATTCAGAGGATCAGACCAAGCTGGCCTGAGCAGAGGAAATAATCAAACCATATGTTGGTTTGGTGGAGACAAAGCAGCTTATTGGAAGGTCCACTTATCCATCAATTGTTCTGGGGTCAAATTAAGCTAGAATTTTTCTGCTAATGTTGCTCTGTGTCCTCCTTCCATTCTAGGCATCAATTGTATTCAAATATATGTCCCCTTTTGCCTTGCTGGTTAGTTGGGTGTGTGTGTGTGTGTATGTATTTATATAATGTATATAAATATATATACATATATAGATATAATGTGTGTGAGTATATGTATAATGCATATGTGTGTATGTGAGTATATATAATGTATATATGTATTGTGTGAGTGTACATATAATGTATTTGTATGTATGTGAGTATACATATTACATTTATTATATATGTAATATATATATATCAGATAAAGCAACTCTCTGCATCTTTCTTTCTGTCTCTGTTTCTGTCTCTTTGATGCTCCATCTCTCTGTCTCTGCTGCTCTTTGACTCTGTTTCTGTCTCTTTGTCTCTGTCTCTCTTTTCTGTCTCTCTGTCTCTCTGTCTTTGTCTCTGGCTTCTCTCTTTCTCTCTCTCTCTCTCTCTCTGTCTCTATTTCACTCTCTGTCTCTCACAGGGTCACATCACAGTCATGGTTTGGATCTAAATCTTCCTCATCCAATGGGCAACCCTCCATCCAATACATAACAATAATAATAATAATAATAATAAACAACTAATATTTATAGGGTTCTTTAAGATTTGTGAATCTCTCTGCAAATGCATTTGATAAATGAATGCGTGTTTGTGATTATGTGTAGATCAAATGTGCGTGGGGGATGTGAATCTGAATTGTATGCATGATTGTATACATTTGAATATGTGTACAAGTGAGTTTATATGTCAGTGTATGGAGGTGAGTATGTCTGAGTGTGTCATTATGTGGGCATATGTGCTTTGCCTGGTGTGTGTGTGTGTGTGTGTGTGTGTGTGTGTGTGTGTGTGTGTGTGTGTGTGTGTGAGAAGCAGGTGAGCCAGAATCCACTAGGACTGGGTGACTGACGGGTTTTAATTGTCCATGGAGTTGATGTAGCTCTTGGGAGTCATTTAACACTCATCCTGAACAGTAATGGGCCTGATGCCCTACTTGTTGGATACCTATCCTTCCTCTGTGTCTGCTCAGTCCCTGCTTCTGCCTCTGTCTTTCCTCGTCTCTCTGAGTCCCAGCCCCTTCCCCAAACCTTACCTGGATCTGCCAGCTCTCTGCTCCCAGCTCTCTACTCCTCTGGGTTTCCTGCCTCTATCACACCTCTGCCCCTATCCTTGCTCTTCTCCCTGTGTGCTGTGCTGTCCCTGCACCGGTCTATTTCTGTCTCTTTCTCTTTTCATGTACCTGCCTTTATTCCTCCCTTATTTCTGATCATAACCTGTCCCTATCCCAGCTTCTGTTCTTATCCCTGTCCCAGTGCTTCTCCCTGTCCTTGCTCCTGCCCTGTTTCTATGTCTGTCTGGTTCATCTTTGCTCCTGTCTCTTCCGCTCCCCAAGTCCTGATGATGTCCTGTGTCTGCACCCCCATCTATTCATATATCTCTGCTCTGTCCTTCCCGTCACTGCCCTTATCCTTACTTCTACCTCTCCCCAGTTCCTAATTCTGTCCTTATCCAAAAAGCACAGAATTTCAGAGTCAATCTAATCTATTTCATAACTGAATAAGTCCTTGACCCTGCCCAGCCTGTTTCTCTCCTGTCTTCTCACCTGTCCCATGGAGAAGAAATCTGCATGGATGGGCTCTAGAGGGTCCTTAGCTCTCCCTTTCCCTCTGCTCTCTTGTGGAAATGCCCTGTCTCATTCATATACTTCCATCTTGACCTCCCCCACCCACATCATCATCTGGAAACTATACGTCTGCTCCCCACTTGAGGAATCCAGGCCAAGAGAGAGTATCCAGGGCTCAGACCTTTGCTACTACCCACCTTTAATTAAAAAGGTCCCTGAACTAGTCCAGTGTCCCTAATGGATCTCATTGGGGAGATTGAGGCAAAAAGGGAGTAAATTGCACAATGTCATACAGTGAGTCAATTAATTAGTCAGCAAACATTTATTAAGCACTTACTATGTACCAGACACTAAGCTAAGGGCTAAGAAACAAACAAAAAAAGACAGGAAGAGTACCTGTCCTCAAGGATCTCACATTGCAATGGGGGAGACGACTTGTCTGTTACTAGGTGCTTATAAGATATAGTCTGGATAAGTAGAAGGGAGAAGCCAGAGGAGAAGGCACTATGAGGTGGGAAGAGCTTTTTTTCTGAAGGAGGGATTTAAGCTGAGTCTTGAAGGAATCTGGGAAAGCCAAGAGGCAGAGGTGAGGAAGGAGGGCATTTCAGCCATGCCAGGGCTGGCATAGAATGCCAAGGCACTTCAGTGCAAAGACATGCAGACAGGTGATGGAGCATTATATTCTAGGGCCATCAGGAAAGCTGGTGTAACTCAATCACAGATTGCCCAAATGTTGTTATTGTTTGTCCTTCATTGTCGAAGAGGACCACGACATCGAGGTGATGTCATGACTTGCACTGAATTGCCCGGATGGAAGAAATGGAAGAAGAATGGAGAGGTGGAAGAAGCCGAGTTGTGAAGGGCATTAAATGCCAAACAGAGAACCGGTGGAGCTCACTGAGGGCCGATGGGAGGTGACACATTCAGGCCTGCAATTTACAATAATCACTTTGACCTCCATGGAAGATGTAATGGACTTAGGAGAGCCTTGTGGCAGGGAGCCCAGTTAGAAGGCTACTGCAGGATGACCTGCACTAGGGTGGTGCCTTGTGAGCGAGTGACAGGTCCTGATAATTGAGATCTCATGAAGGTAGAGATGACAAAGCATGGCAACAGTTAGTCAGTCAATAAGCATTTAAGCACCTGCTGTATACACTGGGCTAAGCACGAAGGATATACAGAAAGTCAAAAGACAGTTCCTGCCCTCCAGGAACTCATAGTCTGATGGGGAAGATGACCCACAGACAACCATGTACAAACAAGCAATAGACAGAAAATTGTCAGAGGGAATTAAGAGGGATTGGGAAAGGCTTCCTACAGAAGGGAGGGTTTAGGTTGGGACTTGAAAGGAGGCAGGAAATGCAGATGAGGAAAGAGAACATTCCAGGCAAAAATGAAAATGCCCCAAATTGGGAGATACAGAATCTTGGTCAAGGAACAGAAAAGAGTCCAGTGCCACTGGATTGCTGAGTCAGTACATCACAGGGAGTGGGTGGGATTTATGATGAAGGGCTTTGAATGCCAAACAGAGGATTTTACATTTGATTCTAGAAGGCAAAGGAAGCCATTAGAGTTCATTGAATAAGGGGGTAACATGACCAGAGTGGCAGTTTTGGAAAATCACTTTAGTGGCTGGATAGAGGATGGAGGATAGAGGATGAGTTGGAGCAGGGAGAGGTTTGAGGCAGGCAGACCCACCAGCACATTGTTGCAGTAATCCAGGAGTGAGGTGATGAGGCACTAGAGTGGTGGCCATGCTAGACAAGAGGAGGGGATGTATTTGAGTGATGTTGCAAAGGACTGAGAATGAGAAAGAGAGAGAGGAGTCAAGGACATCAAAGTTGCAAGTCTGGGAGCCTGGGAGGATGGTGGTGCCCTCAACACTAAGATAGAAGTTGGGAAGATAGGAGGATTTTGGGGATGATGAGTGCTATTCTGGACCTCTTTGGACATGCTTGAGATGCCTAAGAAATATCCAGTTTGGGATGCAGGGCTAGAGCTAGATGTATAAGTAAAGGAATCATCTATATTATATATAGACAGGCTGATCCAGTAAAAAATAGCTTCAAGGAATCTATGGCCTGGGGGCAGGATAAGGGATGGGAGGGGAACAGGGCTAGTGGCTAGCATAAACTCAATTCAAATACCCAAAGTTCCAGTGCTGTATTGACCAACAGTCCCACCTTTGAGTGCTGAGTAGAGCTGGGGTGTGATACAGTAGGATCTCGAATGTGTGTGTGTGTGTGTGTGTGTGTGTGTGTGTGTGTGTGTGTCTTTTGGGGGATTTCTAGGATATGCTGTGCTAGGCAGCAATAAACAGTTCTGGGGAGAGCCAGGGCCATGCATCTGCTAATGTTTTGGAAAAAAAGTAACGTTTATGCCTGGTTTACAAATCTTAGACTTTCTCTTTCCCTATCCATAGCTGTTCAGGGGCCAGTTCCTGAATCTAAGGCTATGTAACCTTGGACAAGTCATTTGCTGTCTCTGAACTTCAATTCCATCCCATCCCCTGTCCCCCCACTCATAAACGGGGCTAATAATACCTTTTCTGCTCACCTCCCTCCTTCCTATCCTATTTCCAAGGGCTGTCTTGAAAATTATATGAGGGTGAGAAATGCAAAAATATGTTTAATGTGATTGTACATACATAGCCTATATCAGATTGCTTTCTGTCTGGGGGAGGGGGGAGGGAAGGGAGAGAAGGAGAAAAATTTGAAGTAAAAATGTTATGAAAACAAATGTTGACAACTATCTTTACATGTAATTGGAAAATAATAAAATACTTTTATGATTAAAAAAAAAGAAAATTATATGAGGGGGTGTGTGTATGCAGCTGTATGCATTGTAGGAACTCATTGTTATCCTAGAGAGTATTGACTACATGAATGAAAAGGGCAAGGGTTTGCTGAGTGGACAAAACCCAGGCTGGATCCTCAGCATCAGATCTCCTCCCCATCCACCCAGTGACTTACACAGTTCATCAATTTCCTTTCCCTTTGGCCCAAAGCCGCAGTAGACTTTTGGGGAGAGGGAGGTCTGTCTGCATATTTCTGCCCCAGCAGTGATCTCATGAACAGTTTGTGGCCTGGAGAAGGATGCTAATTAGGCCTAGAACATGAGTTGATATAACAACAACAACAACAACAACAATAATTAGTATAGCATCTTAAAGGGGCTAGACTATAGTATATACAAATAATATTTGTATAGCACCTTTAAGAAGCTATAATAATAATAATAATAACAGTTATTGTTATATCAAACCCATGTTCTGGGCCTAATTAGCATCCTTCTCCAGGCCACAAACTCCGTTCATACAAATAATATTTGTGTAGAACCTCTACGGTTTGCCAAGAATTGTACATGTGTTATCTCATTCGATCCTCACAATAACCCCAGGAAGTAGATATTATTATTTCCTTTTAAAGAAGAGGAAATTGAGGCTGAAAAAAGGTTAACAGGGGGGCAACTAGATGGCGCAGTAGATAAAGTACGGGCCCTGGATTCAGGAGGACCTGAGTTCAAATCCGGCCTCAGACACTTGACACTTACTAGCTGTGTGACCCTGGGCAAGTCACTTAATCCCAATTGCCTCACCAAAAAAAGAAAAAAGAAAAAGAAAAAGAAAAAGGTTAACAGGGTCACACAGCTAGTAAATGACTGAGGCAGGATTTGAATTTAGTTCTTCTTCACTCCACATCCAGAACTGCCACCCACTCTAACCCTAGCTGCCTAAATGCACCAGGTAAATGCTCTGTACCATAACCCTAAATTGAGCTTTGATTCCAGCCCCCAAATGAGCCCCAGACTGAGCCCCGAGTCTGACCTGATACTAAGCCCTAAGCCTGACACCATGGGCACTAAGCTTGGCCCCAGAATGAGCTGGAACGCTAGCCCCAACCCAAGCTTTTGCCCTGCTGTATAGCTCCAGTATTGTGATAGCACTCTCCACTCGAATAACAGAAGGGAACATGGTTAGCATATGCTATAGAAGTACCTACCAATAGAGCATGAATTGAGCATGTCAAATTGTCATCTTGTCATATTCAGCTTCTCATCTCTCTGGGCTCACTTGACCCATTTCATCTTATTCTGGTGCTTTCTTAGCTCAGCATCTGCTTGGAGTTCTGGGATCTTGTGCTTCTGACCTAACCCCCATTCCTCATGTACTCACTTCTTCTCTCCCTGTTTATGGGATTCTTTCCCAACATTCTACAGAATTCAAAATTTTGTACTCCATTAATTGGGGAGGGGGGGTATTTTACTCCTGGGGCGTGGAAAATAACCAGCATTTATTTTTCCCCACCTACTTCTTCCTTCCCTGTTAAGAAGGAAAAGACAAAGAACAATATTCCAGATCTGTAGTTGTCAGCCCTCACAAAGAAGGGAAGGAGATGGATTTTCTTGTCTCCTTCAGGGGCCAATATTGTTCATTATACTTATACAGTGTTTGTTTGGAATTTTATTTATTTTCTTTCCACTTATATTGGTGTAATCATTGTATATATTGTTTTCCTGATTCTACTCATCTCCCTCTGCATCAGTTCACATAAGTTTCCTGATGCTTTTCTAAATTCTTCAGGGTCATTTTTTCTTACAGTACAATAATATTCCATTACAACCGTGCATCACAATTTGTTGAGCTATTTTTCAGTCAATGGACCATGAATTCATGCCTTCCCTTCATTCAGTTCTTTGCTACCACACACAAGGTTTTCTATAAATGTTTTAGTGTGTGTGTGTTTGGGGGACCTATCTGTCTTTGACCTCTCTGCTATACATACCTAGCAGTGGGATCACTAGTTCAAATGGGATGGCTATTTTAGTCACTTTTCTAAAGCATATTTCCAAATTGCCTCCAATTTGGATGGATTCTCAGCTCCTTCAATAGAGTATCAGTGTGCCTATCATTCTGTAGCCTCTCTAATATAAAATATTTCCATCCACTAGTGTTTTTGCCAGTTTTCTAGGTGTAAATAAACTTAGATCTGCTTTTGATTTCTGTCTACAAACTCTTGCTGCCTACACTGGGCATAGCTTTGGCCAGTAGTCATGCTTCAAAAGATATGATGTTTGGGCTCAGGGCTAGTGTGGGTACTGGTAGAAAGGATGAAAGGTTACCTTTGTAGTTTGGGATGCAGTGTAGGATGGAGCAGATTTCATAAAGTCAAAAAGCAAAGTCAGGATAGACAGAGTTAGACTACAGGGATATCTTAGGAGTCAGGGTCAGGCAGAGAGTAGATAATGGGAAGTATGTCCAGTTAGGGTAGGGATGGAGTGCTGCTGGCAGTAGAACCAGAAGAGAATGTGCAAAGTGGTTCAGGTTGCTTATAGTCTGGCTCAGGGTTATTAAATGTCAAAGAGGAGACTTCAAGTCAGGTCTTCTGACCCTTAGGTGGTAAGGACAACAGCTTCATTCACACTGGAGCACCTTTGATATTTTCTAGCTGTGTGACCCAGTAGAAGTCCCTAAAGTCTTAGTCCTGGGGCAGCTAGCTGGTGCAGTGGATAGAGCATCAGCCCTGGAATCAGAAGGACCTGAGTTCAAATCCGGCCTCAGACACTTAACACTTACTAGCTGTGTGACTCTGAGCAAGTCACTTAACCCCAATTGCCTCACCAAAAAAAAAGTCTTAGTCCTTCAGTTTTATTTTTGGTTATAAGATGAGAATAATAAACCTTATACTCCCTATCTCAGAAGGGTATTGTGTGTAAAGCACTTTGTAATTCTTCAAGCACTATAGAAATTAGAGATTATATTATATCACATCACATCATATTGCATAAACAAGCATTTATTAAGCATCTACTCTATGCCAGGAACACTGCCGGGCACTGTAGGTACAAGGGCAAAACTGAAAGAGTTCCTGCCCTCAAGGACCTTATAGTCTGTTGGGACAAGCAACATGTACACTAAAAAGTATTTGCAAAATATAAACAAAGTAAATACAAGCTATTTTTTGATGGGGAAGGTGGGGTGGTAGAAGGGGAAAGGCACTAGAAGCTGAGAGATCAGGAGAAGAGTCATGGAAATATCATAGAATTGTGGAATTTGAGAGTTGGAAGGAACCTGAGTGGCCAGCTGCTCCGACCCATGTGTGAGAGAAATGGGCGGTGCTTGAGCTGAGCCCCAAAGGAAAATTAGTGATTCTAAGATTGTCTCTCAGAAATCCACAGCCTGGGAGGTGCGGTGGGCTACAATCTACTCTGGAAGAAGCCTCATTCATACCAAGGAAATCATGGATGCATTGAAGTGTCGTCATCATCATTACTTATGCATCCTGACTTTGTTGGGGTGCATACAATTTGGGGCCCCCAACTCCATGAGCGGCTGATTCAGCACCTGTTGTCCTGCCATAAAATATTCTGAGAAAGCAAGTGTGGAGAGGTCCTTCCTCATTGTTGAGAAAGTGACTCAGAGCCCATGTTCTAGCAACAGAAGGCATCATTTTCTCTCAGTTTCTGAGACTGGTTGAGTGTGAAGCTTTGCTGGCAGGACTGAGATGGGAACAGGGTCTTCCCATAGTGTGGTGAACAATAACCACTGAGTTCTGACTATTCGTAGGACTCATATGAATAACTGGGATAGAGCTGTAACTACCATTCACAGATGGAACTCTACCCAAGGTGCCAGTGTCTTATGGGGCATACTTCCTCCCCATTGGCTACCATCCCCATGCTTTCCCTTCATTCATCACCTCAAGGACACTGCAGATAGTTCTACTGGCCCCTGTCTATCCCCCAGGGTCCCATCCCCATTGGGTTCCTCTATATTCTCTTCCAGTTCTCCCTGAAGATAAGAGTCAAACTGCCCCTACCTCAACATGACTGGATCCATGATTGGATTGTTTTGGCTCCAGTTGAAAATATTCCAAGCTTTAGTTCTAAAGTGGGGCCAGGCCCCACTGTGGCAGTGTAGAACTCCACCAAGGTTCCTAAGACTTAACGGGTTATTGAAGCATCTCTCCCATTTCCCCACCTGACTGCCCCACGTGCAGACCTCCTCGGATTTATGATGCTAGCTCTCATGCTAGGGGGAAGCCCAGTCTTCGACGCCTGCCCTGAGCATGTGGTCAGACTCCAGTTGCAAATATTGTGTTGTTTATTGATAGATGGCCCCGTAATCTGGGCGCAGTAACATGCCAGACATCTGCACTTCCTGGCATTTAAAGGGAATTTGCTGTAATGTATTGTAAGGCATTAGCATAATAATTGCTAAGCATTCGCAGATGAATAGCTCACTGACTGATAGATTTTGTACAGAATCTGTGAAGGTTACATCGAGGGTGAAAACATTTCACTGTGTCAATGAACATACTTAATTTTTCTGGGAGTGCTATTTAAATTGTTACATTAGCATAACAAAGACATAATGCATTCGTTTATGCCGTAATAGGGAACACTGCCCATGGTACCTTAATCAGTGCATCCAGAAAGGAGAAAGGCCAAGGAGGTGCTGGGAGGGGCCCAGACATGGGCAGCTACCTTTTGGGTCTTGTGTCCCGTGGCTCTGGCTGGAAAGGCATCCCTTTTAGAGTGTGCTCTGGAGGTCTTTGACGATGGCAGTGGACGTGAATATTGCCTTGGCTACAGAAAAAAGAAATGTCCTTTAGTGTAGGTAGGTGGAACCTCAAGGAAGTTTTGCCTAGTGGGAGGCAAAGGACAAGGTGGAGGGGTGAGAGGATGAAGCTAGAGTGGGATTTGGCAGGGAGAGGACTCAGCTGTGAAAGGCAGAAAGATGTCCATGTCTACCAAGCAAAGCCAGATATGAGCTTGTAAAGACGATACCAGACTTGAGGTCAAGGGACCTGGTTTTAAATCCCTCTTGGATGCTTTTTTTGTTTTGGTTTGGTTTTTGGTGAGGCAATGAGGGTTAAGTGACTTGCCCAGGGTCACACAGCTAGTAAGTGTCAAGTGTCTGAGGCCGAATTTGAATTCAGGTCCTCCTGAATCCAGGGCCAGTGCTTTATCCACTGCGCCATCTAACTGCCCCCTCTTGGATGCTTCTTAACAGGCGGTGGTGGGAAGTTTCGGGGAGGGTTGTTGGGAGTGTCATCCTGGAGCCATGGGAAGAATACAGAGTGTGGAGTCAGATGACCTGGGTGGGATTCCCAAGTTTGGTGCTACTTATTCCTTTGATGGCTTTAGTTAACTTATTTAACCACTGTAAACCTCAACTTCCTAATCTAGGAATCAAGGGTTCTTAGCCTAGGATCCATGAATATATTTTTTATTTTTTTCATGAGTATTAAAAATATTTTGATAATTATATTTCAATATAATTGGTGTCTTTCATAATCTTATGTCTTTTATTTTGTGCAGTTTAAAATATTTTTATGACAAGGGATCCATAGGCTTCACCAAAAAAAAAGTTAAGAAACATTGGACTCTGATCTCTTGGGTCCTTTCTGGTTTAAATCCTGTGAACTAAGCCACCTGTCTATGCCTCAACTTTCCTTATCTGTAAAATGGGAATTATCAACTTCAAAGGGTTGTTATGGGGAAAGTACATTACAATCCCTAAAGTGGCATATAAATGGGAGTTATTATTATGGTTATTACTCTTGAAGTGAGGCCAGGTAGCTCAGTGAGCTGTGTTGGCTGCTGCAGCCCCATCAGGGCTGTCTTAGGATGGAATTTGGGGCTCTGTCACTCGCCAATTCTCTGCTCTCTAAATTTGTTTTATTTTACCCTCTTTCCCTTAAGTACCTTTGGAAAAACCAAACATCTGTCTCAGATAAACTTTAGAGGAAGGAAGGAGATATCCAGGCCAAGACTGGGGAAATTTGGGGGAATGAGAGAGCCCTAGAGGCCAAGGAAGGGCTGGTGGAAGTGGGAAAGGTGGGGAAGGTTGCTGAGTCATGAGAACGTCAGAGCCCTCCTCTGCAGGAAGGCAAAGAGTGAGGCACAAAGGACAAATAGAGAGACTCACCTGGGCCCTTGGGAGCCCAGCCTCAGGCTTTGCTGCCTTAGAACAGTGCCCATGGCTTCCCTTTTCTTTGTGGAATCTGGGCATGAACTGGGCTGTGGATTCAAATCCTGCCTCTGTTATTGATTACCTGTGCTACCTTGGGCGAATGCTTCACGTTATCTGTTTCCTCAGTTTCCTTATCTGAGATGAGAGGGTTGGGTGAAATGGTCTCTGAGATCCCTCTATGATCCATGGTGTTTCATGGGCCTTATAGGAATGAAGATGGGTTCCTATCTTACGCCATTTGCCAATCCCCTTATCCAGGAGGCCAACCTTTAGCGAGTGTCCAAGATTCACATTCTCCCCCCCCACCCTCAACCTCAAGAGGCAGGATTCATTGGGCAGCTCCTTCTGCCTTCCAAGCCATCCTTGCCCTTTCTCACCAAAGACTGTTCATTCCAGTGTTCTCAAAATGCCCTTCATTTCCAGGTTCATGGGTGTCCCTGGAACTTATCATGGGGTCTACTGCAGGGGTCTGGTGAGAGGCACTGATGATAGCAGTCCTTAGTGTCACAGGGGTCCCTTGTGGAGCACCTCTCTTTTGTGCTCTAAATCTCACAGACACAATTATTGCAGCTGCTTGAGCCCCGGACCTGCCCTCCTCTCCATTCCCAACCAGCTCCCAAGGTGTCCAGTCAAGTCACATCTTTGGTTCAGTGTTAACCACTGAAGGGCTTAGCCTGAGGGAGGAGATCAGTGGGCAGGCTGTTAGCATAATGGGAAGATTCCTGGATTTGAAATCAGAAAGACTGGGCAATGCATCTTCACACTGCGGGTTTACTCCTCTCACAGCTTCAGCAAGCTTCTCTCTAAGCCTTAGTTGTCCAATAAGGGGGTCGGCTTAGGGGATGTCTAAGGTCACTTCCAGCTTCGAATCTTATCATAGGACAGAACTTGCCCTGATGAAGCCACAGTACAGAGATTGCTTCCATTCAAGAAATCTGGTGATACTGATCTTTACCCAGGGGTAAAGGGTGTGCTGTTAAATGTTTAACAACCAACTCCCCTAAAAGGAATGACGTGCTTTTATGTTTAATCTGCATTCTTGTTATTTTCCCCAATCACTTTCTTAAATCTAGATAATCAACAAAACAACAAAACAAGCCCTGATTTGTAATGTTTGTGGATTCAGGAGGTGCAAATGCTCACAATGAAAATTTAACAAAAGCTCTCTCAAGTCAGATAGAGCTGACTCCAGCAAATCCACAATCAAGGTGGTGAGGACAGAGTTAGGAGAGCCGAGTCTGAGTCCCTGCCACCGACTCGCTGTATTACCTTGGGGGAGTCCCCTTGCCTTCTTAGACCTCTGTTGCCTCTTCTGTCCAGTGAGGGGTTTTGATGAGATTGTCACTAAGAAGCATTCAAATGCTGACATTCGTGACTGGAACAAGCGTCTCTTGTGCATGAGGATGGTGGCATAGTTGGAACAAAGGAGCAAGACCCCTAGTCCTTACTTTTTAGAAACTTGGGGATTCAAGGCTTGTCTACGTGAGTTGCTAAATGCCTCTTTCCCCTCTTCTATCCGTCGCCCACATGGCTGTCAAAAACAAAATTGTCCAAAAGTTATAGATGTGACCAGTGGTTGCTTGCTGCTACTAGGGTCAGGTGCAAATGCCTCTCTCTGTCAATTAAAGGCCTTTGCAGTCCAATTCTGGGCTATCTCTGAATGTGTATTTGGTTTTACTCTCCTTGGTTGCACTCTCTACTATGCAGCCAAACTGACTTGTTTGTTGCTCCTTGTATACAACATTCCCTGTCCCATCTGTGGGTCTTTGTACAAACTGGATCCCATTCCTGGAATGCACTTGCTTTTCTCTTCCACTTCTTAAGAGTTCCTAGTTGTTTTCAAAGCTCAACTCATTTCCTATATGACAGCTTTCCTTTTCCAGCTGCTAGGGTCTCCCTTATGGGCAGCAAGGTGGCACAGTGGATGGAGCGCCAGGTTTGGAATCAGGATAGACCCAAGTTCAAATCTGAGCTCAGACACTAGATGATGACCCTGAGCAATTCATTTAACCCTGTTTGCCTCAGTTTCCTCATCTGTCAAATGAGCTGGAGAAGAAAATGGCAAATTACTCCAGTGTCTTTGCCAAGAAAACCCCAAATGTGATCATGAAGTTGGACATGACTCAAAATTTATTAAAATTATTTTCTATAGATTTCATTTTTTGTGTTCATGTTGTCTTCCCCAGAAGAATGTAAGCAGCTCAGGGGCAGGAACTGCTTTGTTGTTTTCTTTGTATCCCCAGAGCCTGATAGGTGCCTAATAAATATTTTTTGCCTGGAATAGCACCTTGAACAGAGACATGAAGGCCACCAAATATGCCTATCAGCTAACAGAGTTATATGCATCTATCTACTCTCTGAGAGCCCATCGACGAACCAGAAAGACCCAGAGGAACAAGTATGAATACAGGTGATTGAAGGCAGGTAGATAGTGATCTAGAGAACTAGCCATTCTGCATCACCAAAGAGGGGATCCAGACAGCAGTGTGATTTCCAAACCACGAGGAATCTCTATAGACAGCACTGATCTAGGGAGACTTCTTGGAGGAAGAGGTATCTAAATTGGACCATGAAGGATGGGGAGAGACAATTTCAGAGGAGGGAAAATTGCATGAGTGGGAATGAGTCTAATGTTGGAGAAAATGGTGAAAAGAACAGATGACCAAACTGAAAGTTGCAGACTAGCAGATGATCAGTCTGGGGCCATTTCATTGAGGATCTTGAATGCCAAGCTCAGGAATTTAGCCTTCATCCAGTATAGAATAGGGAAGCATGTGATGAATGTGGTATTACAGGTAGAATAGTGAACCGAAGTACATCACAATAAACACAGCACTCATCTTGGAGTCAGAGGACATGGATTCAAACCCTAGTTCTGTCATCCACAAGCTTTGTGATTTGGAGCAAGTCTCTTCCTTTCCCGGAGCCTCAGTTTCCTCCTCTGTCAAATGGGAGAGACAAAGGGAAGTGGGAAGGAACATGCATTTCTTGTGTACCCACTATGCTAAACACTTTATAGATATTATCTCATAATGATATCTGACCTACTTCTCTCACAGAGAGATCCAGTGATGTGGTTTGAGAGGCAGCACAATGTATTGGAAAAAGCCCTCGATCCGGAGTCAAGGGTCCTGGATTCAAATCCTGACTCTTGCTACTTCCTCCCTTACAATTGTTTTTTTGTTTTGTTTTGTTGTTTTTTTGCGGGGCAATGGGGGTTAAGTGACTTGCCCAGGGTCACACAGCTAGTAAGTATCAAATGTCTGAGGCCGGATTTGAACTCAGGTACTCCTGAATCCAGGGCCGGTGCTTTATCCACTGCACCACCTAGCTGCCCCCCTCCCTTACAATTATCGGAATCTATGATTCTGTGTGACTTTGGGCAAGCCTTTACCCTAATCTGGGGCTCAGTTTCATCACATAAAACATCTAAGGTTCCTTCTATCTTGAAATCCTACGATCTTTGTGAATTTGTGAATGTGAAAACATTGAAGAAATCTGAGCTAGGATTATTCTTCCTTGCCTTTTGAGAGATCCATAAAATGGAATGGGTAAAAGGACTAGTTCCTGAGGGTATCAGGAAAGACTTTCTGTAGGAGTTTGAACTAAGCAATGAAGGAAACTAAAGGTTTCTATGAGGTAGAGGTGAGGATGAAGGGCATTCTGGGCCTAGGGTACAGGCAGGACAAAGGTATAGAGACCAAAGATAGGATGCCTAGATTCTGTCCCTCTTGGTTCTGTTCTCTCACCCTAATTGAAAGGGACCTGGCCAAGGATGTGAGCAAAGTGACAGATGAGACCCATGGAATTAATTGGAAGGAGGAGCTGGCCCAGACAGGGCTGGCCTAGCTTCTTGGACGGGTGTCATGTTTGTGAAGCAGAAGTTGAAAATGATGAAGAAATGTTCTGGCGTTATCATCTGTGGATACTAAAGGGTGTCATCTGCAGCTATGTGGATGCTGTTGCCTCTAGGGGGGATGGGGAGGCTCCTGGCTCAGAGTGGGAATATGGGTGGGCGAGTTCGCTTAATTAGTTTCCCTCCCCAGGTGGTGGTGATGGGGGCACCTGGAAAGCCTTAGCCCAGACTCCATGGCTGGCAGTGAGTCACTCTGTTTGCTCAAATTGCTGATGGTCAGACAACAGGAGGGCCACGGTCGTGAGCCAGAGCCCTTTGGCACAGTCACCCCAAGTGCATCTGTTCCCAAACCTCCCACTGGCAGCTATGGCCAATGGAGGTAGGTGAAAGATGACTAGGAAGCCTCTCTGTCTGAGTGCTCACATGGCATTGTCCATCGGGGTGGATGGGGAACAAGCTGAGGTATTTAGAGGTGGGGGGACCCTGCCTTTTTCCAAACAAAGGGATCCTTGGAGAAGCCTCCATGCCTGTGGCCAGAGCTGGCTAATCTTAATTCCAGGTTCTTGGGGATAATGATAACAACTCATGTTTCCATAGCACTTTAGCTTTACAAAGTGCTTTCCTAGAGCTATAACTAGGAATGATTTTGCCTTGGACAAAAACAGTCAAACAGATTGTAGCAGAAAGTTGGGAGGGGGAGCCTAGCATCAATCCAATGCACCACTCCCATGAGTGGAGAGAAGGGGCAGCTGTCCCTTAGATAGTCCAACTCATAATCCTGTTGGGAGGGGATATAGTAGGGCAAGCTGGTTTACAGGAAAGAGTCTCCAAGAAGTGTAGGACCATATATGGAGAGCTGTAAGGGAAATCAACATCTCTCTGGCCCAACCATTTCATTTTACAGATGAGGAAACTGAGGCTCAGGCAGGCTGAGTTACTTGACTAAAGTGACAAGCACAATAATTAAGACACATGTTCTTTCTACCGTAGTACTCTGCCTTTCAAATCCTGAGTGTGGGTGGTCCAGGACCAGGGGAAGGAGTAGGGTTGCAAAGCACCATAGAGCACAAAAATGGTGGTTTCAACATGGAGACCCCTGCTCCTGTTGCCATCACCCTGGTCCAAAGCTTCAATCACTGTACCATAGGTAAGACCTCGCATCTTCCTCACAATCCTGTGAGGTAGGTGGTGTCAAGATTGTTGTAGCCATTTTACAGAAAAGCCCAAAAAGTTTATGGGACTGGGGGCAGCTAGGTGGTGCAGTGGATTAAGCACTAACCCTGGATTCAGGAGAACCTGAGTTCAAATCCGGCCTCAGACACATGATACTTACTAGCTGTGTGACTATGGGCAAGTCACTTAACCCTCATTTCCCAGCCAAAAAAGTCTATGGGACTTCGTTTATCGTCATCTATCTAATAGGTAGATTATCTGAGAGAAGAGAGGAACTAGTTTCAAAAACTAGTTCCAAATCCAGGGTTCTGTTCACCAAGGGGCCCAACTGAGGGAGACTAACTTAAAAAGGTAGGAGTCATGTGGTGCCATGGTGAGAGCATAGAAATGGGAGTAAAAAGATGTGGGTTTGCATCCTAGCTCAGTTGCTTTCTACTTATGTGACCTTGAGTAATTCAGTTCAAATTTGATTTAACAAGCTTTAATTAAGCACCTGCTATATGTCAGGTCCTATGCTAGGTGCTGGGATAATACAGGCAAAACCAAAATAGTCTTTACCTTTCCATTCTACTTAGGGGGAACAACAAGTTCACAAGTAGGTACAAAGCACATTGGGAGTTTAAATTTTTTTTTCTTTTTTGAATGTAAAGCATTTCTATATTAGTCATTTTGTATAAGAAGACTCAAATAAAAGAAAAAAAAGAAAGAAAGTGAGAAATAGCATAATTCAGTTTGTATTCAATCGATATCAGTTCTTTGTCTGGAGGCAGATAGTATGCTTCATCATAAGTCCTTTGGGATTGTCTTGGATCATTGTATTGTGAATAGCTAAGTCATTCACATGTCTTCATTAAACAATATTTCAGTCATTGTGCACAATGTTCTCCTGGTTCTGTTCACTTCACTATGCATTAGTTCATGTAAGTCTTTTCAGGTTTTTCTGAAATCATCCTATTGGTCATTTCTTATAGCACAATAACATTCCATTCCAATCATATACCATAGCTTATTTAGCCATCCCCCAATTGGTGGGCATCCCTTTGAATTCCAATTCTTAGCCAGTTGGGAATTATTTCAAGGGCAGGAGAAAACTAATAACTTTTGGAAAGGAGAGGATAGGAAATGATAGATAAAAAAGTTGGCAGCTGAACCCGTGCTTTGAAAAAAGCTTGGGATCCTATGAAACAGAGGTACAGAAAGAATGTCCTCCTGGTAAAGTAGAACATTTATGCAAAATGTAACAAGTTTAAATAAATAAATATAACTGATGACCCAGCATCCCAATCTTTGGGATCAAGTTCAATCCTGGAGTCAAGATCAAAAAACATCAAGTCATTGATGCTGAGTGAAGTAAGCAGAAACAGCAGCATTGTGTGATGATCAACTGTGATAGACTTAGCTTTTCTCAGCAATACTAGGATCCAAGGCAATTCCAAAGGGCTCATGATGGAAAATGTTCTCCACATCCAGAAAAAAAGAACTGTGGATTTTGAATGCAGATTGAACTATACTGTTTCTACTTTTTTCTATGTTTTTTTCTTTTTTTGAGATTTCCCCCTTTTGTTCTGATTCTTCTTACACAACATGACTAATACAGAAATATGTTTAATGTGATTATACATATATAACCTATATCAAATTGCTTTCTGTCTTGGGGAGGGGGGAGGGAAGGGGGAAAATTTGGAACTAAAAATCTTATGAAACAAATGTTGAAAACTATCTTTACATGTAATTGGAAAATAATAAAATACTTTTATGATTAAAAAAGAAAATTATATGAGGGGATGTGTGTATGCAGCTGTATTCATGGTAGGGACTCATTGTTTTCCTAAAGGATATTGACTCCATGAATGAAAAGGCTGAGGGTTTGCTAGAAAAAATAATAAATACTTTTATGATCTAAAAAAGGGCAAAACTATAAGGGAGTAAGAACAAACTTTGACTCTATTAAATAAATAAAAAGTGAATAAGGAAAAAAAAACATCAAGTAAGTCATAACTTAATCTCCCCTTCCCCAGATTTTATCTATTGGTATAGATAAAAGGTTTCAACACCCAATGTGCAAACTCTCAGAGTAACAATGCATATCAGATACAGTACAGCCTTTTTAGAAACTCCACACTAAAATAACAATAATAATAATGTTAATAATAATGATGCAATGAACACTTAAAGGATTTTCAGTAACTCCCAAACAGTTAATATATATTTTTTTCTGTAATTAATCCTATCTTCATTTAGGGAGTTATAAAGTTCTATAGTCTCATAATGTCACCTTGTAGTTTGGACTGTTGTAAAAAAGGAAATATACTTAGAGTTGCCATAAGGCATTAGATGAGTGAGTTAGAACGGAAAAAATGGTGTGAAATCTAAGGGGAGGTGACTGATCTGGGGATCGATCAGAGGAGGCTTCCTGGAGGAGGTGGTGTTGCAATTGTTTTCCAGGCAATGTGCCACATTTTCAATCACATATGGCAAGTGACAGAAAATACAAATTCTCTTTTGGCCCCATGGGCCATATTTCCCTGCTTGAGTCAAACATAATAAGGGCGGGGGTTGAAAAGTGCCATCTCAGCATGTTGCATCCCTAGCTAATATAAGCAATATGCAGGCGCATCATTGGAAACACAGATTAATCATTTCCATCCTGAGTCACCGTCCCCAGCCAGATTTATCGTGGTGGGAGCATTAGAGCCCCCGACTTTATGGTCCTGTAAATTACCCAGTGGCTTGTGCCAGAGTCAGGCAGGCCTCTAAATCACATGTAATTGCTTGTAAATTGGGAAACAAATACTATTTTTGCCTAAATTATCTGCTTTGCTGATTTCCCGCAGGAAAAGCTGTGGATGCTGCATTTGGGTGGTTAGTGTCTATGGATGCCCAGGGTCAACCTTCTTTGGGTCCAGTTTTCTTTTTGTGTCTTTGGGTATTTGAATCTTGAGCATCACTGAGTTGCTCATTCCGTTGAAGAACCAGACCCAATAGACCTTGACTGAGTTTCTGAGCCATCAAGAGCTAAGTAAGGAGGTGGTGTGCTGTGGTATGGTGGAAAGAACACTGGATGTGGAATTGGAAGACCTAGATTTGATTCCTAGATCTGTCATTGAATAGCTGTTTGACCTTAGGAAAGGCTCTTCCTCCCTCAATCTCAGTTTCTTCCATTTACAAAAGGATGGCAATGGTACCTACACTGCCTACCTCTGAGGGTGGGCAACGTGAGGAAAGTGCTTTTTAAAATATTAAAGTACTCTAGAAATGGGAATGAGTATCCTCTCTGAGGTCCTTTCTAATGTTCTTGGGTTCTGTGGGATGATTATGGATTCAGCTGTGGCAAGGCAGCTCTTAAGTTCTTCCTAGGCAAACCATCCTCATTTTTTTGACTGATACATAGATGTCTTGATCCCCAGTCTCTTATTCTAGAATAGTTCCAGCTTTCTGGAGTTACTCCCCAAATGCAGAAATAACCCCATCTGCTCCCCTCCTCAACCAAGGGAGGAGTTTGTCAGAGCTGCCATGCATGTGTCTGGGGATCTCTTTGTCGAATGTCCCAGACTTGCAGACACAGCATCTCCCAGCCATCTTATCTTGCTATTGGAAACACCCAAGGAATCCACACACAGTTGTTATTTCATTCATTCATATGTTAATTGGTGCAGTGAGGAGGGAAAATAAACCACCCTGAGTTGGGAGTCAGAATTCCGGGGTTCAAATCCCCAATTCTATCATTTACTAGCTCTGGGATCCCAGGAAAATCATTTCGACTCTGAACCTGTTTACTCATCTTTAAAATGGGGATAAGAATCCCTTCATCAAAAACCACACAAGCTTATGGTGAGGAAATAATTTTGTAAATCTTTGAGTGTTGAAAAAGCAGAAGCTACGATTATCAGTATTTATTTATTATCTATCCATTATGTACCAGGTCCTAGACAATAGCTATTGACTGAGCACCCCCTTTGTTCTAGACTTTGGGGTTAGCTGCAGGGGAAACAGATGAAGAAAACATTCCCAGCTTGCTCTCTTCCCTCACCAATTGCCCGTTGTCCGGCACTCTGTGAAAGTAAGTGACAAGAATCAGCTGCCCCTTCCTTTATGCAATTGATGCATTCCAGGAAAATTGATCTTCCATCATCCTTTTTATAAATCAAATCCTGTTTTAAGGGCACCAGGAGAGCTCATTATCCAATGGTAAATCCTTTTGTGAATTGAAGCTTCTCTCCCAATGTCCGCTTTAAAGGCAGATGTTCCTATGTTGGGGTTGTAGAAAGGGAGGGACATCTGCATTTCCAGGATAGTTCCTGAGCTTGGGAGACCCAGCTGGATATGAAATGTGAAGGGCCTGATCCCCATCTCTCTACAGTAGAATGAACCTGGTTCTGGAGTCATGGGACCCGGGTTCAGATCTTGCCAATAATGCTCATGATCAATGTAACTGTGCAAATCATCTGCTCTCTCTAGACCTCAACTCTTCCCCTATAAAATGAGGGGATTGGACTAGATCCCTTTAAACTCTCAACAACAACAGATCTAGGATTCTATGCTCCTACATGTAAGCCTGAGTGTAACCTCTGACTCTTTCCTTCACCTTTCATACCCAGTCACCAGGTCCTAGTGTATTTACCTCAATGAATCAGCAAGCAATTTATTCAACACCTACTGTGGCAGATAGGTGGTTCAGTGGATAGAGCACTGGGTCTGAAGTTGGAAAGACTCATCTTCTTGTGTTCAAATCTGGCCTCAGACACTTACTGGCTGTGTGACCCTGGACAAGTCACTTAACCCTGTTTGCCTTAGTTTGCTCATCTGTAAAATGAGCTGGAGAAGGAAATGGCAATTCCCTCCAGGATCTCTGCCAAGAAAACCCCAAATGGCGTCATGAAAAGTCAGACACGACTGAAACAACTGAACAAGAATGATGTGTCAGGAGGCACTGTGCTAGGCACTAAGGATGCAAAGACAAATATAAAATGGTCTCTGAACTTGAAGAAAGATTTACAAAATTATTTCCTCACCATGAGCTTGTGTGGTTTTTGATGAAGGGATTCTTATCCCCATTTTAAAGATGAGCAAACAGGTTCAGAGAGTCCAAATGATTTTCCTGGGATCCCAGAGCTAATAAATGACAGAATTGGGGATTTGAACCCCGGAATTCTGACTCTCAACTCAGGGTGGTTTATTTTCCCTCCTCACTGCACCAATTAACATATATGAATGAATGAAATAAATCTATCTTGGAAACAACATGATACATAAAAGCAGATTCAAAATGTCACAAAGTAAATACAAGGTGATTTCACGGGGAGCGGTACTAACATAACATGTCTGTCTCTCATTCATCTTCTCTCTACTCCCAAAGTCAACATCTAGACACAAGCTGTCATTTCCACCTTCCTGGACTTCTGCCACCCCCTTCCTAACTAGCAGATTTTCCTGTTTTCATTCTCTTCTCTTCAATCCAGCTTTCACATTCAGCCACATACGTCATGTCTTCCTGCTCAAAATCCTCCATCAGTTCTCAAGCAAAATATAAGTTCCTTGGCTAGCATTCAAGGCTTTCCACATTAATAGGTTCATAGATGAAGGACTGGAAAAAACCTTAGAGATCATTTAGTCTGACTGTCTCATTTTACAGATGAAAAAACTGAGACCCAAAGGGACGAAAGGAGGTGCTCAAGGTTACACAGGTCATACAGGGTGGGCCAAAAGTCACGATGTAATAACTATTTTTTGTTTTTAATTTATAATACCATAGCATCATATACACTATATATAGGAAATTAATTTATATTATGTGTGAAAAAATCAAATCTTGTAAATGGCAAAAATAAAATAAAATGATTTTCAAAAAGTTATTAAAACATCAGACCTCTTTGGGACTTTTGGCCCACCCTGTATATGGAGAAGCCAGTATTTGAATCCCAGTGCTCTGATTCCAAATTTAGTGGTATTCCCATTGTACTACCCTGCTACCCTATCTTTTATGACCATCTCAAATGCATTCTGCCCTCCAGCCCCCATGTCTATCCATGTTCAGCATTTTTATGCCATCCCTGCTTTGCACATATCATTCCCTGGATTTTCAATGTCCTCCCCCTGCACCCATTTCCACCTTTTAGAAACTTGCTTATCTTTCAAGGCTAAGGTCCATTGTCACCTCCTATACGAGCTCTCCCTAATAAGGAACAGGCCCTATATTAGGGACTAATGCTTTTAAAGGAGTCCATAAGAAGAAGGCCCAGGTTGGAAGAAATTATAGTAAGAGTTCACATTTGGGCGCAGCTAGGTGGCATAGTGGATAGAGCACTGGCCGTGGATTCAGGAGAACGTGAGTTCAAATCTGGCTTCAGATATTTGACACTTACTTGTGTGACCCTAGACAAGTCGCTTAACCCTCATTGCCTCACCAAAAAAAAATCACCTTTCTTTCTTTCTTTCTTCCTTTTTTTTTTTTTTTTTTTGGCGAGGCAATTGGGGTTAAGTGACTTGCCTAGGGTCACACAGCTAGTAAGTGTTAAGTGTCTGAGGCCAGATTTGAACTCAGGTCCTCCTGACTTCAGGGCTGGTGCTCTATCCACTGCACCACCTAGCTGCCCCTCACCTTTCTTTTTTAAAATTATATTTTATTGATATCTTTTATTTTTTACATAGGGGCAATTAGTTGGCATAGTAGATAGAGTGCTGGCCTGAAGTCAGGAAGACTCATCTTCATGATTCAAATCTAGCCTCAGACACTTATTGGCTGTGTGGCCCTGGACAAGTCACTTCACCCTATTTGACTCAGTTTCCTCATCTATAAAATGAGCTGGAGAAGGAAACGGTAAACCACTCCAGGACCTTTGTCAAGAAAACCCCAAATGGGGGTAATAGTCAAACACAACTAAAATGACTCAACAACAACAAAAATTTTTACATACATTACCTTCATTTCTGAATATTTTCTTCCTCTGTGAAACATCCTTTATAACAAAGATTTGACAAGAAAGATAAAGAGAGCAGTTCAGCAAAATTAACCAACACATCAGGTGTTTCTGACAGTATATAGCATATGCCAAACATGTAGTTCCCCGTTCTGCAAAGACAGGAGGGAGGTGATATCCCACATTTCTCTAGTGTTTTGAAATTCTCCAAGTGCTTTATTATCTCATTTGATTCTCACCACCACCTTTGAGGAAGAGAGTGTATCATTATCCCTACTGATGAGAAAAGTGAGGTTCGGAGAGAGAAAATGACTTGACCCAGATCACCCAGCAAGCTAGCAGTATCCCTGGGATTTAAACCGGATTCTCTGACTCCAGGTCCACTGGTCCTTTTATATCAACCAGTCCATGTTCTTCCCGGCTTTCCTTCTGGTAGGTCCCCAGCTTATGGAGACATGCCAGATATACCACATCTCTGCCCTAATGGAATGAGGAATAGCTAGGCGAGTCCACATAACAGCAAACCAAGGCTCATAAAACTTTGAAGGCTGGAATGATCTCAGAGACTAACCAGGCCAATTTGTAAATGAGAAAATGAAAGACCTGAGAGAAGAGACTCACTCACTCAAGGTCCACCATCCAGTCAAAGAGAGGGAGGGCTGGTGAGAGCCCCCGGGTCTCCTAGCTTCCAGGCCAGCACTGCTTTCCACGCCCCTCTTGGATTCAATCATGTTAAATGTGCTGATCGGTTCTACTTTAATTGGATTTGGCAATGCTTTAAATACAATAGAGAGAATTTTTTAAATCCTCCCTTGTGTGCACGTATGTGGGGAGGGAGGGGTGGGCGGCCGTCAGTGCTAGAGAAAAAGCATTGAGCAGTAGCAGAGTGCTGAATTCAGAGCCCAAGGAATTGGGTTGGAATCCTGGTCCTGAAACTTAATTAGTTGCTGGGTTACCTCGGGACAATCACTTCTTTCTAGATCTCAGATTCCTTCTCTGAGGAATGAGGGCTTTTGACTAGATGAGCTCTAAAAAAGATAGGACATTTTGTTGATTAAAAAAAAATCTAAAGAAAGATAAAATGATAGGATGGCAATTTTACAGTTAGAAGAGACCTCAGAGACCTTCTAAGCCCACTTCCAATGCTCCGGTTTAGAGAGGAAGAAACCGAGGCCCAGGGAAGTTAAATTATTTGCCTAGGGTCACACAAGTCACATGGGTAGGAAGTGGCAGAGGTGGGATAATGTCCCAGGTCCTCCGATGAAAGATGAAGCGCCCTTGCTATGCTCTGGTGCAAAAAAGTTCTCTAGTCTTAACTGCTACAATCCCATGACTTGATTTCAGAGAAGGGTGATTACCAGGAACCCCCTCTTCCTCCTATTCATTCTTCACTACCCCCAGCCCCCAAACATTTTAGTAAATGAGGACAACCCTTGAGCCTGCCATTGGCCATTGTTCTTTTCCTCCTTAGAACAGAACCCCAGGGTTCTGACTTGGCATGAGCCCTCCAGCCTGTCCTGTGTGGCCCAGTATCTTCCCCCAGCATCTGACTGCCCAGTTCAGGAGTCCTGACCAACCCTGGGAAATGTTTGCGGGTCTTTGAGTGGGTGGCCAAGCTGTTGTGTGAGGGCCATCAGAGCAAGGGGAAGGAAGAAAGACTAGGCATGAAGCCAGGGCCGTGAAGGGCAGAGAACACAGATGGAGGCGAGAGAGGCCAGTAGCTGCTGGAAATGCTCTTGAAACAGTCAGTCAACTAACGTTTCTTAAGTGCTTTCTATGTGCTAAAGGCAGGGAGATACAATGAGAGCCCAGAGCATGGCTCCTGCCCTCACTGAACTCTCTAGTGTGGGGAAACCTCCCTGGAAAGGCGCAAACATCAGATGCCAGTGTGATTTTTGAGGGCTGACAGCTTCTTCTTTCTAGGATCCCCTCTGCATGACTCTTCCCTTAGGGAGTCCTGTCTCTTCCTCACTGGACCTTTTGGATCTGCTCTCAGAAAGCCTGCTGCTGCTCTTGCACTTGCCCTCCCCAGTGGACCAACAGAGCAGGACTGCCTCCCTATCCCCCCATCCCCCCCAGCAGCATTCTCCTGGATGCAAGGTCCATTCCCTTCCAGGGCCTCCCCCACACTAAAACACATACACATAAGGCCTAATCTGTTTCCTCTAATGTAGATGCTGCATTAACTCTTGCCTCATACAAGGTGTAGGCCCTGCCTGGTGAAAATGACAGCCCCATGTCTATGTCAGATTTAGACTTGATAACCAAGGGAGTGAGTTCTCTGTCACTGTGGGTATTCTAGCAATATCTTGATGAACTTTTGTTAGAGATGGGTAGGGGATGGAGCTCTTTACAATTTAACAAACATCTATTAAACTTGAGTGGAGAACCAGGTTGGGAGAGAGGGGAAGGGAGAGAGGCCAAGCAAGAAGCCAGGGCTGTGAGGGACAGGGGTCACCTGATCAATGGTGACTTCAGAAGACTGATTCACTCATGGTGTGGCATTATTCTCACCTGCCACCTCAGAGAAGTGGAGGACTATGGGTGCAGAATGAGACATACACCATCAGACATGACTAAAATGTTGATTTCTTTTGCTGAGCTGTACTTCTGTGTTAGAAGGGAGGAATCTACTGGGGGAGGTGGTGAAGTCATTGGGAAGCAATAGAAGTATAAAGAATCAACAAAATATTTCCACAAACAAAACAAAGGAAAGCAAAGATTCTAGGCAGAGAAGTATGGATTTTGCTCCATTGGCAATAGGGAGCTACAGAAGGTTTTTGAGCAGTCTCATGATCAGACATATCCATAGGGAAGCTGGAACTTCTTTCATATCGTGTCCAGGGATCCCAGGCAAGAAAGACTTGGAGGCAATTCTAAACATGAGTTCCTTTTCCCCACATTTTCTTCTAAAGGGATCACTCCAATGATGCTGTTAAGCAATCCCCAAAGAGTCATGATAACCCCTAACAAGGCAGCATGGCCCAGCCAGTGACCAGGTCTAAAGCCCGCTTTTCCTGACCCCAGTGGGATGGAGTTTTGGTGATATCTCAAGCTATGAGACATTATCCAAGCTATGGGCTTCCCAGCACAGGCCATGGGACTTCTACCTGGAAGCCACACAAATTATTTGTGAATAATCATCCCCCTAGTGACCAGCCTCTGGAAATCAACAATGATTTTGACCACTTGAGCTATCTAGTTCATCCCAGTTCAGTTCATCCTGGGAGATGCCCAGTTAGGAGTCTTCCACATGGATATGAAGGAAGCCTGACAATCTGGGGCTAATTTAAGGCCAGCTTTCTTGTCCAGATTCAGGATTTAGTCTCTGCCACTGCCAGTGAGTCCAAGCCATGTGTTGGCCTGCAAGGAACTCTTGAGTAGCTGCTGGGGCCAATTCAGTGGCTCCTTTAGTAGAGGTATGGGATGAGGCCAAGTGCTCACTGGCTGTATTGGAAAAAAAAGAACAAGGACTGATAAATGACTTTCTATGCCCATATGTGTTTGTACTAGACAGGAGCAATCTATAAAATCTACTTCTTAGAAGCCCTAATGTCAACCACAGTCTGAACCTTGATCCATAGACTGACCTCTGACACTGACCCTGGCACGCCACTGGTCACAGGGGAGACCAAGCCAGAAAGCACAGAGGGCTAAGTGTAAACCCTTCCTTTCCATCACTAGAAGAAATACTCAGAGCCATAGCTTGTCTTTGATCAGTGGCCCTAGTCTACTCACCTCCTTGATGATTCCCAATACATCCACTCCCCAGGGCTAAGGTCTATGCAGACTTTTGTCAAAACCCTTCTGTTGTTTTGACTCAGTTACTGGGACCTAAGAGAAGAATTTTAGCCCCTCCCCTGCCTTGGGGATGCCCACCTGAGGGTCTTCTCCCCATTCTCAAGTCTTCTCTATGTAAACTACTTTGCAAACTTGTGAGCTCCATAGGACCAAGGAGGGAATGAATCATGCAAAATTGGCATTTACTTTTTCACACTTCTCCTGCATGAAGCTTGCAAGGACTTTCACAGGAAGTCTTTTAAAAGCACCAGGCCTTTGTTTCTTTTGGAGCCATTGTTATTGTGTTGTTGCTGAGCTGTTATTATACTCCTTTCCTAGGAGGAAGGCCAACTAGCCGTGCCCCTGCCGATGGGAGGGGAGGCCTGAGCGAAGGAGTTAGCATCACCAGACACCCTCCCTGCTCCATTCGCATGCTTTCTCTGTCTTTAGGGTTCCAATCCAAGCTAGAGCACTTGGGACACCATCAGTTGTCCCTGTAAATTGTCATTGTTTCACAATCCAGGCTTTGAGTCATTTAAATGACTGTGCTTGAGATACTGCACTGACTCATTTAATCTCCCTAAGTAACTTTCCTCTGCTTACACAGCAGTCTAGTATCAGCCCTGGGCTCCACAGCCAAGCCTAGCCTCTTCCCCATCATTACTCCCTCCCTGTCTGCCTTCCCTTGTCCCTTTGCCTCTGTTCTCCTCTTATTCTGGGACTGGGAGGTTTGGTGGTGGTCAGAGCTACCAACCAAAGGAGAAGCAGATCCATTTGCTGATGTGGGGGAGGGGATGGAGGGAAATTTTTAGGGTAGCCTGGACCAGACCTGATTGGACCTGGTCCAAGAGGGTCCTTCATACATGCCCACCTTAATGGGGTAAGCATAGGAGAACACAAGGTGGGAATAAGTTATCCTGACTGAAGGGACTCTATAGAAACCCCCCAGGTAGGAAGGGCACTTACCTCAAGGGACTTGTGGATCTCCATAGGTTTTTCTCATTACCTGCCTCAGAACTCAAAGTGCCAGCTTCTACATGAGACCTTTCCTCATCCCTCCAGTTATTAGTGCTTCCTCCCTACATCTTACTTGGCATATACAATATTTTGAATTTACTGATCTGCAGAGATCCTGTTGTTGCCCTCTCTCAAACTGAAGGAAGCACCTCTAGGGCAGGGACATTGTATCTTCAGCACCTAGCACAGTGGCATGTATTAAGTGCTTAATAAATGCATGTTGGATAAGTGAATGAATGAAAGAACCAGATCCCAGAGCTTTTGTGTGGAAGACGCTCTCTCTCTCTCTCTCTCTCTCTCTCTCTCTCTCTCTCTCTCTCTCTCTCTCTCTCTCTCTCTTTCTGTCTCTCTGACTGTCTCTCTGTGTGTGTCTCTCTGTGTCTCTCTCCCTGTCTCTCTATGTCTCTCTCTGTGTCTCTCTATGTCTCTCTCTGTCTTTGTTTCTCTCTGTCTCTGTTTCTCTCTTCTCTGTCTCTTTCTCCTCTCTCTGTCCTCTCTGTCTCTCCTTTGTCTCTCTTCTCTCTCCACCTTCCTCCCTTGTCTCCTTTTCTTTCTCAGTTTCTCTTTCTCTCTCCATTCTCTCTTTTTCTCTCCTTTTTGTCTCTCACTCATTCCCCCTCTCTCTCTTTCTCCCCCCCGCCACTGCCACTAAGAAACTATAAGCACCAAGAGCGCATAGACACATATACTTAGCATTCATAAAACAGAAGCTGGGATTTCAAAAAGAGACTTTACTTGAACAGTAATAATGAGTTAATTTTTCTTTGATTCTTTAAGGTTTATAAAGCAAACTGACATTGCCCTAAAATGATAAGTCTAAGAACACAAGCCCATTTCCTGAGATAGATCTAGTTATGTCAGAGAGATCTACAACCTTTAAGAGGGACGACAAGAACCCATTTTCCAATGGGTTTCCGTTCTTTTTCCACCATTACAACTGGTCAGTCCTCTAGAGCCACTGACTGTGAAAGGGGGACTGTGTCCCCCCTTCAACTCCTTTTAAGCTTGAGTGCATTTTACATGTGCAATGCTCTCTTAACCCTTCATATCCATCCAGGCCCAACAAGTAGTCCCTTCTCTTTCCTGCATGTTGGGGTTCTGGTCACTGCCTGGTAGTCCCAAGGAAGAGCTAGCCTGAAGCTCAGCTCCTAGTTTTAATTACTAGGGGCACGTTTTTTTACAAACACTGATAACATCCAATTTCTTCTGAAGGTAAAAACAGGGCCATCCGTTCACAAAGCTCCCCTCTCCAGCTGTCCCCCCTTCCTGGAATGTCCTTAGATGAGCTGAGAGACTTGGACATTATTTCCCCATCCCCCCAAGCAAATATAGTTGAACATTCAAGCCACAGACATCCCTGCCCTATGTTAGAGAGTAGGAAGGGATGGTGGGGATGCAGGTGGGGAGCCTGGAATACAGTTAAATTCTTTCCTTACCTTGTCTCCAATGAGCAGTTCTCATTGGAAATGATGACACAATTTGGGAGATTGAATGAGGATGAGGAATGGGACACTTGAGGAGTTTTTCTGGACTCTTCTCTTCCGCTCCTATTTACCCCCAACACACATTTTCCAGCCAGAAACAGAACTCTGCCCCACCAGCTGGGTGATGGAAAACTCTCAAAGCCAACTCCTAGCCCAGCCAGAGCTGGGCTCCCCCAAAGGAGCCAAGTCAGAGAAAAGGGGACCAGGAAGAGAAGGGCGGTGAGGTTTTTGGGGAAAGGGATGTGGTGCCTCCACCCCTATCCCTGAGAATTATATCTGTGTGGGAAGGGTACACTATGAAGAATTCTCTTTTTCTTCTCTGACCCCTTTTTCTTTCTCTTCCTTCCCCACCCTTTTCCCTGATGGACTGGTTTTCTCCTTTGCCCAAGAGACAGTGCTTTGGGGAAGATTTCAGGATGGAAAATGCTGGGAGAAAAATATCTGACCAAGTCTTTGGGCTTTTGGTAGCTTTGGACTAGAGCTTGAGCAATGCCTCAGGGCATAATCATGGCAAGGGATCAGAGTGAACCTTCCATCAAGGATAAAAGGGCTAAGGACTGTGAGCTTCTCATAGATTCCTTGGTCTTCAAGAGACAACCTTCCCCTTATCCCCTACAATTAATGTACATGATTGTGAAGTCTGTTTGATGTGACATACTGAGGAGATGTTTCTGTGGCCAGAGCCGAATGCCAGAGGGAGGAGATGAAGATGCTTTTTGCTAAGGGTGTGCCCAGTGTGGGCTAAAGGCCTAGGGCAGGATGAGGCAAACCCAGGGGCTGAAACTTCAAAAAGTCACTGAGTCTGTGCAGCAAGCCAATAAGGATCTGATGAAAACTTCTTCTGCTGAGACTGAGAAGGGAGCTTTTAGAACTATTTAAGTAGGGTGCAGCTCTCTGGTCTATCAGAGAAGATAAACAGATTTGGGGACAGAGCCATACCTAGGGCTAGGTGAATGGGCCTTTGCACCAGAAAACTGAATTTCAAGAGTGCTGTGCAGACCCTTGGCAGTTAGATAAATAAACTGCTGATTAAGTGCTTGCTTACTATGTGTCAGGAAGTCTCGGAAACCTGGAGATACAAACAAAAGCATGCTAGATAGTCCCTAACACCAAGGAGCTTACATTCTAATGGGGGAAGATAACACCCAAAGAGAAACTGGAAAAGGGCAGCCAAGCATGACTATTATTATAGAAAGTGCTATGGAGGACTGGAATTGAACAAGGTGTACATTGTGGGACCACCCACACTCAGCTACTACTTAGTAAAGATGGTGGTAGAACAAAATTGACCTCAAAATATTTCAACTCTTCACTATGCTTTTATTTTGTGGGGACAAGAATTAGTTTTTGGACTATGGGGGATTTTTTTAAAGTTATACACTTTTAAAAAGTAAGTATATTTGGAATCGGTTGAATAGCCAAGCTTATTAATGGTTTGTTGTTAATGTGGAAGAGGGTCTCTAATTGAGTACCCCCAGACTCTATTCTTGGCCTCGCCATTTAGATAAAAGCATAGTTGAAATGTTTGTCAGATGATTCAGGTGACACAAAGTTGGGATGGATAGCGAAAAGATTAGATGAGAGTCAGGACCCTAAAACATTCAGGCAGGCTATAATTTGGGGCTGATTCAAATAAGCTCACATTTAAAAGGGACAATTATAGTCATTTTTACATTTTGGACTCAAAAAAATCAACCCCATCAGTGTGAGATAGGAGAGATTTGGCTAGACAGCAGTCATCCAAACAAGATGTCTGGGTTTTAGAGGACAGCAAAAGTCGATATAAATCAGTGGGGTGCGATGGTAACCCCCAAAGCTAACTGGATCCGAGGCTATAGGACTAAGGAGGTGAGAGACCCACTGGCCAAGCCACATCTGGGGCATTGGGTTTAGCCCTGTGTATCACATTTGAGGAAGGAGTTTGACAGAAGCTACCATTGTTGCCCCCCCCAACCTTCTTTTCTTTTGCATATATTTGGCATGTGCTTATATATGTACGTGTTACCTCCTTCCAATAGAATGTGAATTCCTTGAGAGGAGGGCCTCTTTCATGTTTGTTTTTGTATACATAGCACAGTGCTTGGCATATAGTAGGTAGTTAATGAGTGCTTATTGACTGATTGATAAATTATCATGTGATAGAAGGGTTAAATTTGTTCTGTTTGGTCTCATAGGGTAAAACAAGGGACTTGGTGAAAATTTGTTATTGTTCAGTCTTTTCAGTCATGTCTGACTCTTTGTGACCCCATTTGGGGTTTTCTTGGCAGAGATGGAGTTTTGCCATTTCCTTATCCAGCAGATGAGGAAACTGAGGCAAACAGGGTTAAGTGATATGCCCAGGGTCATGCAACTATTATATGTCTGAGGCCAGACTTGAACTCAGGAGGAGGAGTCTTCTTGACTCCAGACTCAGCACTCTATCCACTGAGCCACTCAGATGCCCAACCTTCTCTTAGGGATTCTATAAAGGGGATGGCTGTACTGGATGGGAAGTTGGAATGGATGCCCTATGAGATTCTGTGATCCTAGAGGGAAAAATATGGAAGAGGTTCATATGAAAAATCCTTAGCTGGAAGACAACACAAGTGATATCCCATTTGGGCTAACTGTACTAACGGAGAGAGCTCTGCATTAGGTGCTCTCAAGGACAATGATGCCCTGAGAGAGGGGAGTCCTAAGGGGAATATGGAGACAAAGACCATAGGATCCTGACCTTAGAAATGAAAGAACTGCTATAACTATGGCAGGGCAGCTGGGGCTTTGCCCAGGGGGCCAACATTTAGAGAATGCTGACAATACTTAGAATCCTTCTGCTGCTTAGAAATACCTGAGTTTGGCATCTAGTTAGTCAGCATAATTAGGCAAGTGCACTTTTAGGGAGCCCCCACCCCCACCCACATTTTGAGCCCCTTTTATTCTGGTGCACAAATTGTTAGTAATGGTTCCGGCTGAACTTAAGAACATCTAGTTCAATGACATCATTTTCTTAGATGAGAAAACTGAAACGTAGATTTGGTGAAGAGACTTGTCCAAGGACACATAAGTGATGAGGCTGTGTTGGGATTTTAACTCAGGTCTCCATGGCTCCAAATGCAGAACTACCCTCCTCTGCCTTGTGCTCTCTCACCAGACCCTCTAAGGTGGAGTTTTTCCTTGTGGGATGGATGGGGGAGGAGTTTTCTGGGCTAGTAATCAATTGATCTTTCTGAGGGTTCGCCTGATCCCCTGGTGTCAGTTCATGGAGGGTGGGAGTGGTGATAGATTTTCTTTTTTTATTATTCTAAATCTTGGGCAGTCTCCCATGCTGCCTTAAGCTGGACAGATGAGAAGAGGAAACCCATGATCCCCACTCCCAGTAACCCCACAGGGCTCAGGCAGCTGCTGTTTGTGCAAACCTGGCAAAAGACAGAAACCTTTGTGTTTCAGCAAATAGGGCCATTAGTCATGTCACCAACCTGCCCCCTCCTCTCCGTCTGGGCAGCCGCTTCAAGTCTTGTCCTGGCAGTCCCCGCGGCCACCTGGCTTTCCTTTCCTTCTCAGAGGCTGGGGGGCCAGGTGGAGGTGCCCCCATCTCTCTCTTTGCCTCTGCTTTCCCTCCTACACACTAGTCATGACTGGTTCCCAGTTGGCTTCTAAGGGTTTGAGAAGGGATACTAAGAAGTCACCTGACCCATCCTCCTACTTCTGTTGTTGGACTGAATGGAAGGTGATTTAGAATCCATCCCATTTAAGAGACCTGAAGATAAGAAGTAGGTTATTGGCTCCTCCCTCCAAAGCGAGGGTCTTACATTGCTCTATTATTATCCATCCTCCTCCCCTAGCCCGAAGTTCACAGGACTCCACTGAGCTCCCACTTGATTTGATAAACACCTAGAATTATTGACTTTCACCTGGAAACATCTATACAGACCCTTGCTTTACATAAGGGGGAACAGGCTTAGGAAGGGAGGATGACTTGCTCAAGGTCATACAACGGTGAGTGACAAAGTCTTGGAATGCATCTCTTTTGACTCTCAGTTCACTGTTCCTTCAGTTGAACCATACTGTCTCTCAAAGGTGCCCTGATTGGTGAGGAATCCAACTGAGCCCTCCTTCCTGAAGGTGTGAATTCTAGAAACATCAACACCACCACCAATAATAATATAAAGGATACTAATACTTCTGCTCCTATGGAGCTTTTAAAGTTCACAGAGCTCCTTCAACAACTTCTGGAGGTAGGTAGTGCAGATATTATTGTCCCCATTTCAGAGATGAAGTAATTGAGGCTCAGAGAGATGAAGTGACTTGGTCAGAGTCATGCAGATAGTGCCATTGACACACCAGTGTTCCTGCCTCCCATAGCCCTCCTCTCATCCATCTTCCATACAGTTGCTGAAATAAGCTCCGAAAGGTATAAAGTTGACCATGTATCCTTCCCCTTCCCCCAGTTTGGTACCTTTCTACTGTCACTAAGATTAGAAAACCTGAACTACTGGAATAACCTCCTACTTGCTATACCTGATCCCAGTCTCCCTTTAAGTGCTTCCACAGTTGATAAAAACAATCTTAAGATTTAGAATTGATCATACTACTTTCTTCCTCAAAAACCTTCAGTGGCTCCCATTTTCCTCTAATACAAAACACAAGCTTCTTGGTCTGGTGCTTCATAGTATGGCTCCAAACTACCTCTCCAGTCTTCTTTCATATTATTCCTAATTTGTTTACTTTATGTTTCAGCCCAGTAAAACTGCTAGTTCTTCCGTGAACTTGAAATCCCATCTTCCACTCCTGTATGTCCACTGTCCCCATGCCCGGAATACAGTTCCTTCTTATCACTGCTTCTCAGAGTCCTTATCTTCTCTTCAGGCTCAAACCAGGTTGTCCTTGCTCTGGGAAGCCTTGTGTGGCTCCCAGTAAGGCTTTAGTCCACTCTCCCAGCTCAAATTATTTTGTATTTGGAAATCTCCAGTATCTTCCCTCCTCTTTGAAAGCAGTGGATTATTTTGCTTTTGTCTTTCTGCTGAAAGTAACAAGAAAAGTACCTTCACAGTAGCAGGTACTTGGTAAGCGCACGCTGGATCTTTGAATTAAATTGTTGACACAACATTCTTTGTCAGGAAGTTCTTTTTACACTAAATGGGACATAGTGGAGGGCATTAAATCCCAGTGTTTTATCATTTAAAAAAATCAAGGAATAATCCAAATGGGCAGATACCAGATGTTACTAGGTTAATTAAATTAGATGTTAATGTGTGCAAGTGTGTGTATGTGTGTGCATACGCAACATGACCTGCCCACCTCCCTTTCCAAAAATATATTCCCTGGATAGTATCTTTGCACCACTTTTTGTGCAGAAGCCATCATTGTGATAGATAGCAGGGCATGGTATACTGAAGGCCAGACTCCAGAAGATCTGAGTTCAAAGCATTCTTCAGACACATACTAGCTGCCTGATCCTGGGCAGGTCATTTAACCTCTATTAACTTAAGTTTTCTCTTCTATATAATTAGGATACTATCTCTAGAGCCTCACAGGGTTGTTGTTAACTTTTTGTTGAGTTGTTTCAATTGTGTCTGACTCTCTGTGACTCCATTTAGAGTTTTCTTGGCAGAGATGCTGGAGGGGTTTGTCATTTCCTTCTCTAGCTCATTTGACAGATGAGGAACTGAGGCAAACAGGGTTAACTGACTAGCCCCAGGGTCACACAGCAAGTAAGTTTCTGAAGCTGAATTTGAACTCAGGTCCTCCTGACTCCAGAGCCAGCTCTCTATCCACTGAATCACCCTGTTGTTAACTACTTTGTATTCAATTATTTCATGTAAATTTGTAATATAGATACATATATGTATATATGTATATGTACATGTATATGCACATGCCCATGTATATGGATGTGTATATGTTGTTATCTCCCTCACTGGAATGTGAACTCATGCAGAGTAAGGGTTATTTTATGTTTTGGTACTGATATTCCAGGAACCTAGCAGCTAAGTGACACAAATGCACAGAGCATTGGATGTGGAGTCAGGGAGACCTGAGTTCAGATCCAGCCTCATATATTTATTAGGTGTGTGACTCTAGGCAAGTCTCTTCACCTCTATCTGCCTCAGTTTCCTGATCTTTAAAATGAGAACGAGAATATCATTTATGACTCCAGGTTGTTGTAAAGATCAAATAATATTTATAAAGTGCTTTGCACACCTTGAAGTACCATAGAAATTCCAGCTAGATCTAGAGCAGGTGCTTGATTGACTGACCAAATGACCAAAGGCAAGCCTTAAAGCCTTTTATAAACATCAGTTATTAGGCTGCAGCACAGATGTGCCCACTTGGTGTCCCTTGGTGGATCATTGAGTCACCTACCTAGAGTTTTGATTCTTTAGAGATTGCAATCTTCCATGATTATCGGCCATGGAGCATCGCCAGAAAAATACCAGTGTTTAAATGATGAGCTGAGAAAACAAGTAAAATAAATGTCCAACCAATCTGCTGCCAGTCTTTATAGCAGGGCCTAGCAAACTACAGCCAATGTTTAAAAATGTAAAAACCATTTTTAGCTTGTGGGCATACACAAAAAGGCCTGCAAGTCAGACCCGGCTCTTGGGCCACAGATTGCTGACCTCTGTTTCAGAATTTCTCTTTTTGTTGTTGTTCAGTTGTTTTTCAGTTTGACTTTATGTGACCCTATCTGGGGTTTTCTTGGTTTTCTTGGAGTGGTTTGCCATTTCTTTCTCCAGCTCATTTTACAGATGAGGAAACCGAGGCACACAGGGTTAAGTGACTTGCTCAGGGTCACACAGCTATTAAGTGTCTGGGGTAAAATTTGAACTCAGGCCTAGAGCTCTGTGCACTATGGCACCAACTAGCTGCCCCTAGAACTCTAATCTATGGCATATGGCCCCTTCTCTCCTTGGACACTTCTATCAGCCTAGTGCAGCCTATTATCCCCTCACACCTGGACAGCTACAGCAATCTGCTGGTTTATCTCCCCACCTCAAGTCTCTCCCCATTCTGGCCCATCCTCCTCTCAGCTGTCAGAGTGATCTTTCTAAATCACAAGTCTGAATATGTCAGCTCCCTAGTCAATCAACTCCATTGCCTCCAGGATCAAACATAAAATACAAAATGAAAAATAAAAGCATCTACCTCCAAGGGTTGTTGTGATGATCAAGCAAAATAATAGGTGGAAAGCTCTTAGCATAGTGCCTGGTACATAGTAGGCACTTAATAAATGTTTGTTTCCTTGCTTCACTATCAAATGTCAGTAACACCTATTAGGTATGATTTACTTCCCTGTGTTAGGCACCTAGTTCTCCTTGTTTGTTGTCTGTACCAGCATACGTGTTTAGAGATCAGAAGTCATGGATTTTAATTGCTGGACTTTTCATTGGATATTGTCTCCTGTGTGTGTGTGTGTGTGTGTGTGTGTGTGTGTGTGTGTGTGCTTGTGTGTGAGACTGGCTCTCTCTACTGCCACTTTCCTTCATTGGTGACTCTCTAAGGATATCTGGCCTGGCCGATATTTGTGGGCAGTTTTTTCCCTATGGAGCTGTATATTTATGCATAATGGGATGGGAGGGAGGAAAGGAAATTGAGTAAATCCAGCCCTCTTTCCACTCACTGGACAATGATAGTGAGTTACTTATCACCGAACTCTTTTCTTCTCTTCTCCTCTGCTTTCTTCTCCTTTTCTATTTTCCCCTCCTCTTTTTCTTTCTCTTCTTCTTTTTCTACTCTCTCTTTCTCATATATGGACAACTAGGTGGTACATTGGATCAAGTGCCAGGCTTGGAGTCAGGAAGACTCATTTTCTTGAGTTCAAATCTAGCTTCAGACACTTTCTAGCTAAGTGACCCTGGGCAAGTCACTTAACCCTGTTTGCCTCAGTTTCCTCCACTGTCAGATAAGCTAGAACAGGAAATGGGAAACCACTCCAATATCTTTGCCAAGAAAACCCCAAATGGGGTCACAAAGAATTGGACATGACTGAAATGATTGAACAACAACTTCGTCATCTCCCTCTTTTCTTCCTTGTCCTTTTCTTCTTACTTCCTGAATGTGTGTGGGCACTGGGGTAGCGGGGGGGGGGGGGGAGGAGGCAGGAGAGCAGGAACACAAAAAGGGGAGTCAAAGTTAATTTAGGTTCAAATCCCTGGTCACCTAGAAATGAGGCGAGTCCCCTCAGGCCCAGCCACAGCCTGGACCTCATTAATCTGCACACCCGCTGCAGTCGCAGCCTTGACAGAAGTAGGCCAGAAGTTACGCTGCAGTAGAGAAAGGGCCTGAGGTTCAGGCCAGCCTGGACCCTGACAGCCAGTCACGTGGCCAGATGTGCTGTGAGAGGACAAAGGGAGAAAGAACAAAACACAAACATAAACAGAAGAAAAATCAAAGTCTGTCCAATGGAGTAATCTCCCTCCCCAATGGGAACCAGTAACCCAGAGGCACATGTCCTTTTCTTGAGTGATGGAGCCATCCGTGTACAACACATCCTCTCGCGCCCTAGTGATGGGGCCATTGGTGTACGGCACACCTGGGAGACATCTGTACCGATGAAAGGTACACTAGGCCCCTTTGGCTAGTCTCAGGAGGTTAGGGCTGAGCTAATGCTTGAATTCCATTTCTGTACTAGCTCTGAGAAGGGTCCCAGGAGGACCCGGAAGCTTTTTAGTCTCTTTTCTCGGGGGTAAAATGCCCCAGCGTGGGCAGGAAGCTATGGGCTTGGTGAGCCTTGTGGGACCTCCTCTACACAGCAATCCTTCCAATTTGGGGCATGTTTTACCTTTTTAAAAAATAGTGTGGCTTATTTTAGACCTTCCTGGCCCAGGCCAGCAAGAGACAAATGAAATAGATTATATACTCTCTGTCCCTGGGGAAGACCTGGTCCGAAGGGAGAGAGAGAGAGCCAGCTCGTCTGGAAAGGACCCTGCCCCTGCCTCAGCACCTCTCACTCACTGTTAGAGAGAAGTCTCACAATGGAGCTCTCAGACATGAGTCCAGCCACACGCAGCTGGGGCAGGTCTTACCAGAGCCCCTTGCCTGGGCCTCAGTTTCCCCATCTGTTAGATGGATGAAATGACAATAAATAAATAACATGTCCGTAGTGCCTTAAAGTTCACAAAGTATTTACATGCATGATCTCACTGGAGCTGCACAATGAGCCCGTGAGGAAGGCATCATGAGAGCTATTGTGCCCATTTTATCCATGAAGAAACTGAGGCCCATAAAAAGCTGAGTGTTTTTTTTTTTCATGATTTCACAGCTAGTGAGTCCCAGAGGCAGAATTTGAAATGTATTTCCCAGACTCCAAGTGCTGTGGCCTATTTGTGCTGACTCTGCCTCTTGCCTTTCATCTTTCCTTTCATCTCAGAGGTGAAATGCCCCAAGATCTCTTCCAGCTCTGACAGTGTATCATTTATATGTGTATATATACACATATACACATACATTCACGTGTTGTTTATGTGTATATATGTGTGTATCTACACACACATGCATGTATATTCACATAGATGGGTATAGATGTGTGTTGTGTATATACACAGATACAATACAAGCATGCAATGCATATATGCACACACATACATGTATCTACATATGTATATACCTACATCTGGATACTTGCATGTGCCTGCATGCACATACATTTACATCTATACATGTATATGTTTTGATAGTGCTTAATATATGCCCTCCCTATGCTGGGTAGTGTAGGGGAGGTAGGGGAAGTGTTTGGCAGTCTTTGTCCATCAAGGGTGCCACAGGCTTGTTGGGGAGACAGTACCAACACTCATAATACAATCAGAACAGTAACTATTCATGCAATAGGAATTCAGAAGAAGCCATAAGCCTTGTAGACTGGGCTGATGGGAAAGCTTCTGGAGTAGGTGGTTACTTGAGCTGCTCTTTGTGGATGAGAATGCACATTGTGTCCTCTGAGTCCATTTTTTTCATCATGGGAAGCTGGGAGAAGGAGTGAGTCAGGAGGAAATGCCTGGATCCCAAGGGGAGGGGGAAGGTCGTTGTATTGTGGGAGGCAGGGAATGGTGCAGACAGGTACTCCTTCTCTTACCTCCAGGATAGGTCTGACCATGTCATGCCCCCAACTCAACTCAAGTGGCTCCCTATTACCTCTTAGCATCAGATTAAAGTCCTTTGGCATTTAAAGCTCCTTGCGACCTTGTCCATCCCTACCTTTCCAATCTTTTCACGTTTTGCTCCCTTCAAGAGAACTCTGACGCTGTCATTCTGGCCAGCTTGCTTCTCCTTGACCACGATGTATCTCCTGCTATCTCTTTGCCTTTGCCCTGACTGCTCCTCAAGCTTTGGATGCTCTCCTTCCCTCCTGGCCTCTGACTCTCAGAATCACTGGCTTCATTTAACACTCATCTCAGTCACCACTTCCTCTAGGATACCCCCCTCCCCATAGTTACTAGTACCATCTGTCAATCAACAAATATTTATGAAGTGCCTACTATGTGCCAGACACTGTGCTAAGTACTGGGGAGACAAAGACAGTCCTTGCCTTTGGGTAACTCACTTTCTAATAGAGGAGATAGCAGGCAAATAACTGTGTAGAAATAAGCTACATACAAGAAAAATGGGAAATACTCAAAAGAGATAAGGCACTAGAATGAAGGGGAGTCAGGGAAGGCTTCCTGTAGAAGCTGAAGGTGGGATCTTAGCTGGGAATTGATGGAAGCCAAGGAAGCCAAGAGGCAGAGATGAGGAGGGAGAGAATTCTGGGAATGAGGATATACCTGATATTCCTCCTGTATATTCTGACTGACACACACACACATATACATATACATATACATACACACAGATATATGTATGTGCATATTCAAGGAACCAGGCAGTGCTTTGCTGATTGATTGATTGATATCCTTGGCTGTATTCAATGTCTACCTCATTTTGGAGGTCTCCTCCACCTTTGTTCTCATGCCTGCCCTGCCTCTGCTGCCCTTTCAAGATCCTTTGCCAAACTCTTGGCCTAAAAGCACCTTCACTTGTTTCATTCAATGGCTAGTCCATGTTCTGGGGGAGCCTCCAAGGAGTCTCACTCCATGTCCTGATGTCAGCTGAGCTGAGGGCATCTGTCAGCCCGGAGCAGACCTGGGCTCAGCTCTGCAGGATGAGGTGCCTCAACCTTTATTTGTACAACAAGACTCCCCCTTCCTGTCCATAGCCCTTTTCCCTCCCCTCCACCTGGCATGGGGCCGGTGGGATCTTGGGGCAAGGGACAAGGAGAGGAAGGTTCTCCTTCCCCCTGGCGGTGACACTTTGATGGAATGCCCAGCTGCTCCCTGAAGCTAAGCACAGCTCGCTCATTTAGCTCATATATCGTTAGTAAGAAAAGCAGAGCTGTTTGCACAGATGGCCCAGCTTTTCTTTATAATTTGCCAGAATAAATAGTTATTATTAATCTTGCCCTCTGCTGTCCCCTTTCCATTCTTTCCCCATTCCCTGTCCTCTTCCTCCTTTCCCCTTCTTGTTGTTCTTCTCCTTCCTTCTACATCTTTCCTTTTAAACTCCCTCTTTTCTTCTCTCCTTTTCCTTCTCCATTTTGATTTTCAACTTTTCATCTTCTTTTGTCCTACTCTTGTTCTTCTCCCTGTCATTGTCTTCTTCTTCTTTCTTCTCCCCCTTCATTTCATTACTTCCTTCTTAATTCAACACCATATATTAATTATCTAGTAGGTACAAGGCACTGTACCAGTTGTCAAGCATACAAAGGCAAACATGAAACAGTCCTTCCCCTCACGGAGTTAATATTCTATTAGGAGTTGCCACACAAACAGGGGTAAGTAAACATGTAGTAATTTGGGGGTAGGAAAAGCATGAATAACTGGAGGCATCTGAGGAGACTTAACAGAGGAGTTGAAGCCTGAGATAAACCCTGCAAGAAAATAAACATTTTGAGATGTGGAGAAGAGAAGAAAGCATAGTCCAGGAAGAGGGGAAGTTTAATGCAAAGTTATGGAGGTAGGAGATGAAATGTTGAGTTTGGGAAACATCTGGTAATCCAGTATTTGGGGAATGTAGAGAACATGAAGGAGAGCATTGTGGAATAAACCTGGAAAGGTAGATTGGCATTAAATCATGGAGACATGTAAATACTAGGCTGAGGAGTTTTTTCTATGCCAGAGGCAATAGGGAGCTACTGAAGGCTGTTGGTCATATCTGTGTACCAGGAATGTTATTGTGGCAGCTATGTTGAGGAAGGTTTAAAGCAGGGGAGAGACAAGAAGGAGAGACCAATTAGGAGTCTATTACTATAGTTCAGGAGAAAAGTGATTTGGGTTAGAACTAATGTGTCAGTTGTGTGAGAGTGAAGTGAAAGGGATGGGTATGAGAGATGCTGGAGAAGGAGGATTGGAAAGACCTAGAAAGTTAATGGCTATAGGGTTTTGTGAGGAAAATGATGAGTTCAGTTTTATATATGTTAAGTTTGAAAGGCTCACAGGACATCCAGTTCAGAATGTCAAATAGGCAGCTGGATGCAAGAGACAGACTAGCACTGGATATGTAGGTCTGGGAGTAGAGATGATCATTGACCTCATGGGAATTTGTGAGATAATCAATAAAGAGGAGAGGGAGGGAGGGAGGGAGGGAGAGGGGTGGGGGGAGAGAGAGAGAGAGAGAGAGAGAGAGAGAGAGAGAGAGAGAGAGAGAGAGAGAGAGAGAAGAGAAGAGAAGAGAAGAGAAGAGAAGAGAAGAGAAGAGAAGAGAAGAGAAGAGAAGAGAAGAGAAGAGAAGAGAAGAGAAGAGAAGAGAAGAGAAGAGGAGAGAAGAGGAGAGAAGAGGAGAAGTGAAGAGAAGCTTAGGACAGAGTTTTAGGATATACCCACAGAGGAGGGAAGGATGATGATTGAGCTAAGGGGCCTGAGTGGGAGTTGCTAGAAATGTAGGCAAACCAAGATGGAGCAGCATCATTAAGCCCTTGGGAGAAGAGAGTACTAAGAAAGAGAAAGTGGCCAGATGCTACAGAAAGATCGAGAAGGATGAGGACTGATAAAGGCATCAGAATTGGCAATTGAGAGACCACTGATAATTTTGGAGTCCGATTGTGAGAAGTGAGTGGAAGTGAAGAGGTGGAGTCAATGAGTGTAAGACCCTCTTTTCTTCCTCCTCCTCTCCTTTTTTTTTGGTGGGGCAATGAGGGTTAAGTGACTTGCCCAGGGTCACACAGCTAGGAAGTGTCAAATGTCTAAGGCTGGATTTGAACTCAGGTCTTCCTGAATCCAGGACCAGTGCTTTATCTACTGTGCCACCTAGGTGCCCCTCTCCTCTCCTTTTCTTCTTCCTACTTCTTTATCTTCCTATCCCTACTCTTTCTCTTCCATATAGTCCCTTTCCCTTCTCCTCCTCTTCTCCATCTCTTTTCCTCCCACTCTCTTCCTCTTCTCTTCTTCCTCCCCTCTTACTATCTTCTTCCTTTCTCTTCTTCCTCCTCCCCTTCTCTTCCTTTTCTTCTTCTTTTTTCTTTTCTTTTTCTTCTTCTTTTTTCTTCCTTCCTTCTCTTTCTCTACCATTATCAGAGCTACTATCTTTATTCAAATTGTTAAGATGAAGAGTTTTAAAGGGTAATTGAGGATGAGGAGAGCACCACTAAAGTACTATACCGATGCCTTATTGTGATGTACCTGTGTCCCTGGATGCTGAAATGTTATCTCAGTGGAATTCTAGTAGGTCCTACCAAGCTGGAAAGGCCTTAAGGATGAGCCTGGATTTACTGTGTGCCTATTTTCCATGGACCAGCTCAATTGAATGAGAAGCAGCTCATATACTCTCTTCATAATGAAGAGTAATAAAGAATGGGCTTCCCTGAAGTCATCTATGCCTTCTCTCTCAAATTGGGGGCTCCCTAGGGTTTTGTTTTTTAGTGAGGCAGTTGGGGTTAAGTGACTTGACAGGGTCACACAGCTAGTAAGTGTTAAGTGTCTGAGGCTGGATTTGAACTCAGGTACTCCTGACTCCAGGGCCAGTGCTCTATCCACTGCACCACCTAGCTGCCCGGCTCCCTAGGGCTTTGCCCTTAAACTCCAAGCTACATGAAGAAGACACCATTTTTCTCTCCCTTTGTCTCTTCTGACCCAACATAGAGAATTGAGGAGTGACAGCTGATTTCTGTGATTTTGTTATCCAAAAGGAACCCAGGAAATGCTGTTCCTTACTAGACTGTCAGTCTTGGCTTAGAGTCCTCACTCAGCTCTCCTAGTGCTCTTTCCTGCCCTCTCCCCTCATCCTACTTCTCTCTGCTCCTGCTTCTCCCATAAATGGGCATCTCATCCGGTAAACCAATTGCTGTAACTTCTGTGTTTATCTGGAGACAATACAAGTCCATTTAAACTGCTGCATCAGAAGAAATATGTCCCACTTAGATGTCTCTCTGCTAACAGACTCTGAGTTCCTTTGATTACAGAAAAATTATGAGAGCAACACATCCGTCTGTCTTGGTGATTATTGGCTCTTACAGCCCATTTGCTTAATGAATGGTAAGGCTAGGGGCCAGCGGCTTGGGCACACCTGACTGCCTGTTGGCTGGGTTGGCTGAGTCATGGGCACTTCCCCACCCACTGCTTGCTGGCAGCCCTTGTCTTCCATGGAGATGGCATCATGGCTAATTTAGCCAGTAGGTAGAGAGGCCAACAATGACTGACCACAACAGGAGGGGTTGAGGTCAGAAATAAGGAAAGAGCTCCTGGAAGGAGTAGGAGGTGCTATGACTGATAGGGAAAGGAGGCTTCCATCCAAAACCTCTAAAGACAAGACGAGACTTACCACCTTATTCTTCCCTAAGCTTTACTAGGAGTAGCCTTGTCTAGAAGCAAGGAAAGAACAGGCTAAGCCTTCCAGACCTACTTGATATTCTAGTATTCAAATAAAGGGGGCAGAGATACATGAGCCCTGGGTATTGTCAACAATGGTCCCAACAAGAATTAGCCTGGGATTGGACATCTCATTCAGTCAGTCAAGAAGCATTTCCTAGTCTCCAACTGCTAGTGCCCTCCCTTCCAAACTACTTTTAATTTAACTACATATAGGTGTATTTATTTTATAATCACATTATACATGCATTTTATATGTTATAAAACATATACACATACACATAAACATGTGTGGGTATATATGTATATGCATATGTGTGTGAATGTATATATATATACTTTTTGTCTTTCATTAAATTGAAAATTGTTGGTTTGGAATTGGAGCTCAAAAGAGAGACTAGGTGTGCATATATAGAGATCTGGGAATCATTAGCATAGAGATGATCATTGAACAGCTGGGAGCTGATGAAATCATCAAGTGAGATAGTATAGTGGGATAAGAAAAGAGGGTTCATGATAGCGCTTTGGGGGGACTCCCACAGTTAGTGAGCATGAAGATCCATCAGACAAAACTAAGAGAGGGTCAGTCAGGAAGATGTAAAGCTAGTAGAAACCAGTGTCCTGAAAATCTAAAGAGGAGAGGGCTTGTACTTTGGATAATTAAGGTTGGTCAAATGTGATTTCTTATAGCATTGGATATTTTCACTGGTTTGTTTGAACCAAACTATTAAGAATTTAAAGCAAGGAAATATCCTCAAATGCATGTCGGCATCTGCTGTCAACATATAGGTGTGAATTTTCATGAGGCACTATTGCTATTCTCAGGATCATACAGATAATATGTTTCTGAGGCAAGTTTGGAACCCACATCTTCCCCTTTCCATAGACAACTCTCTAATATGCCACATTGCTTCTGTTGTATGATTGCAGTAGCACTTCTCCATTATACTAATTAATGGAGTCTTATCATGTGCGTTGGGCCATTAGAATATACTTCTTGAAGACTTAAGTGGACTGATGCTGAGTGAAGTGAGCAGAATCAAGAGAACATTGTACACAGTAACAGCAACATTGTGTGATGATCAACTCTGATAAACTTAGCTCTCTTCTCAGCAATACAGTGTGATCCAAGACAATCCCAAAGAACTCATGATGGGAAATGTTCTCCACATCCAGAAAAAAAAAAAGAACTGTGGATTCTGAATGCAGATTGAACCATACTGTTTCTACTTTTTGGTAGTTGTTTTTTTTCTTTATTGAGGTTTTCCCCTTGTGTTCTGATTCTTCTTTCACAACATGACTAATGCAGAAATATGTTTAATGTGATTATACATATATAACCTATATCAGATTGCTTTATGTCTGGGGGAGGGAGGAGGGAAGGGAGGGAAGGAGAAAAAATTGGAACTCAAAATCCTATAAAAACAAATGTCGAAATCTATCTTTACATATAACTGGAAAATAATAAAATACTTTTATGATTAAAAAAAGAATATACTTTCTGAGAACTGGAAGGGACCTCGAAGGTCACATTGCCACATCCCTTGGTCAGTGCAGGAATATAGTCCATAACTTTTGCAACAGAAGGTTTTCCAACCACTGCTTGAACACCTCCAGGGACAGAGATCTCACTACATTTTGAGACGGTACATTATCTTGTTGGACAGCTCTAGTCATTAGGAACTTTTTCCTTATGTTAAGCTGAAATCTGTCTCTATGACTTTCCCCCATTAATCCTAGTTCTGCCCTCCAGAATTACACAGAATAAATCTAATTCCTCTTCCACATGAGAGCCCTTAAGATGTCTGGAGATAATGATAATGGCCCCTCCAGTTTTCCTCTCCAAGATAAACTTTCCCTAGTTCCTTCAATGGATCCCAAGATGGTATGTTTTGGACACCTCACACCATCTTGGTGACCCTCCTCCATAGACAATCCCATTTGACAATGTTCTTCCTGCAGCATGGATCCAGAATGGAATGTGGTACCCCTAGCTGTGGGCTTAATAGTGCCAGAAAATAACAGGACTAACTATTTCTTCATTCGTTTATCCTGGATGCTGGACTCAGGCAATCCAAAATTTTATTCACTTTTTTTCTTTGCCTGCCATTGCATACAGCTGACTTATACTGAACTTTCAATCCAGGTCTTTTTTTGTGGGGCAATGAGGGTTAAGTGACTTGCCCAGGGTCACACAGCTTGTAAGTGTCAAGTGTCTGAGGCCAGATTTGAACTCAGGTCCTCCTGAATCCAGGGCCAGTGCTTTATCCTTCAGGTCTTTTTCATATGAAAACTGTCTAGCCATGCCTCCCCCTTTTCTAAATTGTGTGATTCATTTTTTTAACCCAAGTATGAGACTTTACATTTTTCTCTGTTAAAATCATCTTTGTTTCATGGGTTTCATTGAAGTAGTGAAGAATACTTATTAGATGTAATCTGTCCTTCCAGTCTTTTAAAAACTTTGGGGGGTATTGATAATGATATTCATTATATTAACTATCACTCCAAGCTTTGCATAATCCAAACATATTATGATTATGTTATCCATAGGCATCAAGATGTCATAGTGGATAGATAGATAGATAGATAGATAGATAGAT